>NC_092180.1:25212723-25516890 GCF_043641665.1 Enoplosus armatus | reverse complement strand
AGAGAGAGCGAGAGAGAGAGAGAGAGAGAAAGAGAGAGAGCGAGAGAGAGAGAGGGTGACGGATGATGATTTTGATGATGCTTTGCTCCGGGACGGAGGAGGAGAGTGGTGCGTCCACACGTCACGGGCTATGACTCGGTGACGTCTGTGTTTGGGGCGGGGTTTACGCGGGGAGAAGCTGGTCTGGGAGCAGCAGCGCCGAGCTCCAGTTGGGCATCCGTTAATACACACTGCACAGTGCGGTGTGTGTTCTCACCTTCCCCCCCGATCTGTTCTGGTTGTCGTCTCTCAGTTTGTGTGCTGTGTGTGTGTGTTGCACGGTGATCCTGTCAGGACGTTGTCTCCGTCATATACACTCTGAAATATAAGCTCACACTCTATAAGTCTCACACGAGGAGCGCATCACACACACACAGAAGCAGCAGATCCTAACTACAGTAATTTGATGCCACCTAGTGTCATCACTAATTTACACAATCACCTTATACTTTAGCATGTTGATTTAGGACGGAGGAGATGAATCTGCTAAATTTCCGATGAAGTGTCGCCTACATGCACGTTATCTAAAGTGTTCATCAGACATATATGGACTATATGTTTAATTCATGCCTCCCCTCCCACCTCTGGTGCAGTATATCAACTGAAGTAATATTGTGCTGTTGTTTTTTTACTGCTCTAGTCTAAGGATGTAATCTTAACATAGTCCACTTTTCTTATTTGAATGAATGATCATATTTAACAATGTGTAGATGTACAAAATAACTTTTAGTAAATGAGTTATTACTTGGACTTAAATAGATTCTTGCACTATTGTGTACTTACTTACAATTTGACCAAAAAGAGAAAACTTCTGTTGTTTTTTAGCCATGCCCCTACAGTAGTTCAAAATGTCCGTTCTCATTATTTAATCAAAGATTTTAATAATCACCAAATTCACTCGATTCAAATGTCAAACACAAAGATAATCAATAAAAAATAATCAGTGTTTCGCATAGCCACGTGTCATATGTTAAAATCAATATGAAATCTAGATATTAGTCTAATCTTATCCTCCCCGACTACCATCAACAACATTTGAAAAATATATACTTAAAACTAAAGGCACTCTAGTGTCATAGAGAGATAATGTTCACTCACACTGGACCGATTCAGCACACACACTGTGTTTTATCCTGTTATACCATACCACAGCGGCACTACCTTACAGCTGCAACATGCCACAGCGCATGATTGTACCTAGAAATTAAACACTTTTTTGCTCCTATAAGGTCATATGTATAGTGTTGTCCTCTCTGTGCCATCTGTGTCTCCACACACTGTGCTACTTTTAGCTCTTGATGTGTTTCTGCACCAGTGTCACTAAGTCTAATTCCTGTCCATCTTTTTGTATTCCGAGATGAAATTATCTTGATGTTCATGAAGATGGAAAGTCATCGCCATGCAAAAATGTCTGCATGGCCGTGCCACTGTTGACTCATGCTCCATGAGTCCTTAGGCTGAGTGTGCCGCCACGTTCTTCCAGACGGCCAGCTTTGCAGTCATGCAGTGACTGCTCACACACAAAACGAGCTCTGCTCTGCCTGCTAACAAAACACAAGGCTGACGTCCAAGACCAATCAACAGTGGAAGGTCAAGGCTAAAGTGTTTACCACACTGGATGGGCATGATGCATTCCTCCACAGTTTAATTCATTCTATCGAGTGACAAGTCCAGTTAACATTAATCACAGATTTGGGAGTTTAAAGAGG
Source organism: Enoplosus armatus (assembly GCF_043641665.1). Taxonomy (NCBI): domain Eukaryota; kingdom Metazoa; phylum Chordata; class Actinopteri; order Centrarchiformes; family Enoplosidae; genus Enoplosus; species Enoplosus armatus. The sequence goes on along the minus strand of NC_092180.1, from coordinate 25,515,142 downwards.
ATAAATCCCCCCTGTTTTTGGTGATCTGGTGCCCTTTAAGACTTATCACATGTGGGGAGCTGAAATCTAGCTAATTGGAGACAAAGTGAGGGAGAGTATGGCCAGCAGAGACCTGCTGTGTGTGCAAGACCACCAGGATGGGACTTGTTTACAGCACAGTGGGAGGCAGCGCTGGCTTGCTGCACAAAGATCTGCAGCATTTTTTTAGGCTTCAGGGTGGCTCCGTAAACATATATCGTTAAATTACAGCTCCCTGCTAAGCTCTTTACCCCCTCTATCCAACTAATGACACCATCTGGTTATTTGTTGAATCCCTCAAGTGTTTAGTATTAGGACAGATATGGTAGAAGTACCACAGGCATGCTCAAGGTGAGAGTGTTTGGGCAATGATGGCCTCTGTGCTCATCCAAAGAGGAAAAACACACAAAGAATGATGTCACTTTGCTGAAAATTAGCTTTTGTAATCTTGAAATTGGTCAAAACAAAAGAAAGTCAAGTTTACACTTCAGAGTAAAAGTATTATTGAGGGTTTATAGAATTGTCTACATTGGGATCTTCTAGGAAAACGCAGTAGTATTCACGGCATTCAGGGTAAATGGGCATGGTGTAAGCTCATTGTGTTAATGAGATTAATGGTTGTGATCTAAAAGTACACTGCAGCCTGTCTCCTATCCTCCAGTGGATGTCTCCTGCTAGTGGTTTGGCAAAGCCTCAGTGAGCGTGCAGATCCAGGAATGCCACGACCCGGATTGTAGGGCTCAACAAAGTGAAGGAAACACATGGTTGGTCGGGAAAACAACAGCATGTACTACTGGAATATGTGTAGTGGTCATTAATTGTAGTGTTTGTGTCGTATGGTGTAAAACAAATGTAAATATGTATGTAAATTACATGATCTCACCAAACTCTATGCACTAAACAGAATGATAAAGCCATGGTTACATAAAATTACCGGTATATAAATATTCGCCCAGTCTCCCATTCACTTTTATTGAAGCCCAAATGACGGACAAATTCAAGCGTGCACTTCCTGTTTGGCTGTGATGTACAGCTGACCTCAGCAGGTTCGCAGGTCACCTTTGTTTAACTTTGACCAAGCGAATGTTGCCATTCAGTCAATAGGGACACTGATGCACTGCGTTTAGAAATGGAGGTTATTATTCTAGCATGTTGCCTGTCTACAAATTGTAGCGTTGTCACATCACCATTTACAATCTGTGATCCTTTTTCGTGTGGGTAAGTGCGGGTAAATTTTGTTGAACGGAAACGTAATGTGACATTAACAGTGTAAGCTTTCCCGCCCTAATAGGTGCAACCAAACCAACAGGAGAATGAGGAAGACGTCAATCAGCTGCTGGTGGAGTGTGAAAACACCTGTGTGCGTTGAATTTGGCTACTAGGGCCTTTAAGATTACAACTAATTCTCAAAGTTATAGTTTTATGTCAAGTTAAATTATAATGAAGTAAAAGTCTAAATACTGCAATGAAAATGATGTGTATGTTGACTAATAGTGACATTAAACAGTTACCTGTAACCAAAATGTAATTTGAAACGAACAATTACAGGAATACGTGTTTCAGATCATCTTCTCATGTTCAAAGATCTGACAATGGATGCTGGACAGTAAACCGAGCCGGTAGATTGTCTCCTTGCTGTTAACCTTGGCAGCCATTGAAACAAAGCTGGAACCTCTTAGGCTGCTAAGCAGGGTCAAATCCTGGGCAGAGAGCAACAATATCTTGTCAGTTAGATTAGCGCACTTCAGCCACTGCTTCACCTGTGACCGCTGGACCACCTCTCACCTTTCATTAACCCCAGGTCGCTGACCTCTGACTCCTCCAGGGCCGCTGCGGCATTCACCATGCGGTGGATTTCATGCTTGAGAGACACATTGTGCTACAGATCAGTGTGCAATGATAACGCACCACCAACGGTCTTCCCAGTTGTGAACAGAGCCATCCTGGCGGAGTGCGGGGATCCTCATTAGGACTTGTACAGAGCCCTACTTAACCTCTGATCTCACTCAGACTAGAACTCATTATCTGGCACAAGATTAACCCACATAGTTGAGTAAATGATCAAAATACATACAACTCAACTTTGAACTGAGACACAATCTTTACAGTGAAATAAGCTAGAATTTTTCATTGCATTTTTGTCTCGAATGAAGCGTCATCACTACTTCAACTGTTTTTTTCATGTTAACATCTGCACATTGCTCTGGAGTGTAAATCATAATAAATTCAATAATTGCCATTATAAACTGGGGGAAGTGTGTTGACTGCAGTTACAAATACAACGAGGAGAAAACTGGTTATTTAAAAAAAATACAGGTTGTCAGTAGTTTGTTAATGTCTATATCAGTCAGTGAAAGAGCAAAAAATACAACAGCTTTACATTTTTAAATACATTGTTTTAACCCATAGATGTATAGGTGGGATAGAAATTACACAACTGGTCTGGGTAATTTCTGTGGAAATGAATAACAACCTTTTCCTATCAGGTACGTTCGAGATATATACAGTATATATTGTGAACCACATTAACATCACCATTCACCTACATTATTTTACACAGCAAGGTAGTTTTGCTTTTGATACATAAAGTATTATCTATATTACCTCATCAAAAACACATCACTAAGTTGATAGCTATTTTACATTTACAATTATCTGAACAGTATCTGCTATTAAATTCAAATGACCCTTCTTTACTGCTAGCTAATATTAGCATGCCAGCTTCTATTGCTGTAGATGTGGATGAACTGTTGCCTATTGGTTTAGTAGCTTAGTTTAGCAGCTAAGTAGCATCATTCAGAGAGAGACTCTCAGAACACTCACACCCAAAAATTACAAGTAAATATTGCAAACTTTAAGTAAAGCTGGTGAGGAATTTAAACATTTATTTTGAGCAAACTATGACTCTATGAGTGGAGGTTCCCATGACCTGTGTATCTAAGGGTCAATGTTTCAACAATTCATACATGTGTGTCATTTACTAAAGTGTGTTTTCTTGGCCAGGTATGTGAGCAGCAGTGAAACTCAAAGTATGACTGTGAGCAGGATTTGGTGTTTCCAGGAAGTTTCCTTGTCCTTGATACGTTGATCTTTTGCAACTACAAGGAGGTGATGCTGGGAAGTTGTGACGTACTGTGATGTTACATTGATTCAAACGGCTGTGTGAAGGCCAGAAGGGACACAGACATTTGGAGGCTTGTCTGAGTGACACCGAAACTCAAAAACACACAGTGTTTCTTGGTGCTTTTCAAGGTCAGGTGGCATAAATGACTGTAATTCAGAGAGACTGTCCCTTTGCATCTGTCTGCGTTTGGGAAATAGTTATAGTTTTCCAAGAGAATGGGAGGCAGGTTGTATGTGGAGTCCTTGGGATGCATTAGGCATTATGCATGGAAAATAGGAGACACTGTAATGGTTTTATATGGCATTTGGCATTTAAATGATGGAATCGTGAGATGCAGCCACTTGCTTCTCCATTTTCGCAGGCCAAAACACGACAAAGGCACAAACCCAAACCTTCTCCCTTTCCTACCACAGGACCAAATGTCATTCAAAGCAAAGACACTTCTTTTGTCCTTCACAGCAGCACATTTCCTCAGACTGAGAACACGGTCCGGTGTTTTGATTGATCGTGTATTTGTATCTATTCATAGAGGCCAGATTCATCATTCCAATTTGTCAAGTTGCTGGGGTGCGGAGTTAATTATGTGGGAGGAGAGCCACAACAGAGACAACCTGTTTAGGCTCATCTGAGGTTTCCCTACCTCACCTCGGCTCCAAACGAGCAGCCAGAGCTTCACTGGACTGGAGGAGCTGCTTGGCACCATGGGTAATTAGTGTGATGAATGCTTTAGCGGAACAAATAGTGGCAGTCGCCTGTCTCGCTCATCGTGTGGCTGTGCTGTCGGAGCTCAGGGGCTGCAGGCTCATCAGGGTAATGGATGATTCCGCAACAGGACCATCCTTCAACCAACAGCGCCACTGCTAAGCAGGAAAACACAGAGTTTTACAGGTTTTTCTCTTCCTGAAACAGCTGCTTCTTGCTTTCCTGAAGGCATCTATGCTGGTTATGGCTGTCAAGTGCATGTTTGGAAGGTTACTGAGAACCAGTAACAGTTTAGTCTGGAGATATGTAATCAAGAAGGCTTGAACACAGGAAATGCATTGGAATGATGTGACACATTATTATAAATGTGTTTTTGTGATCCTTTTTTCCATACAGCCTCTCAGGATTGCATATATGCAAACATCTTCATACTAATCCTCTGTGGGATTCTTCTCCATGCCTGGGGTGTAGAGCTGTCGCTGCTGAAATGATGGATCACATTATTAGATTAGAGGAGAGCAAGGACAGCCAGCAACTGGATTTGCAATTCACAGCCTCTTTTGTATATGGACCTTCTCTGCATGAAAGGGATAATTGGGCCGTTGTCACTGAATCAGAGATTGTTTTTTTTTAACAATGCGTGGAACCTTGCAATAAATCAGGTCAGCTGTCGGATCCACGTCACAAGACAAGGCATTAGTCAAGTATGCAAAATAATCCTTTTGCATACAATGTGAAGAGGAATACATCATCATTTATTTGAAGTAAGGCAAGACCAGATATCCCAATTTTTCCAGCAAATGAAGGGCATATGGTGATTTTGTCTTCTAGATGAACCTGAGGGCAGAGACAGCCGTGAAGGTCCGGCTCTTTGAGTTGTCATTTCAGTACCAGCTAATGGCCTGTGCTTACTCTGTGCCTTGCCTTTTCAACCTACTGTGACAGTGAATAATATGCGGAACATAAGGCTGAATTCTCAGCCATGTCATCCATGTAGCGGAAGCTGAATGCGACTGCCACAGACAGGTAATCCATAGCTATATCAGCGAAAAAACTCAAGTTCAGTGAATTGTTTCAATAGCAGCCAGACCCACAGCTAACAGAGCGTGAAAGACAGGCGAGGTCGTGGAAAGGTTATTTCTGGGTCTAGGAGGTGAGACTTTGGGGATGTGGACACGTCAGTCCAGCAGAGTCCTCGGGTCAATGTGAAGACAAGTGGAAGACACATTTCTCTGTCAGCACGCAGAGAGCCCGCACGGGCTCAGGCTTTTGTCGTGAAGTCCCAAGTCATTGAGTCAATAGCCAAGGAACATGACACAACCTCTCACAGTCACTCGGCATCAAGCGGAACAGGGAATGGCATGCTTTCCATTTCACTGCACCGTGGCCCCGGCAAGACCCTGTCTGCACTCGAGAAACAAGAGCGCTCTCAGCCCCGGCTCTCGCATAAAAGCAGCGCCGCAACCTGCCGAACACGTACATCGCTCCCTCAAAGCAGCAGTACAAGGTGATCCACCGGTCAATCCATAACCCCGGCTATTATCTCCACTGGCTGTTGTAGCGTGGCGGGGAGGCCCGGGGATAACCAGAGGGCTTGGATGACAGGAAATTAGATCATGGCAAAGCACAAGCACATTTCAATTAAACCGATGTCAGGATTTATCTTCTTCTGTCGGTGCATTTAGATGGGAAAAGAAAATGTGACCTTTCACCCTGTCTGGCCAAGCATTGACCAAATACAGTCCTTTATCACAAGCATGGCTCTACATGACATATAGCAAACTACATCATATTATCTGTGCATGAAAATGTCTGAACAAATAAAAATCAAGTATCTTGTACTGTCCATATCATCATCTATTGCAGTGGTTCTCAACATTTTTGCCAACACATTTCTACTCCTCGTCACGGGGTGCATATGTAGAGTATACAAGCTGTGAGGGCATCAGCCAAAGAGTGGTGTTCCCTTCTCAGATAGTTTGATTGATTTGATTTAGTCCTGAAAACGTAAACTATCTGGTGTTTCACATTATAAAAGCAAAGATTTGAAAAAAGTCAAGACGAAATTTGAAATGTATTTTCTTGCTTTTCTATATCATGACCCTTCAGATTTATCATGTGAACCCTTGTGAACATATACAGGGAGGCAAATTCATCAAACTCTGGCTAAATACTGGTGCTTTGTGGCTGTGTTTCACATGGTTTTAGCCATGCTAGCAGCGTGGCCCCAGGGATGACAAAGTTGGTCTGTCTGTTGGTCTATCACTTGGGTCCAGATAGAAATGTCTCAACAGCTATGAGAGGGATGGCCATGACATTTTGTACAAAACTTGATGTTTCCGAGCGGATGAATCCTACTGACTTTGGTAATAAACGTTTCCTCTAGTGCCGCCATCAGGTTGACATTTGTGGTTTTCAGCCAAATGTCTCACGAATTTTTGGATGGAATGTCATGAAATTTGGTACAAACATTCATGCAGGATAATTTGATCCAAATTGTATTTTGTCCAATACTTTGGTTTATGACCAAATACCTGCCAAACTAATGACATTCCCATCAGTCTCAGCTGTAATTTGCATTTGGTGCTAATTAGCAAATGTTAGCATGCTAACACACTATATTATAATGATAAACATTACCTGCTTAACATCAACATATTAATTGTCACTGTGAGAATGTTAGCATTTAGCTGAAAGCCCCGCTGTGCCTGAGTACAGCCTCAAAGAGCCACTAGCATGGCTACAGACTCTTGTTCTACACAATTAACCATTTTGACGTGTAAACATTATAACGGTGCAGGTGTTTGGTGGGTGAGCTGATGATTCTGGCATACTGAATATGAAAACTGATGTTTCAATTATGTGAAAATCGTCTCACAGTGACAATGAGATTGATTAACCAGGAAATAATGCGGTTTGTCGATACGTCAGGCAGAAATGGTCATATTAAAAACAAAAATAGTATATTTAATGTATTTACAATAAACATACAATCATGTAATCTTTTCCAAGAAATATACAGAACATAAAGCTTTTAAATATAAATTCATATAATTTAAAGAAAAAAAAGAAAACAAATCCAAAGAAGCAATAGAGCATATCTAAAAATCTTTAGTGATGCTTTGAAAATATAGGTGATATTTTCTTATTTCAATGCCCTTTTCTTTCCAAAGGTCCCCCTGCAAAGAGCCATGAAATTCACACATTGAATACCACCCACAACATAAGCAAACACATCACTCTAAAACCGTCACTAACATGGTTAGCAAGTGGTTTCACTTTAGTCATCAAAGGCAACATGCTGCCTAAAGGCTCAAACCAAAGGATTAACTATCTGCATACGAAGAGTTTGCTTCCAAAATAACATCCATCATTTACAAAAAGTGACTATCCGTAAGAAATAATTAACAGCAACAAAAGCAAATTATGGAACTATTTACAGGATAACTGTCCATAGATGTCAAAATGTCTTTTGAATGATAAACCGTGGGACTTTTTTTGCCCAGAAATGTTACATTTTGGCAGTAAACTCTTCATATGTCAATACTTCTGTCACTAAAGATCCTCTATAAAAGTCAACCTGCTGTTACCACAAGGCAAGGTCATCAAAAGAGAATAATGAGAAAAATAGGATGTAAAAAAACATTTATGCTCCAAAGTTATTTTCTCATCACAAGGCAAAACAGTCCTGTCGCCGCAGGTGAATACAAGGTCAAGCAAGCGCTGTCACACTTGCCAGCGCATTAGACAGACCTAGAATATGTTGGCTTCTTCTTCGCGAGTGTTGAATGTTACAGTGCACAGGTTGATATGGCACAACATAGGCTCCAATCAGAAAGTCTCAGAGTAGAGCTTAAATATCCAGGCACAGGTGCAGGACTGCTATCAGTGAAGTTTGGCTGATTTTCTACAGTCAACCTTAACTACTGTACAATGTCAGGCAATAGCTTAACATTGGTGCCACTTATTTCAAGCAAAGTATTGTTTTTATTTGGACCAAAGCAACAAACAGTTATCAGCTTTGCCATTGATGGAAAGAGAGATTAATCTAAATTAGACAATACCTTCACTAGTAGAAAAGTCCTACATATTAACAGTTATTACATCCTAAATAATACTGTTTTCTAGACCCATATACAATATTTTATAGGCAATATGTTTTTGGGACACTTTTGTATGATATGGTGAAAGTAAGTGGAGGGATATCACAGAAAGGCTACATACAGCTGGAGGATCTGCTCTGAGCTCCAGCGTGGTGAGACAAAGTTGTCTGCAGGACATTACAGAACACTTCTATGGTGTCACTTTGGCACTTGTATGGCACTATTATATACAGAGGAGTCAGCACTATGACACACTGGACGTTACAGTTATCAAAGACAGCGCCACCTGTTGGAGGTTGCTCAGGAGGAGATGGTGGACAGCTGGTAATGTTTGTTAACACCCTCCTCCCTGATAGAAGCTTTCCTAGAAGCTTTTTGTTTTTACATCTTCGCATAATGTCCTGAATGTCCTGCTAGGAGCAAACCCTCCCATCAGGGAGGGAAACTGTTTCAAACACTACACTATCAGTGCCCAAAAATTCTTCCATTCTAAGAATTCAAGTCTCACCGTGGTGCTAAAAATCTGTATTTATACTCTCTTAGTTCACATCAAACCGATCAGACATTAGTGTTGTCTGGCCTGGTTTGGCATGGCTCTGTGTTGAATGTAGGTCCATTGTTGATCTCCAACATTCTCCAGCAACTGTCTGTTTTCCCCCTTTGATATAATATTCTTATTATTTATGATGCTGAAGCACCATCAATGTATAGTTTAAATCTAATACTATTAGTTCATTGAAGTGCTAAACTAAATACATCGTCATCATACATTAAGTGTGGATCCAAAATAATTTCCACCACTTGCTAAACATATACTCATAAAACATGAGTGGCAGCATAAAATGAAACTGAATCATGGAACTTTTCAAAGGATTGTAGGTGGCTTCAACTAATGTATAAGAACATTTTCGGAAATATGCTTATTTGCTTTCTTGCCGAGAGTTAGATAAGAAGGCCACTCTCAAGTCTGTATGGTAAATATGAAGCTACAACCAGCAGCTAGTTAGCTTAATTTAGCACAAAGACGGAAAACAAGGGGAAACAGCTATCCTGGCTCCGGTAACAAAATCTAGCTAACCTATTAACGCCATACATCTCATTTGTTTAACCCGTACAACTTCTAGAAAGAGGCAGCCTAGTTGTCTCCCCCTCTTCCCAGTCCTTATGCTAAGCTAAGCAGCTCCTGGCGGTAGCTTCATATTTACCGCACAGACATGAGAGTGGTATCAATCTTCTCGTAAAACTCTTTGCAAGAAAGTGAATATGCTTATTTCGCAAAAAGTTGAACTATTCCTTTAACCCCCACATCCTAACATCAAAGGGATTACACATTTTGGAAATTATATCTATTGCAAAGGTGAGTTGCTGGACAAAGGTCCATATTTTTGATGCAAAACATATTAAATACTTACAAAGTAAGCCAGGAAAAACAATATATTCTCTATATAATCTGGATATGTCAGAAATCAGAATCCCATAGAATTCCTTAGGAAAAAAATATTTGAAAAAAGAATCTATGTTTAGACAATCACTGCAGTGTGAGTGATTATGAGTCAGCTGAGGTTTGCTAAAAATTGTCAACATCACAATGCAGTATGCATTATAAAGCTTTTCCATGGTCTAAAGTAGAATTTGGAGGCCATTTGAGTTAAATGTGTATTTAACCATTGCCATGGCCACCAGTCCACAGAGTCTGTGTAGCTTAGTGACATACTGAATATTTCTTTTTTTTAATTATCGCATGCATTACCAGCATGCTTTTAAATGAACTAATTCTGGCTGGACACTGTGCGTCATGCTATGCTGTGTCTGCTGACAGCTAGCCCACCACAATCATCATGTCTCACTACCTTGACTTGGCGTTCTACTCAAATGCCTTCACACTCTCAGTCTGCACGCTCATGTGAGCTTTTGCTGCTGTTACTGATTCTATTAGTGAAGGCCTCCTCCCCCACAGCCTCCACCTGCTTAGGCCCTACTACATACATGTACCCCGGAGAGTCGTATTTGCAATGTTCCCAGCTTGTTATTTATCATGTTGCTATGTATTCCATGCATTACTGCTGCAGGGGGCGTCCCCAAGAGTAGAATTACACCACCAAGTCAATCTGTATTTCTGTCTCGATTTGCCATTAACACGAGTGTTCCTGGCAGAATTATAATGGTGGTACGAGAGATAGTTATGTAATTGAAATGCCACAGGTTCAGTTACTAAATCAGCTCATATGTGTCTTGTCCGACCATTCGCAGGAGGGCCATCTAACTCCTATATCCTCTCACATAGTCCGTTGCTTTTGGTAAGATCATCAACTAAACACACCTAGACGGACATTCTATTTTTAAAGTTTGCTTTTGGAAGTTGCACCTAATTTCTATAAATGGCCAAGAGAAAAGACTGAATATCAACAAAATGGTGTGAAAAAAAAAGATAGTTCTGTGGCTCTGAAACAGAAAATTAGTCTCAGAATCTCATCTAGGATTCATAGCAAAACTCCTCACTATGACACAGTAAAGGGATAATTATTACATACTGGTTCAAAACTCGTCTACCTTCAACAAATGTTGTAAAATGCCTTCTACAACAAGAACGGGCCAATTACACTGAAAGCTATTGAGAAAGAGTAATTTCTTTTTCTGAACAATATGTGCAACTCAAACTGAAGAGTTTGGTTCCAAAATGGGATATCCACCCTTTGAGGCGCCGTGACCTCTACTCCTGCAAAATAACTCGTAGCACAAACCAAAACGGACATCGGTTGTAACGATAAATTTACCAATATGATGTATTTGCAAAACTACATCTTCCATTCATTTCCATTGCTTACTGTATCTGGGTTTTGGTTTATGTTAAGACTAAAGAAATGTGTTTTTGGGGTAGAGGGATCGAAATATTTTTTCAAATACTGGGATTATGCCTGTTCCTGGGCCTGTACTCCTATATCTTGTTGCTGCTGCTGATTTGTTGGTTTTCCTTTGCTTCTTGTGTGATGTGCCTACATGGAACCCTGTAGTCAATGCATCTATTTTCAATAATTTGTTATGTTAAACTTAAGAATTGAGTGATCAGTCTGTAGTAGGGTGGCCTTGTAGTTATGACTGTATGTTCTGTGTGTCTGGAAAAGGGCTCCAACCATGAGCTAATATATGCATCATCTAATGATGAACAACCATGCTAACTGTCCTCCTTTGTATCTGACATCTGGACCTGAGAAGTACTTCCTTCTAAAGGAAAATAAACTGTCTAATAAAGCTAATGAATAACCAAAAATTTCAGATTTCTGCTTCTTAAACAGTCTGGTCTCGTGATGAATCTAATATGACTGCAATTTGAACAGAACTGTTGATGAAGTTGAACTAAAGAAGTTCTGGTGGATTAGTGGTGTGATGCGTTAACTGCAACGTCCCTTGTTCAAATTCAGCAGGGAGCATTTGTTGCATGTCATTCCTACTTTCTTTCCACATGTTTGCTGTCAATCTCAAGGAAAGAAATGCCCAAAACAACGGAAAGAAAAAGTCAACTAATGATTTTGTCTGACAAAAATGGACCAGATGATCTGTATTTTAGTTTAAAAAAAAGTAGTGCAATGTGGATATAGAGCATTTTGGGAAACATCTCTTCATTTTTTTCATTATGTATGATGTTTTGGGTGATAAGAAGGTAAGACCCTCACTGAGAACATCCTTCTAAACTGATACGACCCCAAAGGAACATCGCACATCAGATCAGGTGCACTTTATCGGCCTCAGCTCCCAGTCTGCAGTCTCAGTACAGACCACCACTATAAAACTGACTCCATGTTGTCACACATCTCGTGGTCCTCCAGGTTGTATATGAATTTTGTCCTGTTGGCTGGGTTCTGGGTGATCTCCTTGCCCAAATTGTCCAGAGTCACATTGGAGGCGAAGAGTTCGGTGGGCGTGAGGTAACCCTCGCTGTTCTTGATGTATTTCCTGTAGTTCTTCCTCAAACACTGCCACGTGGTGGTGTACAGGATGAAGGCCGATGACTTGAGGACTATGGCGATGCTGACGTACAGGTGCCTGTAGGCCACGTTGTCGTACAGCATGCAGGCTCCCTTCTCACCGCAGACAGTGCTCCAGAACAGACAGGTGGAGTCGATGCCCATGCCGAAGATCAGAGGAGGAGGGATGAAGCCTGGAGCAGGAGGGGATGGTGGACAGACAGCAGGTCAAAAGGTCAAAAAGCACACCAGTTTGAGTTCAGATTTCCTGAATATAAATATATATATTTATATATTTCCACACAGGGAGACAGATGAAGTTCATTTCACCCAAGAGAAAAATTGCTCTGACATTTACATCACAGAGCAGAACTACAGGGCAACAGCGGACATGTGATGAACACGACAGATATGACAAACACAGCAGACTTATTACAGAATGTGTACAAATACAAATGAAGAACAAAGAATTGAGTGAATATACACACATGACAGTAAAATATACAAAGTGAATATGTGCAATTTCTTACCTATCAGTCTCAGGAGCAGGAACAGAACTCCAAGGGCATAAGATTTAAGCTCTGGACTTACAGTTCTGAAAACAAAGACAGAATTGGCATAAATGGAGTGAACTGGAGAGCTGCATACTGAGTTTGAAAACAGACAGATTGTAAACAAGCCAACAGTTCAGCCAGAATACCAACCACTTTATTTGGAGGTACAACAGAAAGTGAGCACAACAAAAATATTGGTCATTTTTCCTCACTGCAGCAAACACAGTAATTGGTAATTGGTCTATGAAATGTGATGGATGTGTACATCGGACAGTTTGGCACTTTGCTTGAAACGTGGGTGTTCGTTTGACAAAATAGTTAGACATTTGGGAAATATATTTATTTGCTTTCATATCGAGAGTTAGATTGATATCACTCTCATATCTGTCCAATAAATGAAGCTACAGCCAGCAGCCAGTTAGCTTAGCTTAGCTTAGCGTAAAGACTGGAAACAAAGGGGGGAAGCTAGCCTGGCTCTCTTCAAAGTTAAAAAAATCTGTAGTGTAACTACTTCTTGACAAACAATAGTTTGTAGCACTCTCCAGTCTCCTGGCAACCTCACGGTGACTTGGTGCCCTGCCAACAAACACTCCTGCACATAACTCCCCCGAAAACTTGTTGTTTTTACACTTCAGTTTTTGTTCAGGTTAAGAAAATAAAATATACTGTGTTAATTACTGAGCTTTAGATATGATTTAAGGTGGATTTCTTTGGACAGAGCCAGGTTAGCTATTTCCAGTCTTATGCTAAGCTAAGCTAACCAGCAAGCTGACTGAAGCTTTATATTTACTATAGACACATGAGAGAGGTACAATCTTCACTCTTGGCCAGAAAGCAACTGAGCGTATTTCCCAAAATGTTGAGCTGATTTTTTAAAAACCTGAATAATCCTCTGATTGCTCGTGTTCTTTTTTGCAAGGTTGCCATGTTCCCAGATGACAGCAGTTAAGTTGGTCAGTACAATGTTATTCTAAATGTAATAATATTGCACTTCTTTTGAAATGTGGCCACAAGTATGAAAATAAGACCCAAGTTGTAATTAACACAAAGTATTCTTTAATATATAGACAGATATGCATTGTTTACTATATCTATGTAGTATGATATTCATACTCATCTGCTCATCTGTCAGCTCTGCACCCTACAACGTTCTTTGACGCTGTATACAACATAATGCATAATCATTGTGCCTTTGATCAGCCGTGAATGTCAACAGCTCCCTCTTGTGGGCAGTCCATGTATAGCAGCATGTCTCCTTACCTGATGAGGATGATGACAGAGGGTGTCTGGGCCATAGCTCCGATCATGCTGCACACACAGATAACACATAGGAAGGTGAGGAAGGCCTGCTGACAGCCGGGACTGGGACACTTCCCTGGTAAAGCCACCGCGTCTTCACTGGTGCTGGATATACACGTACAGCTGGTCAGGTTCTGACACAAAGACGAGAAATGAGATCAAAACGCTGTTATCCCACGTTGAATACAGAGATCTAAAGCAGTACTGCTGCACTTTACGTATGTATGTATATGTATGTTTCTTGTCCCTGTCATTTAGTTCTCTCCAGTGTCCAAGGTAGTCAAGACACAGCTTGTTTCAGTCGGTGTTAACATCTCCACTCACTGGTTTGGTGCAGCCAGCAAAGCAGGCTGAGAGGTAGGTGACTCCGTTGGAACCACAGACAGGGCTCACTGACGCTGTGTAGCAGTTACAGTTATTGATGCACGCTGACTCAGGTCGCTGCCAGGACTGCAACGTCCTATGGAGGAGGTCAAAGGTCATGTCAGGAGTGTGTGTATATATATACATATATATATATACATATATGTATATGTTCACATCAAATGGAAACAACCACAGGAACAATTTGACAATCAAAGTTAACGTCTTCTGCAAGCTTGTTTTTCATGTTGACCCTGCACAGACATGAAGTAAATCAGCGCTTAATTGCATGTGGCATTCTAAGGGCTGAATATTCAACCATTGTACACTAACAGCACAATGTAATCAGTGTAAAAGCATTTCCACACAAGAATAAAAACATGCTTTAAAGCAGTGGTTTCACAAGATGAATCTAAGGGGGTCATGAGTTGATTATCAGGGGAGGAAATAAGAGAACGAAATGTTCCTACACAGAATTACATTTATTTCTCCCAGTTTTCTCTAATTTGTGCTTTTCTTTGTGAAATATTATTGAAATTATTTCAATAAAACAGTCTGACCCCAAAAATTCAATTGAACTACTCACAACACATAAACATGCACCTTGTGACGAGGGGTCGCAGGTATACATTGGTTTGTCTTAACCTCCTAAGACCCAAGCTCTATCTTAATTTCTCTTTGCTATTTGGGCTTATTGGGACCTGATAAGTATAAAAACTAAGCATCATCTGTTGACATGATGTGGTTCCGCATACGGGGACAATTTTGAATTTCCATATAAGCAGAATTAAGTATTATGGTATAACCCAAAATGTGATGTCCACGCATGTGGATGCCAGGTCTTAGGAGGTTAAGGGGTCATAAGCAAAAAAGGTTGGGAACCACTGCTTCAAGGTTTCAACCCACAGAGTGCAGTGCAGAAGCAATTTTCTGCCCTGTGTGATTCAGTGTGGAATCATCGAAGCACAATAGACACTGAGAATGCATAGACCTGTTATCTGTCGTCTGAGACATCATATTAAAGATACGCAGTATTGCTGATATTTTAGCGTTAACGCACATTTATGGTGAGAAACTCAATAAATCATCAACCAGACCTCTCAGCTTGACCATGTTTTCTCAAAGTGACAAGAATGATGGGTTTTTTTTACCAACTTGAAGTCTAACTTGAATGCTGCATTAACACACTATTAATGTCAACAGAAATGGTAGAAGTCATAATAGCTGTATCTAAACAAAAAAGTTGTGAGTGAATTTCTTTTTTGACCAAGTGAGAGCAGTTGATATATATATATATACATATATATATATATATATTTTTTTTTATATTAGCATATTATTTTAGCATTTGCATGTTTGAAGTATATGTCACGCATAACTAGAATATGTTTCTTGAAACACTGCATACAAGCTATACTATGACTAGAATGACTAGAGCACTTTGGTTCTTGAAAAGACCCCTCATTCACATCAGTAGGTTTCCCCGCTTACTCGTTGCTGTAGGCGACCGTAACCCCGGCGACAGGTCCCGTGTCACAGCCCAAGAAGAGGAAAGAGACGTAGCAGGCAGTGGACACCAGGTTGACCAGCATGGCCATGCGGACAGCGCCCAGAGCCGACAGGTTCAGCTTCTTCACCAGCAGCCCCCCGAGGAAGATGCCCAGACACGCACAGGGGATGGCCGTCATACCTGCGGAGGAAAGACGAGGATGTCCAATGTTTCCCAAAAATGTTTGCTGGCATTTTAATAGAGGTTTCTGCACTGCACGATATAATCTTAACCTGCCTCTGCTGTCCTGATGGTTTAATGGTGAAACGCTTTGACTGTAACAACAATTTGGAAACATAAAAAGGTTTGCCCTCCACTCAGACAAGATTATGATCTGCCTACCTAGCAGCTGATTGGCTGAGGAGGTGGTGAGGTTGAACTGCTGCTCCAGGTATTTTCCCAGGAAGGCGGCAAAGCCCGCAACCACAGCAATCTCCATGCAGGCTGCCAGCGTGATGCAGCTGAACACCGGATTAGAGAGCAGGTGCCTGGTTACCCGGGGGATTACTGGGTCAATGGAGAAGAAAATTGAGAAAAAGAGGATACGATCAGTGGTAGAAGAGAAAGAGAGAGAGAAAGGAACAGAGAAGAGGGACAGGAAGGACAGAGAACATTTTGAACTGAGATTTTTCATTGATCAAAATGATTTTTTTTTTCTCCTCCCTTCTGTGCTCCTCTTTACCTCTCAGATGCTCACAAACGGAGAGTCCGCTGTTTATATCGAAGCCATGAATGGCCCCGTTGGGTTTAGAGCCCTGGTACTCCAGGGTCAGGGAAGGAGGCAGCATGGCCTGCTCACTCTCCCCCCCACCGTCCATGTCCTGCTCATCCAGCGCCTGGGGGAAGCCAAACATGAAGAGGGCCGACAGGAAGAGTAAGGCACCGCAGAGGAGGAAGCCGCCCCACCACGCCCCGATCCAGCGAGGGTCATCTGGGGTGATGTCCAGCTTACCTGGACAGGAGGTGGGGGAGGTTACCACAATGGATGGATGTTGAATGATGTTGTAAGATAAAATTTCACAGATCAATGTGAAGAAATTGGATTTCAGTACAAGTAAATTCTGCTTGTGGTCTTCATTTTTGCAGTAGGGGCAATACAAATATAACTATTGCATTGAAAACAAACAAAATTCAAAGATGTATCGAAAGAAATGCAAATAAAAACCAACTGCCGACTCACTGGTGTCGATGAAGACAGCATCAACGTAGACTTTGGTACAGACAGAACCTAAGATGAAGCCACAGGCTGGGCCGAACACTAATGTTGAAAATAAAATACCTGCAAGGCGGAGAGAGAGAGAGAGAGAGAGAGAAAAGAGAGCATGGTCAGTTAAAATGGAAGCAGCAACAGCAAAAACTCATATAACTCATATATACTCAGTGCTTCAATGTCATAAAATCCACTGTTATTTTTGATTAGAGTATTTTAATTGCGTTTACTTTAGCTTAGCTTAGCTGATACAGAGATGAGAAAACTTCCAACTGTCCATCAACCAGAAACTAGAGGCCAAGAAATAAACTGAAGAATGAATACAGTAAATGAATTTCACTTAATCTTTCAGCAGAGGGCAGCATTGTATCAAGACTGTAAAGTGTCTATTACTAGGGCCCTTTTCTTAAATATGTGGTAACGTGGAGCTTCCTACCGCAGGGAACACTTGTGTTGTTAAATCCACCGTATGACTGAGAACAAAATGTGTTCTGTTCAAGGAAAGATTAAGTATTGAATTCATGCCAAGGGACTTTAAATTTCATCAGATGTCCCCCCCCCGACAGATTTATTCACTGTCACTGTAATATGCAGCTCATAGGTTGCACAGCGTAATTGATCTAAGTCTAGATTATCCAGCAGGGTCATAAATAATCAAGCAGGAAATGGGTTCTTAATGTAAGAGCAGTGGGGATCCACTGATGCAGAGGCTCTGGGTGATTTTCTCTTGAAAGCAAAGCTGCCCTGCTTTGGCCCAGAGAGGCTGAGAGGTTTCCAGTAAACAACAGCAGACTGTGCAGGACTGTGTGTGTGTGTGTGTGTGTGTGTGTGTGTGTGTGTGTGTGTGTGTGTGTGTTTGTGTGTGGCAATGAAACGCAGCTATCCATGCTGGTGGTAAGTGGAACAATAGGAGTGAGCTCCAGTAGCCTGACTGCTAATAGCAGAGGAAGCTGCTCGCTACCGATAGAAAAGAGAGGGCCAGTCAATTTTTCTGTGAGGGATGTAATGATTAGTGCTGCGGCTATCACCAGCGATAAATCTGGGAGCGGAATGGCGGCTCCATTTTTCATAGTGCTATCAATCCATTTCTAAAGATAATCTCCACAGTAGAAGAAAAATTGTTTCAACCAGCTTTTTGAAAACCTGCTTCAGCACAAAAACACATTTTATCAATAATCATCTTTTATTTCATAAGCCGCATTTGTTGTATCTATTTACATAAAGGTGGACGTAACAGTCTTGTAAAGATTTCACAATGTGGTATCTGGTTTAGTACTAAACCAGATACCACATTGTGGTACCACTGAAGCCACGCCGCTAGTTTCATTTCAGAGTCCCTGATGCCAGCTGGGCTAAATTCAGGTGACAGAGGAGGCCTGGGGTTACACCAGGGCCAACTCAACAGCCAACCAATGAACAACCTCCCACCTCCAACTCTGCCTTCCACTAGGATCAAATCACAGACAAACACAGGACAACACAGCTAATCTATAATGTATGTGATGCAGGGAGGCTGCAAATACACACACACACACACACACATACACACACAAGCAAAAATAGCAGTGAAGCAGCAGAAAATGGTAGATCCCAACCAATCTTACAACAATACAGCAAAGCTCCATATTCTCTAAACTTCACTGTGGGCACACCCAGCTTTACTGTTTCCCGAACACGTTGGAATAGGTTGAGAGCCTGAAGTGGCCTTCAAAGTGAAACAGCTGATGACAATAGCAGCAATGAGCATGATGACGGAGAATTACCGGTAAGCTTTGCTACGCTGCGAGAAAAGACAGAGTGCTCCTAATCCTTAAGCAACAGCTGCTGAACACCCATCAGGAAAGCATTCAGGACCGATGCCAGCCTGTTGTTTGGACTCAACAGTTGGTCGATCTGACGCCATTCCCTTGGAGACGCGAGTGAAGGCTCATGGCAGTAAAGGAGTGTATGTGGTGAGGTGCTGGAGCTTTACAGTCAAACTTTTATTACTGTGTAGTAAAAACGATATACAGATTTCGAATATTGTATTTTCTTGACTCACATATCTGAAAGCAAAGTGAAAGATTGAAAAATACTAATAATATTTTAAATAATGCGAAATTATAATCAATTGTGTAATTTTAGGTTTTCAGTAATAATAAATGGCAGAGACTTTTGCTTAAAATTGTAATTACATTTATGGATTGTGACCTTCAGGAACTGTTTTTGATATTAAACATGCACAAATTGTATGGGAGTATATCTTTATGTGATTATACAATGGTACATTTATGTATTAGGTGTGACCAAAACCCAGTGATTTCCCCCTAAATTGTCTAATCCTGTAAAATTATAGAACATTTTAGCAGATGTAATGACTTTAAAGTGATGAAATGGGTATTGCACTGTCAAAACAAAAGTTGCCGCATTGTAGTTTGCCAAACTTTGAAAAACCACTGCAACAATTTTGGAATTACGACGTGCACACATTTCTAAATACATGAATTATAAAATTCAATGCCTCTGAGGTTAATTTTCAAAGGATTGGTTTAATCCTTTTTGATTGCTCATTAGAGGCAGCATGTAAATCCCTCAGGATTTATTGACTTTGCAATGATTGCAGTTCTGCCTCAGAGTGTATGGACGAAAGCTGCCGATGCTTTCAGTGTCTTCAGTTGAGTTACAGTTGCACAACACACCTCAGGAACATGCAATCAGCAAGATAAGGGGCAGGGAAATGGTCACAACTGTAGAACTTGCCTTTGAGAGGGATCATCCTGTGAAAGCTTATTTATGAAAACAGTCCATGAAGCACCCTTGGGTAGAAAAACAGCAACACCTGTGCAGGACGGTAGGGATAGAACCCCTGAATGTTTCTAAAACAATAGAAACTACAGTGTGCATTTTGGAGAAAATAAACATGATTACAATAAGTTCATCATTAAAGGGAAATTCTGGTCATCTTAAACCTGAGTAATAGTTACCCAAAGTTTTGGAATTGGTCCAGTAGATCGCCTCAACCGGCAGCCTCAAACAGGCTGCAATGTAATCCTTGAGGGCAATTGCTTGTTTTTGCCAGTGACAGGCTCAGATTGCTATTCTGACAACATTATGGAAAGGATCCCTACAGAGATAGACCTTTTTATTAAAGAGTAACATCCTTTTTGTTGTCTTCCTCAGACAGCTTGTTTCAGATAGGGGGTGAACTGAGGGGCTGCATGAAGGGCCAGTATGAGATAAATCAGGACTTTTGTTGAACTGTGAATCATGCAAAGCTACTCTAGTGGAATCACGAAATGAAAATATAGAGCTGGAAATGAGCATAATAGGTCCCCTTTAACAAAAAGGTCTATCTCTGTGGGGATCCTTTCCATAATGTTGTCAGACACTTAAAACAACAATCTGAGCCTGTCAGGGTTAGACACCAAAATGTGTAAAAAATAGGGCCCAGGTTTAAAAATACAGCCTAGCCTTATTCAAGGGCTTGTTTCTAATTATCCTTTAAAAACTACCTCCATCAGTTAAAACAAAGTGCTCTCAGTCAGTTTAAAAATTCCCAAAAAACGGTAATCTTAGTTTGGAACCATATTCTTAATTTGTGATTTGAGATGTTTGCAATGCTGTACTCTGAGACCAGGAGGCTGTTGCATATTAAATCGATTTTGAGAAGTTTTATAAACCAGTTTTTTATTTTTTGTCCAGAGCGGTTTTTAGCTGAAATGCTCATAGCCATTATACCACAAGAAAGACGGGCAGAGAAAACTGTTGGTTGATATGGGGGCATTAAATCTGACACCCATCTCAAACACATTGTGGGCTGTTTTAGCATTACATGCTCTGCCCTGGAGATGCTTTGCATCATAAATTATTTCCAGAGACAACCTAATGGATTTCCATTGTTTCTATGCAAAAAAACAGACTATTGTGTCCTACCTGACACTATTTTATACCTGCTGCGTTTGAGCGACACACGCTGGACAACAAACTGATGGAAGATGAGTTTATTTTATTCCTTATTCCTTTCACACTTGTAGCTTCGTGCCACATGAACCGAGATGACTGAAACCAACTGGAAGAGAAATATATCATTTATTAAAGTACAGACACTCTGGGAAATCTTAAAGCTTTAGAGATGACTAAGATCTCCATGCAAAACTCCGCCAGCTTGTCTGACCCAGTCATTTGGAAATGGCAGGTAGAGACACTCCACTTAAGCTGAGAGCTTGTAGAGGATTTGACAGGTCCTCCTTACTGTGAGCTTGTGTAGCTCTAGGTGTGTTTAATACTACATATATAACATATATATAAGGTCTGTAACATTTTCTTAAAATACTAGTATTACTAATAAACATGAAATGTACTGAATACTTTCAATATCAAAATTACAATTATAAATGATTTACACCACAAACACACGTACAAATGTCAAGCCAACAGCTTGCTAGATATCTAACCGTGTTGACTCATTGAACGGTTATTTACAGAGAATATGAGGAGTGAATAATGCCAGGGAGAGCGTTTTACACTCATCTATGGTTTACAATGGTGAGTCAGTTTTGTGGTGTAAGTCCACTGTGACAGATGACACTATACACACAAATATTCGTATTCTATTTGTTTATTATTTGATCAGTTACATTTTCTACACATTTTCTGTCCCAGCATGAAGGTCTAAATTCTGTGATACTGTTTCAAAGCCTTCTTCTCGCTGGCTGAAATACATTCTCGTCAATTCTTCATTTACTTATATTTTAATTTGCTCAATTTTCCTCCTGGGGATCGATACAGTTTCATCTTATCTTGCCTAATTTGTTCATTGGCTAAAACATAGTTACATTTAAGTATACTGAGTCTAAAAATGTGCCTATAAAATACAACCGTCTGTATAACGTACAGTAAACTCCCATTCAGGGGGCTAAAACCCTCACATTCCTAGAAAAAACACTGAGTACACGACCTCAGTGTCCTCACTTGGCAGCTACAGTCTTGACAAAAAATGATTTTACTGAAGACTCAGCACGTATTTAAAACCAGGAATGTGATAGAGGGTAGCTCAGTTTACCCACTTTCACTACAACAAGCTACCAAACTGATCTGTATAGAGTTCTTTTGGAATAACAATATCAGCCAACGGTAGTCACCTGGTCGTTCCCATTGTTGTCCATTGTCCATTGTAACCGCCTGTGTTCTGTAATGAATGCAGCAGAGGCAAGGTCACGCCGTATGAGGCAGGGCTCCTCTACCTGGTCACACTGCCAGCGCATGAATAATTTCTCACTCAGACTCACATTATGGCACGGTTCAATCACTGGCACTTTGTATCTTGGCAAAGGTGCTCCTGAAAGGTGCACATATAAAACAACCCGGGCCAGTCTGAACAGACAGTGTGTGCTGAGTCAGCGTCCACTCCTTCCTCTGCTGTCCCACAGTGGAAGAGTAATAACTCCACTGGAGTAAAAACATTTTGCTGCAGTGGACTCTCAACTTGCAGCCTCACAGCGCTTCATTACACGCATTACAGCGATGAATTGAGGCTAAGATATGAGGCAGGGAGAGACGCTGACCCCTCAGGCTCCGACTGCTCTTTTACTCTGCTGCACTGTTCTGTACTATAGATTACTGTACTTTCCTGTAATAATAATATACTGTATTGTTGCTGCCATTTAGCACTCTGCTACAGACCTTAAACATTCCTGTTGTTGTCCAGTCTGAACACAAAGTACAGCTGAGGCTGATGGGAATGTCATTTTGGAAGTATTGGTCTTAAAACAAAGCATTGCACAAAATAAACCTGTCCAAACCGGCGCTAGAGGAAGAGTTCACCAAAGTTGTTACAATTCATCCCTAGGGTTAACATGAATGTGTGTGTGTGCCAAATGTCATGGCAGTCTAATAGTTGGTGCAACGTTTGACTCAACATCACAAATGTGAACCTCTTGGTGGTGCTAGACGAAAAGTGAGGCCCACCATAATCATTAGGATTCATCCTCTGGGCCCCATGAATATCTTAATGTCATCGCAAACCACACGTTGATGGAGGGACCAAAGTTGTGGACTGACCAACACGCCTACATTGCCATCCCTGGAGGCATGCCACAGACAAATGCGAATGCATGGAAACTGGAGGCACTACTGAGTCTATACAGTGTAATGCTGCTGT
The DNA here is from genome assembly GCF_043641665.1 of Enoplosus armatus. Lineage (NCBI taxonomy): Eukaryota > Metazoa > Chordata > Actinopteri > Centrarchiformes > Enoplosidae > Enoplosus > Enoplosus armatus. Next base: position 25,492,119 of record NC_092180.1, on the reverse strand, counting down.
GGTGCTCACACAGACTGTACACTGTATAGCAAAGCAAGATTTAAATCTTCCATTAGCGAGATACAAACATTTACACAGCACCACATACCCATTAGGATGTAAAGCAGAAACTATTTGGGGCTACATTATGGTGAAAAAGGCACAGAGCATGACTACTCTAATTGAATAGCTGTTTTTCCATTGGAGGTTCTGTGAGCGATACAATAGATAGGGGGGTTAGTTGCCTTCACCCCGGGGTATCAGTCAAGCAGTAGACAGCAATCAATAATCCAATTACAATGCGGCTCGGACATTATACTGTAGTCAACAGAGCTCAGGAGCAGGGTAGTCTTTCTGTGGGAGGCCATCTTCTCATCCGATCAGGAATGTATCACTGCTGATCATGTAAGCTACGCGACAAGGCTTAAAATATTAAATTGATGTGGATATACTGTAACTTTAATGGGGATGAATATATACCGTATGCACACACACATATTCAACATCATGTGCATGGCACCGTTGGTCGGTCGGTCGGTCGGTGGGTCAACCACTTTCGTCCTCATTGAAATACCTCAACAACTATTGGTTGGATTGCCATGAAATTTGGTACACATATCCATAGTACCCAGAAGATGAATCCTAATAACTTTGGTGATCCCATTACTCTCATATAGTGTCATCATTTGGTCAAATTTTAATTTGTCCAATGCTTTAGTCTATGACCGAACCTGCAACATCAGCTTTAGTTTGTGTTAAGTGCTAACTAGCAAATGCAAAAAGCATGAAGATGGTGAACACTGTAAACATTATACCTGCTAAACATCAGCAAGGTGATATTATCTTTGTGCTCGTGTTAACATGCTGACTTTAGCTTTTTTGTTCAAAGGCTGCTGTGCTGCTAGCATGTCTGCAGAGTCTGGACACTTTTCATCCCTCAGATCCTGCTCTTTATTGCAGCAGTGTATCACTGCTGCATTACTCCAATTTTTGTTTGTTTATTGTCTATTTTTTTTCCATCTGCCAGAAGGCACAATGATCTGATGGCCAGCTAACTGAAAAAAATAGTGTCTGTTTCTTTTTCACTAGCCTGCTGCTGACAGAACAGAAACAGGACAGGTGCATGCTGGGGGACTTGTGCCATGACAACTGGAAAGTGTTTCCTGGTTTCGCTCTTGAGTATTCCCAGTGTCCTGAATCTCTCATTCAGGCAGTATTGATCCATGTGGGGTGAAGATGTGGCCACAACAGAGCAGCCTCTCTTTCTATCATCTGGTTTCTTAGCGAGTCTGTGGAGAGCTGCTGCTTTAATATTTAATCATTTGGTTAGATATTTGCTAAACATTTCTTAACTGCTTCTCTGTCACGTTTCCTTGAGACTGGGAAGAGGAAGCAGAAGAAATACTAACCAGCACATAACACATGTTTGCTGTATAAAGACCGGGCTCCATGCAATTACCGAGCCACAACAGACGACCCAGCAGTCACACTGTAGGAGGTAACCATGGCAATCAATATGCCTGGATTGTCAAAAAAAATGGAGAACAGAGAGGGGGTGGTGGAGAGAAAAGAATAATAGACTATATGTAAGTGTCAAAGGAAGAGGCTTGGGGGATGTTATGAAAGAAACAGTTCCTTATGGGCTGGCAAAGGCTGCTGTGCACTGAGCCAAGCCATAGCACAGCGGCCATGATACCAAATCAGAGTCAAGGTTTCAGTCCAAAATGCAATGTATGCAAAATTTATGACAGGTGAAGAGCGAGAAAAGAGCAGCAAATGATGGTACTTTTTTAAGGATTGCAGTTAAGAGACGTCCTTGGTTGACTGTCTGGCCTGTCAGATCCAGTTCATCACAGGGCTAACATAAGCAGACAAACACAATCAGATTCTTGCTTACAGGCAGTTCTGACTCTTAAGAAGTCCAACTGAAATCACAGTTAGTCATTCCTTTTTGCTGTCAAAACTCATGCCAGAATACTTCTAAATAGTTCATATTTTGGCAATGTTGGTCAGTCATGATTTGATGGGATTGCCATGAGATTTTGTGCAGACATTCATGGTCCCCAGATGAATACTCCCGAGTTTGGTGATTCTCTAGCACCACCATGAGGTTGACATCTGTGGTTTTGCGTGAAATGTCTTGACAACTGTTAGATGGGTTGCCATTCAATTTTTTTCAGACATTCATATTCCCCTCAGGACAAATTTGAATAACTTACTTTTCATCTGGCACCACTATGAGGTCAAAATTCCAGTTAGTGCAGTATTTGGTTTATGACTAACTACCTGCAAAGCTAATCACATTCCCGTCAACCTCAGCTGGACATTGTGTGTAGCACTATTTAGCAAATGTTAGCATGCTAACAAGATGATGAACATGGTAAGCTAAGCAGTATACTTGCTAAACACCAGCAGGTTAGCATAATCGTTGTGAGCATGTTAGCATGGCTGTAGACTCTTTGTCTTGCTATAATTTAAATTGAATTTCAATATATGAGATTTTTTTGTGCCATTTACCAAACAGATAAACAGATGCTGTAGCAAAAAAACTAGAGACCACCTTGCAACATCATCACACCAGCTGCAACCCCCCCGTCAAGTTCTGACCAATGAGTACTCAGTAGTCATTACTACATTTTTACCAGAGATTCAAACCCAGGACTTTCCTGAAGAGGCCACAATGATAACCACTGAACCAGCACTGATGGATGTGATGTATTCTAAAATTGTTTGTTACTTTAGCTCTTTTACATAAGGAATAAATACATTTTAGAGATGTTAAATGTGTAGTTGTGCTGATGGTTTATGACATTATGACGAGGCAACGTAGGATTAGCGAATCACATTCAGTGACGTGCAGTGAACTCCTTTAAATGTTCTAAAAATGAATATCAAGTGTAATGTCTAACATCAGGCATCTGGTATGAGTTGGCCTCTAGCCAAGCGGGGGTAGGGTGGGTTGTTGGGTGCTGTGGCAGCCTTGTTTGCCCTCCTTCCTCTCCCCCATCCTCTGTCCATCCCTCCCTCCCTCCCCCATCTCCTCTACTGAGTGCTGCTGGCAGAGACTGTACAGATCAAAGCATGCACAAAACAAACCGCAGGCCTTCTCACCCGGCAAGAGGTCTGCATTGAAACGCAAGCAGGGACAACGCAACTAGCCAGGGACTAGCAGAGAAGCCTGTGAGGAGGAGCAACTAGCCACATGGTAGCCGACAATACTGTATTTTTATTTTCTTTTAGTGCCTTTTTTTTCCTCCCATATGCGCAAACTAACAAATCCACAAGAAGAAGAGCTGCAGGAGAGTACAAGAACTCTTACAGAATAACATAAACAACAGTTGTGCTTTGACTTATCGCTGCATCAGCTCTTTAAGATTTATTGTGATGATGATTTTACCAGTATACATTACCATACAATAATTGAACGTCATATCTAACTGTAAAATTTGCAATTGAGTGTCAAACCGCAATAAGCAGAGACGCACTGATATGGAATTTCAGGGTGGATAACAATGACTGATAATTACTGATTCAATACAAATAAGATTATTCTTGCGTTTAATTATTCTAACGTTTTAGATTGACTAGCGTATTTTCCCAAATAAATTGTAGCCAACCCACCACAGTTGCTTGTTACTCGCAAGTTTTGGCAGTCTTAATTATTTGCTGAAATTCTATTATTGAAAAAATAGCACAAATTAAATGTTTGCATTGACATTCCTTATTTTAATAATTATAATAATTATAGATTCTGGCCTTTTTTCTTCCCTCCTTTGTCTCATTCTCTCCATCTCCCCAGATGGAGCTCTGCTACTAGCGGGTCGCTGAGCGGTGAGAAGAACAGGAATGGCACATACTGTAGCCTCAGTGCCTGTCTCTGTACTGTTGCCTTGGCAACTTTGGCAGACAAGCTGTAATGTGTGTTATGTCGACCTCTTGGTTCCTGCTGTAAGTATAACTGCAGTCCTCTGCTGCTGGCCACTGAGCATTTGCTGCAGTTGGGAATAAAGTGCTTTGCTCAAGGGTACTTATGTGAGAGAGGGCAGACCCGCAATTTCCCTGCCAACGACAATACAGGAAGTATAGGATTAATTAATTAATTATTAGTCAACAATCTTCTGTTCACCAGACTGCTTCTCTAACCTTCAGTACTTGATTTTGTTGTTACACCTAACAGTGGCCCAAAAGTCCACACATTTCCACAAATGAGGAAAAGGAATGTAGCATTAAGATTCCCATTTATTGTGGCGTAATACCAATGGCATAAATTAGCCACTAAATACTTAGCAACATGGTAGTGTATGACACCATTCAGCAAAGGCAAGCATAAAATGGCACAAGTATTGATGGACTCATGCAACCCCCTCCATATAACTAACGTGTTTAATAGCCAGCGATATTTCCATCTGCTGGCCAAAGTCATTATCTGGGTAGGACAAAGCTAAGTCAATACTGTGCAGTGCAGTATCACAGAAACATGTAGCTAGACAGTAATAGTAGAGCATCTTACTTTTTTTTCAAATCAAAAATGAAGTGTATTTCTTTTTTTCGGTCTAAATAAGAACAGCAAAAATGTTAATACACACTTTGTAATGCGAGATGTTCGTGTGCATTGCAGTGATACCAAAACACATTCAAGTATATTTATTCTAGCTATGAAAAATATTCTTGTTTTGATCCGGACAGAAAACTATGAGCAAACTCCAGCCAGTGTCAGCAAAGCTCAGTCTGTGAGTTAGATGTACTAAATATGATAATGGCAAAAGAACACACACGAACACTGACACTGCATGACACACAGTAGGTCTGGATGTGGGCTAAAAGAGAGGAGAGGACAGGCTAAACAGAAAGTGTAGATTACTATCATTAGGTTGCAGTGAACCAACGCTATTGACCACAATGGCCACTTCTTCACCCTGATGAGACCAGGCAGAGGAATTTGTCATATTAATCATCTTACGTATCTTATGTGTATGCATGTATCTTACATTCGTGAAAAACAAGAGTTGATGGCATGAGCAGTGGTAGGCACTGCCGTTGAAAATGTTTAAAACTAAAATAAAGCAAACAACACAAATTTAAACCCCAATCACAGAAAATCCACGGACAAAGACGACCAACACTAACCATTTCAGCACATTGGACATAGGAACTGAAGTTGTTGTATGCAGTATGATGTGCTGAGCAGTCTACTCACAGGTCATGGTGTCTCTTTCCATTTATTGTGATTTAATTGTGACCACATTTGTTTCTATACATTGCACTGCACATTAACTTAAGTCAAAAACACGTCATAGCTCCCAACCACTGCTTTTACCTACCGGGCTGCGTGTGCACCTGTCATTAACCATGAGTCTAACTAATCAAGACTAAATATGATTCAGTGAAGATCACATCAGCAATCAGATTTTTGTATATTATAATATGGTAATCTTAAAATTCTAAAATGAGCCTCTGTGCTCACATAGGAGAGTTGATCATTTAGTGCACATGTGAATGATTAATGTCACAGTCATGTTTCAATTATGCCAACATAATCATCCCATTTACTCACACTGATAGATATTGTGATTGTGCAGATTTTATTATGCAATTAGCCTTTGTTTTTTTATTACTTCCAGCTATCTGGAATGCAAGTTGGCCACAATGCAAGAGCATGAAGAATCAAGCTGTTGCTAGTTGTTGCTTAGTTCGGGGATCAAGGATCTTTTCTGTTTTTTTATGCTTTTTTAGTGCTACAGCTGGACTAGGGTTCTAAATCATTGATTATTAGCGGTACAGTTGAGCTTAGCCAGAGCCACTGTTGTGGTTGTCACAGTCAATGTTATTTTTCTGCATCATTTTTTACACTCTTCTGGTGTGGAAGGACAGACACATCTGATGTCATTGAATGCACTGCCATTTGTCAGTGCTTATGACGTTGCGAAATGAAGGCACTGTTCGGCCCTCAGTTTAGTCTCTGATTCTGAATTTGTTTAAATTTGCAACATATTTATCACATTGTTTCTGTGGCTTTCGTGGAGTTTTACTAAGGAAGGAAGACTGTTTATCAGCTGAGCTGACAACGGTGCTTTCAGTCAGCAGGGATGGGAGCTACAGAGCAAAAAGCTTTTGATCCGGTCATTGGCGCTGGTGATTCAGTATGCTCTGTTTAGGTTGAGGATTCAGTGTTAAAAATGTACTGAACACCTCTAAACACAGACTTGACAATCAGCTTATATGTTTTAGTTGTACAATATCTCAGTGCTACTCACCTATATACAGCGAGGAGTCCTTCCTGTGAACATGGTCATCGATGTAGGACACTCCCAGAGGCTGGACAGGTGTGGCTCCGATGCCCAGCAGAACCTGGGCTCCAATCAGCAGAAGGTACATCATGTTGGTGTTGGCCCTGTTGCCACATTTAAACCCAGAGTCTCGGTTCTCTGACCTGGAGTTGTTGGAGCAGACGTCCCTGCCGTCCTCGGCGTGCCACGAGTCCCCGGCCTCATACTCATACTGATGAGTCAGGAACTCTGGCAGGGCTGACAGCAAAGCCCCCAACGCCATGACAATCCCGCCACAGCCAATCAGGCGGGGTCTGTGGGCCTTGGCGCCAAAGTAGCTGACGAACAAGATGAGGGCCAGGTTGCCGATTTCAAAGCTGCTGGCAATGACGCCCACATCGGCACTCTGGAGGTTGAAGCGTCTCTCCAGAGTGGTCAGAACACTTACCTGAAAGAGAGCGAGAGAGAGAGAGGCAGAGCGAGCACGTGTTATACAGTGTTTTTGCAACTAGTAGCCATTTAAGACCGCCAGTGACATCAAAGACAAACCACAAACTTATAAATGCAGGTTTGTACACTTGATTTTATATTCAGCAATCAATAGTGTATCGTTTCTACACTATTAATTGCTGTACCAACATTTATATATTTTGTGTTCCATTTAAATGTGTCAAATAATCACACAGGCCATTGAGCTTCAGGTGTTATTCTGTAAAAGCAGGTAAGAAACAGCCATCTGCCACCCAAACCAACAACAGCAGCCTGTTGATGAGGATGGGCTGCTTCCAACATCTTCATCCCCACACTCCTCCTCCACCACCCGCAAAAAAAACAACCCTGAGGCTAGCCTGATGCCAACCTGGGAAAAGGGATATGTGCATGTGTGTGGCTTTAGGCAAGAAACCTCACGCAGCTGCTCTAATTGTGAAACTGACACAAACACATTGTACCAGCTGTGTTCTGGATGTGTGCAAGTGATAAACTGGCTCCTCGCATCAAATGTGTGCCGGATCGTCTACAGGACTGACGACGAAAGGTTGGTCAGGAGTTATTTTAAACTTTTATTAATCATTCATTCATTCACAGCAAAAATATAGTATAAGCCCCCAGACAGCAGATAAAAAGGAGACTCTAACCAGGACTATGCAAGTAAAGTCAGACAGATCATGTATAACATCCATTGATCTTTTTCCTACATTGCTTATCCTGTTTACCCTGTCACACCAAACTCCATTGCAAAATAAGACAATTAATAATTTCTTGTTGTGTTGTTTATCACAAAGTAGGGCTGCAACTAGCGACCATTTTCACTATCATTTTCATTGTTTGTCCTACAAAATGTCACAATTGCTGAACCAACCTACAGTCCATGATGACGGAGGGATGAACAATCTGTAATTCAGTTCTAAAATAGGAAGATGGCTGTCACTCGTCTATAATTTCAACTGCTGAACACTAACCTAGTTCTGTCAACATACAGTACACATGGTGGGACTGGCAGCCTGACAATTAGTTAAAGTCATTTTACATTTACTGAACATTCAGCTCACACTTGTGTCCACTGTTCACTGAGAATTATTACAGACAGTTGTAATTCATAGTTCCCTGACATTACAAGCTGGGAGGACGCAGTTCAGGGGTCACAGAATTTAAACGACAGGGTTAAGATTTACCGTTGCGGTCCTACAAGATTTATGTGTGGCCTCACACTGGATGCTGATGGAGAACGGCCGTTTTACACCTTTTATATTTAGACATTTTAGTACAACCCACTCGGATGGTTACAGACAGTACAAATTGTTTTAGAGCTTTAGATAACAGAAAAGAGAAATCCTGAAAGTTGTTATGCAGGTGCTGCTGTGCTGACAGTGATTCTTTATAGCACTGTCCTCTTCAAAGGTTTTACTGTGATTTATTTGTTTAAAACAAATAATGTGCTACTGAAAAGAAAATGAGAAAATAAAGGCACACTGTGAACCAAGAAAGTGGCTGAATTAAAAAGAGACAGAGAACAAAAGATGATGACAAACAATATTTTATACAGGAGAGGATAGGCAGTGCCTCCACAGTGCTTTTGTCTGCAGCGGGATTTGCTAAAGGTGCACTTTTGGTTTGGGAAGCTGCTTTAAAGGAGTAAGTTCCACTGCAGTCTTCAAGGTAAACTCTAATGCACTTTAAATTTGTGACTGGTGCAAAACACATTAAAAGCAACTCGGCTGTGTTTCTGCCAAGCTGCAGTCTTCCTCAAACACCAAAACATAAAAGAGGATCTTCTTTTAGGCAAGTTCTAGCATCTTTTTCCGAACAAGGCCTCCTTCCCCACATCTCTATGTGATGGTGTACAGCATGACCTGGATCCTGGACATCAGCTCATGTTGTCACAGAGTTTATTTCCACACAATTTAGGATTTTAGTTTTGCTTCTTATATGAAACAACGAGAAAACACTGCAATATAAAGGCCAGGTCTAATGAGTCAAGCACTGACCTTTGACCTTGCCTCTTTTTAAAATGGACTGTGTTGATATGACTTTGAATGAAGATGGGTACTTTGACAACGAAGTCTCCCTCATGAGAAATAAAATAGAGCCCCAACCTACACGTGCAATTATTTATAGTATCAAGACTGTGCTGACACCTATCAGGGGAGTTGGCTTTAATCAGGCAAATAATAATCCTGATTAAAGTGGCATCGTTTGTATTTATGCAGATTTACAGGAAGCGGTTGGGCCAACTCTGACTAATGTAGGGAGACATCACCACCGCACGAACACATTAACAACTGCTGTGGTTGGCTTCGGCCACACCATAAACAGCTACCATTACTCCCAGTGCACTTCCAAACTGATTCATCACACATCTCCATTTTCTGAATATGTCTGGTGTTAGGGATGCTACTTTCATTTCACCTCTGCAGCAGTGATTGTGCATGAAATCTTTTTTTTTTTTTTTGGCTCCTTAACTCATTTTACCCATCTGTCCATCTGTGTCTCTCTTCTATTAACATCAGTCTAATGAGATGCATACTGAGGTGCAATGCATAAAATAGCACCTCATATGGACCGAGCTGTCACTGGAATTTCACTGTAAATGAGTAAAAAACTGAAAGGACGCTTTTCTGACAATATTGTCGCCTCTGTTGTGGTGATCACGTCATCTCCTAGGCCCATATCCTCCAGTGTCAAAAGGCCCCCTGCATCACAGAGGCGGGCGGGTGCAGGGAGTAGCGGAGCCCGGCAGGTTGGATGGAGCTCCCGGCCGGTGTTTCGTAACCCTGCACCTCCAGCAGACCGTCCGTATACGCATATAAAATTCTCCAACAACAACGTGGAGCCTCACGGCCGCCGTGACGCGCTTTGTGTCATGCAGATGGTGCATAGGCCTGATGGATAATACGCAGCAAGTCATCAATCAGTGAAAGCACCCCGTCCCATGGTCGCTGAGGGATGTGATCAGTCTAATGTGATCAGAATAATATGATTATTAACCGCATCAGCTGGAGCGCCGCATCGTTACTCACTGTCTGCCTGTGCCGGGTTTGAAGGTTAACCCGATGTTACCTGAGATATACTGAGATGCGACGTTCCTTCAGACCAACACTGTGCCTGTGGTGTCTGTTCTGTCACACAAAAAAACACACAAAAAAAAAAACCACACACACACACACACACTCACCAGATAGGCGCCCACGGTGCCCTGTGCCAACATGAGCGCACATTCCGACACCAGGAAAATCTTAATGTTGGAGAAGCACGAGGTCTTCTTCTGGTTGTCATCCTGCTCCGGGTCGTCGGTGCTGCTCCGCTCGGTGCAGATCTGGTTTTTAACCTGCATCCTTCGGCTCAGGCTCCGGTCGGGTTGGACGGCATGAAACTGAACGGGTCCGGTCCGGCGGAGAGCATCTGGTTGTACTGATGCACTGCAGAGGACGAAGCGCGGATCTCTGGTCAATAAAGCCCGTCTAGGCTGGAATATACAGCGAGAAATACTGCTGTCCACTCAGCATTACGCACAGACCGTCAGCGACCTCTCTTCACCGCCTGTCCAGCCAGTGCGTATCGGCTACATCATATTTAAATACGTAGGCTACGCATGTGTATGTATGACGGCTTCTAATACCCGACGTAGAACTACAAGACGCTGTCTCCCCACATCCGGGATGTTACATCTCCACCCAGGACCGGTACCGACTGGATTTGGTTTCTCAGCTCGGTTCCGAACTGCAGCTCTGCGTCCTTCAAGCGGTGTTATGATGCTCCGCCTCCTCCTCCTCCTCCTCCTCCTCCTCCTGCCCCTCCTCCTCCCATCTATAGACCAAAGCGCGGCGAGGGAGGTGGAATCTCTCTCTCTGTCTCTCTCTCTGGCCCCCCCGTCCACGTGTTTCCCCACATCATCACTTTACCTGTGCGGCTCGATCATTGCCACAGAAAAATGCAACATTTCATCAGAGCACTCACTGAAGGATCCCCATAACACACACACACACACACACACACACACACACTGACAAATCAACTGGATATAAAATGACACAGCACATCTTTAGGTATTAGTTATGATCTTATGTTACTTTGCAGATTAATACTGAAACAATAAACCGACATCAGACACCACCTCTGTAGGACTTGTCCATTAGACCAGAACAGCTTATAGCTTTCACAATGTGCTTCGGGGCCTCAGGCCAACAAATTCATACTATTTTGTGTTTTGACACTTGTTTCCTTACAATAATCCAGCCGCCTAGTGCACAACTCTGCTGTTTTCTATTTTATCATCGCCATAATGTAATTCACCAGAAGATATCCCAGTTAGAAGAAGGTCACCGCTGTCCTCTCTGATTCTTCACCAGTGTCTGGTGAGGTGCAGCCAGACATGAAACACCACGGCTTCTCTAACGGAGTTGCCATGGTGCTGCAAGAGTAGTAGACTCGGGTTGCGTCGGGCAGCTTCATGGTGAGAATGTAGAGATATCGATGGGGACGCTCAGTCACCAAGGTCATGATATCTAGGAGTAAGAAGTCAGAGGCGACCGGATCCGCTGTTCAGTCCGTTGGCTGAAACGCTTCGGCAACAGTTCTGTCACATGAAAGCAGCAGAGCGTTTTCAGCATGACCAAGAAGATCAGACAGAGAGAGAGAGGAGTCAGGCAGGTGGGATGGGAAGAGGAGAGGAACGGATTGTGTCCGCTCCATTGTGTTACCACTGTATTTCCCTTTTGTTAAGACTATAAGTGCCAGTTGTGTTTTGTTATTACTGCTGTATTATTAGTCCACTACACCGAATGCTGCTGTCTTCTTTTAATTTCAAAATGGTTTTAAGAATTCCTAAATATCTGGAATAACCTGAAAGTGACAGCTTTATTTTCCCTGGCTCAGTATTTAAAACGTTCTCCGTTTTCACCTCCATGTAGCTAGTTTGCGTCTTGTCCATGTCGTATTTCAACCACTGGATCCTCATCACATTGCAAATCCATTTGAAAGCTTCACTTTATTTCCTGGAGGGGTCCAGTGAAAACACTGAAATAACATCGGAGACAGATGTGAAGCTCTTCCAGAGACGGTGTTCATTTTTGCAGCAGGCTTTATCTTGGTAATTGTTATGTTGTGTTATGTTACGTTATTGCAGTAGTATCTTTAGCTGAGGTAATCTATCTTCATGCTTGCCTGAAATGTACTCAGTTGGCTTCAGGATGGTTAAAAATTCAACACTTGCCACACGAGAACTCCATTACACATACAGTGCATCCGGAAAGTATTCACAGCGCTTCACTTTTTCCACATTTTGTTATGTTGCAGCCTTATACCAAAATGGATTAAATTCATTTTTTTCCTCAAAATTCTACACACAACACCCCATAATGACAACGTGAAAAAAGTTTATTTGAGATTTTTGCAAATTTATTAAAAATAAAAAACCTGAGAAATCACATGTACATAAGTATTCACAGCCTTTGCTCAATACTTTGTTGATGCACCTTTGGCAGCAATTACAGCCTCAAGTCTTTTTGAATATGATGCCACAAGCTTGGCACACCTATCTTTGGGCAGTTTCACCCATTCCTCTTTGCAGCACCTCTCAAGCTCCATCAGGTTGGATGGGAAGCGTCGGTGCACAGCCATTTTCAGATCTCTCCAGAGATGTTCAATCGGATTCAAGTCTGGGCTCTGGCTGGGCCACTCAAGGACATTCACAGAGTTGTCCTGAAGCCACTCCTTTGATATCTTGGCTGTGTGCTTAGGGTCGTTGTCCTGCTGAAAGATAAACCGTCGCCCCAGTCTGAGGTCAAGAGCGCTCTGGAGCAGGTTTTCATCCAGGATGTCTCTGTACTTTGCTGCATTCATCTTTCCCTCTATCCTGACTAGTCTCCCAGTTCCTGCCGCTGAAAAACATCCCCACAGCATGATGCTGCCACCACCATGCTTCACTGTAGGGATGGTATTGGCCTGGTGATGAGCGGTGCCTGGTTTCCTCCAAACGTGACGCCTGGCATTCACACCAAAGAGTTCAATCTTTGTCTCATCAGACCAGAGAATTTTGTTTCTCATGGTCTGAGAGTCCTTCAGGTGCCTTTTGGCAAACTCCAGGCGGGCTGCTATGTGCCTTTTACTAAGGAGTGGCTTCCGTCTGGCCACTCTACCATACAGGCCTGATTGGTGGATTGCTGCAGAGATGGTTGTCCTTCTGGAAGGTTCTCCTCTCTCCACAGAGGAACTCTGGAGCTCTGACAGAGTGACCATCGGGTTCTTGGTCACCTCCCTGACTAAGGCCCTTCTCCCCCGATTACTCAGTTTAGATGGCCGGCCAGCTCTAAGAAGAGTCCTGGTGGTTCCGAACTTCTTCCACTTACGGATGATGGAGGCCACTGTGCTCATTGGGACCTTCAAAGCAGCAGAAATTTTTCTGTAACCTTCCCCAGATTTGTGCCTCGAGACAATCCTGTCTCGGAGGTCTACAGACAATTCCTTTGACTCCATGCTTGGTTTGTGCTCTGACATGCACTGTCAACTGTGGGACCTTATATAGACAGGTGTGTGCCTTTCCAAATCATGTCCAATCAACTGAATTTACCACAGGTGGACTCCAATTAAGCTGCAGAAACATCTCAAGGATGATCAGTGGAAACAGGATGCACCTGAGCTCAATTTTGAGCTTCATGGCAAAGGCTGTGAATACTTATGTACATGTGATTTCTTAGTTTTTTATTTTTAATAAATTTGCAAAAATTTCAAAAAAACTTTTTTCACATTGTCATTATGGGGTGTTGTGTGTAGAATTTTGAGGAAAAAAATTAATTTAATCCATTTTGGAATAAGGGTGTAACATAACAAAATGTGGAAAAAGTGAAGCGCCGTGAATACTTTCCGGATGCACTGTATCAGCAGCCCACTGTATTGTACTGCTGTAGCTGTTCCACATGAAAACATTCAAGGTGAAACACTGTGGTGTCACTGTGGACAAATGCTCAGGGACCATTACAATCGACGCCATATTTATTTTATGATTTTCGCTGTGTACTTTAAGCTTCATGCTTCTCTATTTTGACACTTAAGGTGGTATGACTGTCTTCCTCAGAGTCACTAAATGGTGAGAAGGTGGTGTGTATCTTGTTAAAGGGAATGTCCGTACAATGTACTTAATAGCTGTCATGAGAACTGAAATTGTGACCTCTGTAACTATTACCACTGCCAAAAGGTAACAACTGCCATGATGCTTGCTAAAATTAAAATATGGGACTGGTATTGCTCGTACAGTGCAAGCCATCCAGCTACCAGTCAAGCTGATGTAATGTAACTCCCCACTGTGCAATTTAAAGTTAACGCCTCCTGAGGATCTGGATGTGATGGCTGAATTAGACCAGCAGCACCTCCAAAAGTACTCCCGTCTGTAATACTCCAACCAGCTGTTCCATGATGTGGAGTTTTAGGTGACCAAATTCAATACTACGCTGGTTGTTTTTTCATTTTATGAATCGCATTTTACCTGCTATAAAATGCAAACATTCACTTTGAGTCCTACCATCAATTCTCATTCATTTATATAGATAGATAGATATCAGAGTGTTTGTGTCAGGGATCAGACTGATGAAGTTCATCCACACTGAAGTTTGTCATGCAGAAGAAATGAAAATGACAGCAGAGTGGCTACAGAGACAGCAGTAAAAAACAATCCTCCATCATAACCGTGAAATAAGAGAGCACTGAGTGCCAAGGTCACTTACCACTCACCCCACAGCTTTTGGCTGACAATATTCCTCGGACCATTCAGATGCTCTATCAGGACCAATTCAATAGCATCTGAAGCAGCACAATCTATCAGGCAAACTGTGGACTCAGCAGGAAGAGCGTCCATTTCTCATGGAGTCACTCAGAGTACCCGGGGTGATTTAAGATCAACCACAGCGCCTGCTGATGCAGTGCAAGCCAACTGAAGACATTATTTTAGGATGCCTCTTAATCACGAGGTCCACAGAAAGAAGAATGCATTTATCCTGTGACACACAAATAAATTACTAGAACACAGATGCAAGTGATGACAGAGTTTATATTTAATGCAAAAACCTTTGTAGGTTCTGGCTTCAACTTTCCAAATGAGAAAAATGCACTAAACCAAACAATGCACCCAGAGAGGTACACCAGCAATATCATTTTGCCGTAAGTAAAAAGTATCCCCAAAATACAAATACAAATGAAAGTACTTCACAGGAAAGAAATCATGAGATGTGAAAACACCTGTGAACTGAAGCGTGATTGTTTTTCAGACACGTTTAATTTGAATTTAAAATGTTCATATCCATAATAAATGCTAAAGAAAGTACAGAAACAGAAACAGTTTTGTTGGGTACATAAGACCTCTGTGAGCTGGAGCACATGGGAATCTTTTGAGAGGCGTTGTGTCTCTGACTGTGACCTTCTTGATGTTGGCTGCCTGTCATGTCGGTGATAAAGCGACTCAAGGTCATTCTACTCTTGACCTCGCTGGACATTTCAATAATTAAAAGCATCATTAAAATGACTTGCGTGAGTTACTATTCTATTAGCTTGATTTGAGATTTACGATGGAATCTGTTTGCTGAACCAGCTACTATTTTAAACAGCTAAATTACTTTGTATGAGAGGAGTGGGCAGTAAAACATCTACAGTCAAAAGCTTTGCTTTTTAACCTCAGTGCACACAGAGGTTATTACAATATCTCTATTGAATGAAAATGACACACTAGCCTAGTCATTCGGTCCAAACCTCAGATTAATGCAGGAATGTTAATGTAACATGTAACATACAACAATGTAACAACAAAATCTAATTTAAAGGTCCAACTAAACTAATAGTGAAACATGCAAATAACAATTTCTTAAAGCCCAATGTGATGTAATTAAAAATCTTGTGTTGTCCGACCAAAGAAGCTGAAAACATAATGTTTGACAATTGATCAACTATTAAAATAGTTTCCCATTATTACAACATTAGTCAGTGTAAAATAGAGCACAGAAATATACTGTATATATTCAAGGCACAATCAGTGATCCAAGTGTAACAAAAGAAACGTCTTCTTGAAAATCTAAACCCAAAATGGGAACGGTATATTTTTTAGTGACCAGTATGGCTAGAGGGATGGTATTATCAGCCAGTGGTCAGTCGCTCTACCACTTCAGTCCAGAATGAAATAGACTAATGAATGATTGGACAGAGAGGATATATCTTAATGACTCCTCAATTTCTTTACAACTGTTGGTTAGATTACTGTGACATTTTGTACAGATATTCATGGCCCCGCAGGATAAATTGTAATCACGTTGATAATTCCTAGATTTTCTTTATCTAAAGCCATCATCAGGTCAAAGTTTGTATGTGTCCAGTATCTTGGTTGTGAACCAAATACATCCAAAACTGATGACATTCCCATCAGCATCAGCTGTACTTTGTGTTACGCCCTACTTAGCAAATGTTAACATGCCAACACATTCCACTCAGATGGTGAACCTGGTAAACGTTATACCTGTTAAACATCAGCATATTACCATTATCACTTTGAGCATGTTAACATGCAAGCGTTGAGCTCAAAGCACTGCTGTGCCAAAGGATATCCTCACAAAGCAGCTATCATAGCTTTAGATTCTTGGTCTCACATGTTTGATGATTTGATTGAATACAGGCAAAAACTAGACTGTTTGATTATACACACAGATGAATGGTATGGAACAAATATCAAAATTCTTAATAGCTTGAAAGAGACAAACATATAAACATTTTACTTGAATTAAGGTTGGTTTAACACAAGTAATATGAATTCTAAATGGTTGAGGACAATATGAGATGTTGAGTTAAATACATCCCATCTAATAACCAGAGATAACAACCATGTTTAAAAAGTAGGTTTGTCTGTGGAGTCCTCCCCTCAGTGGTTTATTTAGGCCTAGCAGTGTGGACCCCAACCCATAATCCTCCTGCAGACACACCTGTAGAGGAGAGTATAAAGAGCCTGGACTGAGCTGAGTCTAACATCAAGCTTCAAGGAGTCTCTCCCCAGCAGCTCTCCACAGAAGCTCCACAGCCCCCAGACGGACCCTGAAGATGACTCCCTCTGCCAGCCTGCTGCTGCTGCTCCTGCTCGGCCTCTCTCAGGCACATCCTCTCCAGGAGGAAGGAAGTGGAGAAGAAGAAGAAGTCCCAGACACCGTCGACATCACCACCAGGATTCTGACCTCCAACAACGGCACAGACGAGATCCTGCTTGAGGGAGACCTGCTGGCTCCCAAAACCAGAAACGCCATGGTGTGCTGGTCCCAGAGCTGCCTGTGGAAGAAAGCTTCCAACGGCTTGGTGATTATCCCCTTCGTCATGAGCGGTGAGTTCAGCAGCTGGGAGAGGCAAAAGATCGACAACGCCATGAAGGTCTACCACAGCAGAACCTGCATCCGTTTCGTCCCCCGTCAGAACGAGTACGACTACATCAGCGTCGAGAACAAAGCCGGATGTTTCTCCTCTCTGGGCAGAGAGGGAGGCAGACAGGTGCTCTCTCTCAACAGGCAGGGCTGCCTCTACCACGGCATCGTCCTGCACGAGATCAACCACGCTCTGGGCTTCCAGCACGAACAGACCAGGAGCGACCGCGACTACCACGTCAGGATCAACTGGGAGAACATCAACCCGCAGATGGCCTACAACTTCTACAGGCAGTCCACCAACAACCTCAACACTCCCTACGACTACTCCTCCATCATGCACTACGGAAGAACAGCCTTCTCCATCCAGTACGGGAAGGACTCCATCACCCCCATCCCCGACCCCAACGTCCAGATCGGCCAGAGGCAGGGCATGTCCTACTGGGACATCATGAGGATCAACATGCTCTACGGCTGCCAATAACAATGCTGATGCTAAATGCAACAAATACCCACTTTTTCTGTTTCTCTTTTCTGTAATTAATCAAAAGCTACTGTAACCTGTGGCATCAATGCTAAAAATTTAATTTTTTTCCCCATATTATGTCAAATGTTCAAATAACAGAGTTTGACCCCACGTGCCTAAATGATCTGTAATAAAGATAATACAAAATGACTGATTGCTGTCTAGTTATTTTTCTTTATCTGTGTGCCTGCAAACATAATTTGACATAATGCACACATTAGCACAAACACGCAATGATTGGCAATAAGATGAATTACTCAATGATTGCTGAATATTTGTGCAAAAAGTCACAATCACTTCCACTTTGATTTCAAGATACTGAAGCAAAGCCAATTGTCCAAGTAATGACAAAAATACCCCAGACCAAAACATTGCACTCAGGATGAAAATACAGTAACAGCGTTATTTGATATGTAAAAAATATTGCTTAAAATAATAAATAATTCTCAGGAAAACATCTCTGTAATAAATCTGTATTAAATTCTGGGATGTGATACTATATATACATGTATATAGTATATGCTATACTGATCCAGCTCTGAGATATAATACTCCGCCAAATGGTTGTCAATGAAAGCAAGGTGCTGTAATACAACTCTCAGGAGATCTGCAGCCAAGACCTTTGTTTTAAACTGTACAGAACACACAAGTTATTACAATGTCTTTAATGAATGAAAACATCACACCAGCCTAGTTATTTGTCAAAATGTCAGATTAATCCATGAACAGGCCACCTGATAATGTAACATATCTAGGGTACATTAACAAGGCCCTTTAATAAACTCTGCTCTGTGTTGATGTCTTACTCTAGATATTTCTATTATCTGTTTGATGGTTTTATTGAAGACTGGCTAAAATTGTATTATTTAACTAGGGTAAAGAAAAGCTACTATCTGTATCTGAAACTATGATGAAAATAAAGTTGGTTTGAAGTAAGTGTTGTTATCTGGCCTTCTGGATTGTTAGCCATGCTAGCAACTAGCCATGCTAGCAGCGTGGCTCTAGAGATGACAATGTTGGTCTGTTGGTTGGTCCACCACTTTGGTCCAGACTGAAATGTCTCAACAGAAATTGGATGGATTCCCATGAAACTTTGTACACACATTCATGGTCCTGAGAGAATGAATCCTAAACACTGTGGTGGTCCCCTGACCTTTCCTGTAGCTCCACCAGCAGGTCAAAGCTTTCCCTTATCATGTAAAATATCTAAACATCTACAAGATGGATTGGCTCAACATTTTGTGCAAACATTCATGGTCCCCAGAAGATGAATCCTACTGACTTTCATGATTATCTGACTTTTCCTCTAGAGCCACCATGAGGTTGACATTTATCGCTTTGAGTGACATGTCTCAATACCTATTGGATGGATTGCCATGAAATTTGGTTCACACATTCATGTCCCCCTCTGGATGAATTGTTAACACTTTGGTGAACCCTGATTTTTCATTTAACGCCACCATCAGTTCAAAATTTTAATTAGTCCAATACTTTTGGCTTATTACCAAATGCCTCCAGAACTAATGACATTCCCATCAGCCTCAGCTGTAATTTGTGTTCATGTCTAATTAGCAAATGTTAGCATGCTAACATGCTAAACTGTGAGCGTTAACATGGTTACCATGAACCAAGAGCTGAAGTTATAAGTAGCACCCTTTTTCTATTATTGTAAAGGGATAAATGGACAATCGGCTCGATTGACAGCACTTCTCTTGCTTGTATCACTGTGTGTATGTATGATGCCTGTGTGTTTGTGTGTTTTTGATTTGACTGAGTTATAACCCTGAAAAGAAGATGTGTTTGTAGCAAATTGTGTCAATAGTCAATCCAGTGACATGTCTGCGTGTGTGTGTGTGGGAGGGGGGGGTGTTGAAGCAGATATTCAGATGCTGATCATATCTGTTCAGAGTGAATTATCTGCTCCTATATCAAAAATGTATTTGTATTTCTTTACATTCCTACTTTTTAATTATACACATTAATTGTATGGAACAAATATCAACAAGACATTTCAAGAGACATATACATTACTATACTTCAATAAATGTTGGTTTGACAAAGATACTCTAACGTGAGGTCTTATTGGTTGAAGACCATATAAAGTCTTTAGTGTATCAAATCCAACCTAGTAAACCACTTAGCAAAGCTGCCTTCATCCATCCAAAAAACAGAGATAACGAACCATGTTTAAAAAGTAGGTTTGTCTGTGGAGTCCTCCCCTCAGTGGTTTATTTAGGCCTAGCAGTGTGGACCCCAACCCATAATCCTCCTGCAGACACACCTGTAGAGGAGAGTATAAAGAGCCTGGACTGAGCTGAGTCTAACATCAAGCTTCAAGGAGTCTCTCCCCAGCAGCTCTCCACAGAAGCTCCACAGCCCCCAGACGGACCCTGAAGATGACTCCCTCTGCCAGCCTGCTGCTGCTGCTCCTGCTCGGCCTCTCTCAGGCACATCCTTTCCAGGAGGAAGGAAGTGGAGAAGAAGAAGAAGTCCCAGACACCGTCGACATCACCACCAGGATTCTGACCTCCAACAACGGCACAGACGAGATCCTGCTTGAGGGAGACCTGCTGGCTCCCAAAACCAGAAACGCCATGGTGTGCTGGTCCCAGAGCTGCCTGTGGAGGAAAGCTTCCAACGGCTTGGTGATTATCCCCTTCGTCATGAGCGGTGAGTTCAGCAGCTGGGAGAGGCAAAAGATCGACAACGCCATGAAGGTCTACCACAGCAGAACCTGCATCCGTTTCGTCCCCCGTCAGAACGAGTACGACTACATCAGCGTCGAGAACAAAGCCGGATGTTTCTCCTCTCTGGGCAGAGAGGGAGGCAGACAGGTGCTCTCTCTCAACAGGCAGGGCTGCCTCTACCACGGCATCGTCCTGCACGAGATCAACCACGCTCTGGGCTTCCAGCACGAACAGACCAGGAGCGACCGCGACTACCACGTCAGGATCAACTGGGAGAACATCAACCCGCAGATGGCCTACAACTTCTACAGGCAGTCCACCAACAACCTCAACACTCCCTACGACTACTCCTCCATCATGCACTACGGAAGAACAGCCTTCTCCATCCAGTACGGGAAGGACTCCATCACCCCCATCCCCGACCCCAACGTCCAGATCGGCCAGAGGCAGGGCATGTCCTACTGGGACATCATGAGGATCAACATGCTCTACGGCTGCCAATAACAATGCTGATGCTAAATGCAACAAATACCCACTTTTCTGTTTCTCTTTTCTGTAATTAATCAAAAGCTACTGTAACCTGTGACATCAATGCTAAAGATTTAAGTTTTTTTCACCATATTATGTCAAATGTTCAGATAACAGAGTTTGACCCCACGTGCCTAAATGATCTGTAATAAAGATAATACAAAATGACTGATTGCTGTCTAGTTATTTTTCTTTATCTGTGTGCCTGCAAACATAATTTGACATAATGCACACATTAGCACAAACACGCAATGATTGGCAATAAGATGAATTACTCAATGATTGCTGAATATTTGTGCAAAAAGTCACAATCACTTCCACTTTGATTTCAAGATACTGAAACAAAGCCAATTGTCCAAGTAATGACAAAAATACCCCAGACCAAAACATTGCACTCAGGATGAAAATACAGTAACAGAGTTATTTGATATGTAAAAAATATTGCTTAAAATAATAAATAATTCTCAGGAAAACATCTCGGTAATAAATCTGTATTAAATTCTGGGATGTGATACTATATATACATGTATATAGTATATGCTATACTGATCCAGCTCTGAGATATTATACTCCGACAAATGGTTGTCAATGAAAGCAGGGTGCTGTAATACAACTCCCAGGACATCTGCAGCCAAGACCTTTGTTTTAAACTGTACAGAACACACAAGTTATTACAATGTCTTTAATGAATGAAAACATCACACCAGCCTAGTTGTTTGTCAAAATGTCAGATTAATCCATGAACAGGCCACCTGATAATGTAACATATCTAGTGTACATTAACAAGGCCCTTTAATAAACTCTGCTCTGTATTGATGTCTTACTCTAGATATTTCTATTATCTGTTTGATGGTTTAATTGAAGACTGTCTAAAATTGTATTATTTAATTAGGGTAAAGAAAAGCTACTATCTCTGTATCTGAAACTATGATGAAAATAAAGTTGGTTTGAAATAAATGTTGTTATCTGGCCTTCTGGATTGTCGGACGGTCCACCACTTTGGTCCAGACTGAAATGTCTCAACAAAGATTGGATGGATTCCCATGACACTTTGTACACACATTCATGGTCCTGAGAGAATGAATCCTAAACACTGTGGTGGTCCCCTGAACTTTCCTTTAGCTCCACCAGCAGGTCAAAGCTTTCCCTTATCATGTAAAATATCAAAACATCTACAAGATGGATTGGCTCAACATTTTGTGCAAACATTCATGGTCCCCAGAAGATGAATCCTACTGACTTTCATGATTATCTGACTTTTCCTCTAGAGCCACCATGAGGTTGACATTTATCGTTTTGAGTGACATGTCTCAATACCTATTGGATGGATTGCCATGAAATTTGGTTCACACATTCATGTCCCCCTCTGGATGAATTGTAAAAACTTTGGTGATCCCTGATTTTTCATTTAACGCCACCATCAGTTCAAAATTTTAATTAGTCCAATACTTTTGGCTTATTACCAAATGCCTCCAGAACTAATGACATTCCCATCAGCCTCAGCTGTAATTTGTGTTTATGTCTAATTAGCAAATGTTAGTATGCTAACACGCTAAACTATGAGCGTTACCACGGTTACCATGAGCCAAGAGCTGAAGTTATAAGTAGCACCCTTTTTCTATTATTGTAAACGGATAAATGGACATTTGGCTCGATTGACAGCACTTCTCTTGCTTGTATCACTGTGTGTATGTATGATGCCTGTGTGTTTGTGTGTTTTTGATTTGACTGAGTTATAACCCTGAAAAGAAGATGTGTTTGTAGCAAATTGTGTCAATAGTCAATCCAGTGACATGTCTGTGTGTGTCTGTGTGTGTGGTGGGGGGGGGGTGTTGAAGCAGATATTCAGATGCTGATCATATCTGTTCAGAGTGAATTATCTGCTCCTATATGAAAAATGTATTTGTATTTCTTTACATTCCTACTTTTTAATTATACAAATAAATTGGATGGAACAAATATCAACAAGACATTTCAAGAGACATATACATTACTATACTTCAGTAAATGTTGGTTTGACAAAGATACTCTAACATGAGGTCTTATTGGTTGAAGACCATATAAAGTCTTTAGTGTATCAAATCCAACCTAGTAAACCACCTAGCAAAGCTGCCTTCATCCATCCAAACACCAGAGATAACGAACCATGTTTAAAAAGTAGGTATGTCTGTGGAGTCCTCCCCTCAGTGGTTTATTTAGGCCTAGCAGTGTGGACCCCAACCCATAATCCTCCTGCAGACACACCTGTAGAGGAGAGTATAAAGAGCCTGGACTGAACTGAGTCAAACATCAAGCTT
Organism: Enoplosus armatus; assembly: GCF_043641665.1. NCBI lineage: Eukaryota > Metazoa > Chordata > Actinopteri > Centrarchiformes > Enoplosidae > Enoplosus > Enoplosus armatus. The sequence continues at coordinate 25,468,959 of NC_092180.1, read as the reverse complement.
CAAGGAGTCTCTCCCCAGCAGCTCTCCACAGAAGCTCCACAGCCCCCAGACGGACCCTGAAGATGACTCCCTCTGCCAGCCTGCTGCTGCTGCTCCTGCTCGGCCTCTCTCAGGCACATCCTCTTCAGGAGGAAGGAAGTGGAGAAGAAGAAGAAGTCCCAGACACCGTCGACATCACCACCAGGATTCTGACCTCCAACAACGGCACAGACGAGATCCTGCTTGAAGGAGACCTGCTGGCTCCCAAAACCAGAAACGCCATGGTGTGCTGGTCCCAGAGCTGCCTGTGGAAGAAAGCTTCCAACGGCTTGGTGATTATCCCCTTCGTCATGAGCAGTGAGTTCAGCAGCTGGGAGAGGCAAAAGATCGACTACGCCATGCAGGTCTACCACAGCAGAACCTGCATCCGTTTCGTCCCCCGTCAGAACGAGTACGACTACATCAGCGTCGAGAACAAAGCCGGATGTTTCTCCTCTCTGGGCAGAGAGGGAGGCAGACAGGTGCTCTCTCTCAACAGGCAGGGCTGCCTCTACCACGGCATCGTCCTGCACGAGATCAACCACGCTCTGGGCTTCCAGCACGAACAGACCAGGAGCGACCGCGACTACCACGTCAGGATCAACTGGGAGAACATCAACCCGCAGATGGCCTACAACTTCTACAGGCAGTCCACCAACAACCTCAACACTCCCTACGACTACTCCTCCATCATGCACTACGGAAGAACAGCCTTCTCCATCCAGTACGGGAAGGACTCCATCACCCCCATCCCCGACCCCAACGTCCAGATCGGCCAGAGGCAGGGCATGTCCTACTGGGACATCATGAGGATCAACATGCTCTACGGCTGCCAATAACAATGCTGATGCTAAATGCAACAAATACCCACTTTTTCTGTTTCTCTTTTCTGTAATTAATCAAAAGCTACTGTAACCTGTGGCATCAATGCTAAAAATTTAATTTTTTTCCCCATATTATGTCAAATGTTCAAATAACAGAGTTTGACCCCACGTGCCTAAATGATCTGTAATAAAGATAATACAAAATGACTGATTGCTGTCTAGTTATTTTTCTTTATCTGTGTGCCTGCAAACATAATTTGACATAATGCACACATTAGCACAAACACGCAATGATTGGCAATAAGATGAATTACTCAATGATTGCTGAATATTTGTGCAAGAAGTCACAATCACTTCCACTTTGATTTCAAGATACTGAAACAAAGCCAATTGTCCAAGTAATGACAAAAATACCCCAGACCAAAACATTGCACTCAGGATGAAAATACAGTAACAGAGTTATTTGATATGTAAAAAATATTGCTTAAAATAATAAATAATTCTCAGGAAAACTTCTCTGTAATAAATCTGTATTAAATTCTGGGATGTGATACTATATATACATGTATATAGTATATGCTATACTGATCCAGCTCTGAGATATTATACCCCGCCAAATGGTTGTCAATGAAAGCAAGGTGCTGTAATACAACTCTCAGGACATCTGAAGCCAAGACCTTTGTTTTAAACTGTACAGAACACACAAGTTATTACAATGTCTTTAATGAATGAAAACATCACACCAGCCTAGTTATTTGTCAAAATGTCAGATTAATCCATGAACAGGCCACCTGATAATATAACATATCTAGGGTACATTAACAAGGCCCTTTAATAAACTCTGCTCTGTATTGATGTCTTACTCTAGATATTTCTATTATCTGTTTGATGCTTTAATTGAAGACTGGCTAAAATTGTATTATTTAATTAGGGTAAAGAAAAGCTACTATCTGTATCTGAAACTATGATGAAAATAAAGTTGGTTTGAAGTAAGTGTTGTTATCTGGCCTTCTGGATGGTTAGCCATGCTAGCAGCTAGCCATGCTAGCTGCGTGGCTCTAGAGATGACAATGTTGGTCTGTTGGTTGGTCCACCACTTTGGTCCAGACGGAAATGTCTCAACAAAAATTGGATGGATTCCCATGAAACTTTGTACACACATTCATGGTCCTGAGAGAATGAATCCTAAACACTGTGGTGGTCCCCTGACCTTTCCTGTAGCTCCACCAGCAGGTCAAAGCTTTCCCTTATCATGTAAAATATCTAAACATCTACCAGATGGATTGGCTCAACATTTTGTGCAAACATTCATGGTCCCCAGAAGATGAATCCTACTGACTTTCATGATTATCTGACTTTTCCTCTAGAGCCACCATGAGGTTGACATTTATCGCTTTGAGTGACATGTCTCAATACCTATTGGATGGATTGCCATGAAATTTGGTTCACACATTCATGTCCCCCTCTGGATGAATTGTAAACACTTTGGTGATCCCTGATTTTTCATTTAACGCCACCATCAGTTCAAAATTTTGAAGCAGATATTCAGATGCTGTTCATATCTGTTCAGAGTGAATTATCTGCTCCTATATGAAAAATGTATTTGTATTTCTTTACATTCCTACTTTTTAATTGTACAAATAAATTGTATGGAACAAATATCAACAAGACATTTCAAGAGACATATACATTACTATACTTCAATAAATGTTGGTTTGACAAAGATACTCTAACGTGAGGTCTTATTGGTTGAAGACCATATAAAGTCTTTAGTGTATCAAATCCAACATAGTAAACCACCTAGCAAAGCTGCCTTCATCCATCCAAAAACCAGAGATAACGAACCATGTTTAAAAAGTAGGTTTGTCCGTGGAGTCCTCCCCTCAGTGGTTTATTTAGGCCTAGCAGTGTGGACCCCAACCCATAATCCTCCTGCAGACACACCTGTAGAGGAGAGTATAAAGAGCCTGGACTGAATTGAGTCAAACATCAAGCTTCAAGGAGTCTCTCCCCAGCAGCTCTCCACAGAAGCTCCACAGCCCCCAGACGGACCCTGAAGATGACTCCCTCTGCCAGCCTGCTGCTGCTGCTCCTGCTCGGCCTCTCTCAGGCACATCCTCTCCAGGAGGAAGGAAGTGGAGAAGAAGAAGAAGTCCCAGACACCGTCGACATCACCACCAGGATTTTGACCTCCAACAACGGCACAGATGAGATCCTGCTTGAAGGAGACCTGCTGGCTCCCAAAACCAGAAACGCCATGGTGTGCTGGTCCCAGAGCTGCCTGTGGAAGAAAGCTTCCAACGGCTTGGTGATTATCCCCTTCGTCATGAGCGGTGAGTTCAGCAGCTGGGAGAGGCAAAAGATCGACAACGCCATGAAGGTCTACCACAGCAGAACCTGCATCCGTTTCGTCCCCCGTCAGAACGAGTACGACTACATCAGCGTCGAGAACAAAGCCGGATGTTTCTCCTCTCTGGGCAGAGAGGGAGGCAGACAGGTGCTCTCTCTCAACAGGCAGGGCTGCCTCTACCACGGCATCGTCCTGCACGAGATCAACCACGCTCTGGGCTTCCAGCACGAACAGACCAGGAGCGACCGCGACTACCACGTCAGGATCAACTGGGAGAACATCAACCCGCAGATGGCCTACAACTTCTACAGGCAGTCCACCAACAACCTCAACACTCCCTACGACTACTCCTCCATCATGCACTACGGAAGAACAGCCTTCTCCATCCAGTACGGGAAGGACTCCATCACCCCCATCCCTGACCCCAACGTCCAGATCGGCCAGAGGCAGGGCATGTCCTACTGGGACATCATGAGGATCAACATGCTCTACGGCTGCCAATAACAATGCTGATGCTAAATGCAACAAATACCCACTTTTTCTGTGTCTCTTTTCTGTAATTAATCAAAAGCTACTGTAACCTGTGACATCAATGCTAAAAATTTAATTTTTTTTCACCATATTTTGTCAAATGTTCAGATAACAGAGTTTGACCCCACGTGCATAAATGATCTGTAATAAAGATAATACAAAATGACTGATTGCTGTCTAGTTATTTTTCTTTATCTGTGTGCCTGCAAACATAATTTGACATAATGCACACATTAGCACAAACACGCAATGATTGGCAATAAGATGAATTACTCAATGATTGCTGAATATTTGTGCAAAAAGTCACAATCACTTCCACTTTGATTTCAAGATACTGAAGCAAAGCCAATTGTCCAAGTAATGACAAAAATACCCCAGACCAAAACATTGCACTCAGGATGAAAATACAGTAACAGAGTTATTTGATATGTAAAAAATATTGCTTAAAATAATAAATAATTCCCAGGAAAACATCTCTGTAATGAATCTGTATTAAATTCTGGGATGTGATACTATATATACATGTATATAGTATATGCTATACTGAACCAGCTCTGAGATATTATACTCCGCCAAATGGTTGTCAATGAAAGCAGGGTGCTGTAATACAACTCTCAGGAGATCTGCAGCCAAGACCTTTGTTTTAAACTGTACAGAACACACACGTTATTACAATGTCTTTAATGAATGAAAACATCACACCAGCCTAGTTATTTGTCAAAATGTCAGATTAATCCATGAACAGGCCACCTGATAATGTAACATATCTAGGGTACATTAACAAGGCCCTTTAATAAACTCTGCTCTGTATTGATGTCTTACTCTAGATATTTCTATTATCTGTTTGATGGTTTAATTGAAGACTGTCTAGTGTTGTATTATTTATTTAGGGTAAAGAAAAGCTACTATCTCTGTATCTGAAACTATGATGAAAATAAAGTTGGTTTGAAATAAGTGTTGTTATCTGGCCTTCTGGATTGTTAGCCATGCTAGCAGCTAGCCATGCTAGCAGCGTGGCTCTAGAGATGACAATGTTGGTCTGTTGGTTGGTCCACCACTTTGGGCCAGACTGAAATGTCTCAACAAAAATTGGATGGATTCCCATGAAACTTTGTACACACATTCATGGTCCTGAGAGAATGAATCCTAAACACTGTGGTGGTCCCCTGACCTTTCCTGTAGCTCCACCAGCAGGTCAAAGCTTTCCCTTATCATGTAAAATATCTAAACATCTACCAGATGGATTGGCTCAACATTTTGTGCAAACATTCATGGTCCCCAGAAGATGAATCCTACTGACTTTCATGATTATCTGACTTTTCCTCTAGAGCCACCATGAGGTTGACATTTATCGCTTTGAGTGACATGTCTCAATACCTATTGGATGGATTGCCATGAAATTTGGTTCACACATTCATGTCCCCCTCTGGATGAATTGTTAACACTTTGGTGAACCCTGATTTTTCATTTAACGCCACCATCAGTTCAAAATTTTAATTAGTCCAATACTTTTGGCTTATTACCAAATGCCTCCAGAACTAATGACATTCCCATCAGCCTCAGCTGTAATTTGTGTTCATGTCTAAGTAGCAAATGTTAGCATGCTAACATGCTAAACTGTCAGCGTTAACATGGTTACCATGAACCAAGAGCTGAAGTTATAAGTAGCACCCTTTTTCTATTATTGTAAACGGATAAATGGACATTTGGCTTGATAGACAGCACTTCTCTTGCTTGTATCACTGTGTGTATGTATGATGCCTGTGTGTTTGTGTGTTTTTGATTTGACTGAGTTATAACCCTGAAAAGAAGATGTGTGCATTTGTAGCAAATTGTGTCAATAGTCAATCCAGTGACATGTCTGCGTGTGTGTGTGTGGGGGGGGGTGTTGAAGCAGATATTCAGATGCTGATCATATCTGTTCAGAGTGAATTATCTGCTCCTATATGAAAAAATGTATTTGTATTTCTTTGCATTCCTACTTTTTAATTATACACATTAATTGTATGGAACAAATATCAACAAGACATTTCAAGAGACATATACATTACTATACTTGAAAAAATGTTGGTTTGACAAAGATACTCTAACGTGAGGTCTTATTGGTTGAAGACCATATAAAGTCTTTAGTGTATCAAATCCAACCTAGTAAACCACCTAGCAAAGCTGCCTTCATCCATCCAAAAAACAGAGATAACGAACCATGTTTAAAAAGTAGGTTTGTCCGTGGAGTCCTCCCCTCAGTGGTTTATTTAGGCCTAGCAGTGTGGACCCCAACCCATAATCCTCCTGCAGACACACCTGTAGAGGAGAGTATAAAGAGCCTGGACTGAGCTGAGTCTAACATCAAGCTTCAAGGAGTCTCTCCCCAGCAGCTCTCCACAGAAGCTCCACAGCCCCCAGACGGACCCTGAAGATGACTCCCTCTGCCAGCCTGCTGCTGCTGCTCCTGCTCGGCCTCTCTCAGGCACATCCTTTCCAGGAGGAAGGAAGTGGAGAAGAAGAAGAAGTCCCAGACACCGTCGACATCACCACCAGGATTCTGACCTCCAACAACGGCACAGACGAGATCCTGCTTGAGGGAGACCTGCTGGCTCCCAAAACCAGAAACGCCATGGTGTGCTGGTCCCAGAGCTGCCTGTGGAGGAAAGCTTCCAACGGCTTGGTGATTATCCCCTTCGTCATGAGCGGTGAGTTCAGCAGCTGGGAGAGGCAAAAGATCGACAACGCCATGAAGGTCTACCACAGCAGAACCTGCATCCGTTTCGTCCCCCGTCAGAACGAGTACGACTACATCAGCGTCGAGAACAAAGCCGGATGTTTCTCCTCTCTGGGCAGAGAGGGAGGCAGACAGGTGCTCTCTCTCAACAGGCAGGGCTGCCTCTACCACGGCATCGTCCTGCACGAGATCAACCACGCTCTGGGCTTCCAGCACGAACAGACCAGGAGCGACCGCGACTACCACGTCAGGATCAACTGGGAGAACATCAACCCGCAGATGGCCTACAACTTCTACAGGCAGTCAACCAACAACCTGAACACTCCCTACGACTACTCCTCCATCATGCACTACGGAAGAACAGCCTTCTCCATCCAGTACGGAAAGGACTCCATCACCCCCATCCCCGACCCCAACGTCCAGATCGGCCAGAGGCAGGGCATGTCCTACTGGGACATCATGAGGATCAACATGCTCTATGGCTGCCAATAACAATGCTGATGCTAAATGCAACAAATACCCACTTTTTCTGTTTCTCTTTTCTGTAATTAATCAAAAGCTACTGTAACCTGTGACATCAATGCTAAAAATTTAATTTCTTTTCACCATATTATGTCAAATGTTCAGATAACAGAGTTTGACCCCACGTGCCTAAATGATCTGTAATAAAGATAATACAAAATGACTGATTGCTGTCTAGTTACTTTTCTTTATCTGTGTGCCTGCAATAAGATGAATTACTCAATGATTGCTGAATATTTGTGCAAAAAGTCACAATCACTTCCACTTTGATTTCAAGATACTGAAGCAAAGCCAATTGTCCAAGTAATGACAAAAATACCCCAGACCAAAACATTGCACTCAGGATGAAAATACAGTAACAGCGTTATTTGATATGTAAAAAATATTGCTTAAAATAATAAATAATTCTCAGGAAAACATCTCTGTAATAAATCTGTATTAAATTCTGGGATGTGATACTATACATACATGTATATAGTATATGCTATACTGATCCAGCTCTGAGATATTATACTCCGCCAAATGGTTGTCAATGAAAGCAGGGTGCTGTAATACAACTCTCAGGACATCTGCAGACAAGACCTTTGTTTTAAACTGTACAGAACACACAAGTTATTACAATGTCTTTAATGAATGAAAACATCACACCAGCCTAGTTGTTTGTCAAAATGTCAGATTAATCCATGAACAGGCCACCTGATAATGTAACATATCTAGGGTACATTAACAAGGCCCTTTAATAAACTCTGCTCTGTATTGATGTCTTACTCTAGATATTTCTATTATCTGTTTGATGGTTTAATTGAAGACTGTCTAAAATTGTATTATTTATTTAAGGTAAAGAAAAGCTACTATCTCTGTATCTGAAACTATGATGAAAATAAAGTTGATTTGAAATAAGTGTTGTTATCTGGCCTTCTGGATTGTCGGTCGGTCCACCACTTTGGTCCAGACTGAAATGTCTCAACAAAAATTGGATGGATTCCCATGAAACTTTGTACACACATTCATGGTCCTGAGAGAATGAATCCTAAACACTGTGGTGGTCCCCTGACCTTTCCTGTAGCTCCACCAGCAGGTCAAAGCTTTCCCTTCTCATGTAAAATATCTAAACATCTACAAGATGGATTGGCTCAACATTTTGTGCAAACATTCATGGTCCCCAGAAGATGAATCCTACTGACTTTCATGATTATCTGACTTTTCCTCTAGAGCCACCATGAGGTTGACATTTATCGCTTTGAGTGACATGTCTCAATACCTATTGGATGGATTGCCATGAAATTTGGTTCACACATTCATATCCCCCTCTGGATGAATTGTAAAAACTTTGGTGATCCCTGATTTTTCATTTAACGCCACCATCAGTTCAAAATTTTAATTAGTCCAATACTTTTGGCTTATTACCAAATGCCTCCAGAACTAATGACATTCCCATCAGCCTCAGCTGTAATTTGTGTTTATGTCTAATTAGCAAATGTTAGTGTGCTAACACGCTAAATTATGAGCGTTAACATGGTTACCATGAGCCAAGAGCTGAAGTTATAAGTAGCACCCTTTTTCTATTATTCTAAACGGATAAATGGACATTTGGCTCGATTGACAGCACTTCTCTTGCTTGTATCACTGTGTGTATGTATGATGCCTGTGTGTTTGTGTGTTTTGATTTGACTGAGTTATAACCCTGAAAAGAAGATGTGTGCGTTTGTAGCAAATTGTGTCAATAGTCAATCCAATGACATGTCTGTGTGTGTGTGTGTGTGTGTGTGTGTGTGTGGTGTGGTGGGGGGGGGGGTGTTGAAGCAGATATTCAGATGCTGATCATATCTGTTCAGAGTGAATTATCTGCTCCTATATGAAAAATGTATTTGTATTTCTTTACATTCCTACGTTTTAATTATACAAATAAATTGTATGGAACAAATATCAACAAGACATTTCAAGAGACATATACATTACTATACTTCAATAAATGTTGGTTTGACAAAGATACTCTAACGTGAGGTCTTATTGGTTGAAGACCATATAAAGTCTTCAGTGTATCAAATCCAACCTAGTAAACCACCTAGCAAAGCTGCCTTCATCCATCCAAAAACCAGAGATAACGAACCATGTTTAAAAAGTAGGTATGTCTGTGGAGTCCTCCCCTCAGTGGTTTATTTAGGCCTAGCAGTGTGGACCCCAACCCATAATCCTCCTGCAGACACACCTGTAGAGGAGAGTATAAAGAGCCTGGACTGAGCTGAGTCTAACATCAAGCTTCAAGGAGTCTCTCCCCAGCAGCTCTCCACAGAAGCTCCACAGCCCCCAGACGGACCCTGAAGATGACTCCCTCTGCCAGCCTGGTGCTGCTGCTCCTGCTCGGCCTCTCTCAGGCACATCCTCTCCAGGAGGAAGGAAGTGGAGAAGAAGAAGAAGTCCCAGACACCGTCGACATCACCACCAGGATTCTGACCTCCAACAACGGCACAGACGAGATCCTGCTTGAGGGAGACCTGCTGGCTCCCAAAACCAGAAACGCCATGGTGTGCTGGTCCCAGAGCTGCCTGTGGAAGAAAGCTTCCAACGGCTTGGTGATTATCCCCTTCGTCATGAGCGGTGAGTTCAGCAGCTGGGAGAGGCAAAAGATCGACAACGCCATGAAGGTCTACCACAGCAGAACCTGCATCCGTTTCGTCCCCCGTCAGAACGAGTACGACTACATCAGCGTCGAGAACAAAGCCGGATGTTTCTCCTCTCTGGGCAGAGAGGGAGGCAGACAGGTGCTCTCTCTCAACAGGCAGGGCTGCCTCTACCACGGCATCGTCCTGCACGAGATCAACCACGCTCTGGGCTTCCAGCACGAACAGACCAGGAGCGACCGCGACTACCACGTCAGGATCAACTGGGAGAACATCAACCCGCAGATGGCCTACAACTTCTACAGGCAGTCCACCAACAACCTCAACACTCCCTACGACTACTCCTCCATCATGCACTACGGAAGAACAGCCTTCTCCATCCAGTACGGAAAGGACTCCATCACCCCCATCCCCGACCCCAACGTCCAGATCGGCCAGAGGCAGGGCATGTCCTACTGGGACATCATGAGGATCAACATGCTCTACGGCTGCTAACTGTAATTCTTCTGATCTCATTTAGGAAAACAAATGAGCTTAATACCAAATGCAACACATTCATTTTTTCAGTGGGACCTACTATACTTTTTCAGTTTCTGTTATTATATTCTTTCAATATTCTATAATAAAGTCAGTGCAAAATGACCTATTATTGTCTTGTTATTTTTTATGTATTTGTGTGTACATATACACACATTAGTACAACTGTGCAAATCTATGCTGGGACTCACACTCCCCAAGAAAACAAATCTGCATGCTTGCACCGTATCTGATGGTGTAAACTGCTGCAAAGTAACAGGAACATTAACAGTCTCTCAGAGTGACATCTGAAGAGCCGTTCCTTTTTTTAGCTCCACAAAGAAACAGGTGTTCAGATCCTATAGCCCAGTGGGGGTGTGATGTGCGTGGGTGGGTGGAGGTGGGGGGCTTCATCTGCTGTTTTAATACAAGTGACGCTAGATATCAGCCTCCAAGAAAATTATGGATATTGTGGTTTATTGTTTTCCAATAGTAGTTGAGTTATTGCTTACTTTGGGTTGTCTATGGTTCATGCACCTTGGATGAACTCTGTGGGCTGTAACATTTTTTTTTTACCCTTTACCCCAGTGAGAGGCAGCCCTTGCGTGTTCATCCCATCTGTTTTCATCTTCCTGTTGTATCTCTCACCTCGGCTGCCTGCCTGCCAACTATCTCTGCCATGAAGTGAGGACATTTCCTCCATGGTCCACAGTGCACATGGAGGACCCTGCTCCAAGACACAGCAGACAAGCAGAAAGCTGCCTCCAAAACTCCGCTCTGATCTGCAAATAAATGTCCCTCGTTTGTGGTACTGTAGTATCAATCAGGCCAATTTAGCATGTGCAACGGCAAATTGCACACAGTGAAAAAGGTTTGTTCTTAAACTTCAGATACACTCATCACTGCAGCCATCACAACATCACATTTATTGCACCAAAAACAGCAAAGAAAGCAGAACAGAAGTTTTGTTATCATTATATTGCCTTACAAATGATAACATGATGTAGGAGAAGAATCACATTTGCATGGTCCTTTCACTATTATTGTATTATCTCTGGATCTGGTGAGCTGTGTCTCAAATATAAATACCAATGCCCAAATTGGCATTTACATTTTATAGGGTGTTCTGTAGTGCCCTCTGGAGGTCGTTGAAGTTAATGTCAGTAAGGATTGCATCAGTGATGGAAGAAGGATTCTCATCTCTTACTTAAGTTAAAGTATCACTACCACAATGTAAAAAATACTCCATTGCATATTCATACTCTTACTTAAAGAAAAGTACATAAATATTATACTCTAAATGGACTTAAAGTATCAAGTACTCATTGTGCAAAATTGCCACAGTGATAATATTGATGATTGTTATTATTATCATTATTACTAATGCATTAATGTGTAAGTACAATTTTGATGTTGTAGTTGTGGAGCTAATGTTGACTACTTTATATATGGTTGCCTCATTTAATCAAGTACATTTATCTCAAAATTGTACTTAAGCATACTACTTGAGTAAATGTACTTGGTTATGTTCCACCTCTGAATTAGATTCAGTATAAAATGGGGTAATCTTAACTTAATTTGAACGACAGTATTAAGTGTCCAAACAGTACCTTACAACAAGCCACATAATACACAAAAAAATACACAGTTGTCCATTTCAAGTATTAAACCAGCCGAATGCAGACAGTTTAAAATGTAATAGTTAAGAGTTTTTCATGCGTTGGAAGCTTCACAGGTGACCATTGCTTCTAATACACTGGTATTACACTGGTTTAGTGGTGTTTCCATTTGGGGCAGCAGCATAAAGAAAGTGTTGTACTGTATGTATCATGCCACTAGATGGAGGCAAAGTAACTAATATTATGTTATTCTAATGTGTCCCAATAGCGTGCCGTCTCTGTACTCCACCAACCCTCTAATGTCTTCACTGGATTTGTCAATCATGTAAAGTGCCTGCACTGATTTTATTGTCTTTTTCCCCTCCTCCTCCTCCTGGCACAATCCTCCCACTGAGATCATGAAAGTTTTATTTTGTCTTGTCATATCCTGGTTTAGAGATGACAGCAGGTCACAGATTCAAACCCCCTGAGAGACCGGGGAAGGAAATGAGAAACTCATCCCTCTCATCCCTGAACATATACTGTACCCTCACAGGTTCAGCTTAGCTTCACTGAGCAGCTGCCAGATGTCACTCTGCAAACTGTCTCTGGAGACATAAATGTTTATCACACGAAGCCAGTTGGCAGCCAGGTTGTTGCCTATAATGGAACGTTTGAGCCGGTTGAACGCCTTGCTCGAGGAAATCTGAATAGAAGTTGTTGGTGGGACAGCGTAAAGCATTCACATCCTCCATCCAGAATTTCAGATCAAACAAAACCTCCTCTCTAACCTTTAGCCTACCAATCTCCCGAATGTCCACATCTCCACATCTGACGTGGGACAAAATCCAGCCCCAGAAAACCAATTTCCCCCTCTCACAGGTTTTCTTTGTGTTTTCAAACTTGGCATTTTGTGTAAGCATGGGGTAGCATCTCCTTACTCGAGCTTTTTCAAAGCTTCCTTTGATCCTACACAGGCCTTTCATCTGTGGACAGAAAAGAAAGACTGATAAGGAAGATTCAAGGTGCAGGAGCAAGTTGCATCGGTTGTTCAAATGTAGCCTTGTTGGTTACCAAGTGGAGCTTTATGCTAAATTAATACGGGTTGCACCACACAAACTACTTCTTACATGGAGATTAGTTGTTACTAAATATTTACACCCACTAACTGCCACCGCCTCAAATAATGAAACTTTGTGCCAATAACATTTGACTTAATGAGTAAATAATGTCAATTAGGTTAGTACAAAGTGGATATTTTCCACTCATTCTTAACTGTGTGAATACTTCCTCTGAAACACTCGTATTTCTCCACGTATGGAAACATAAATAAAACAAAGTTTTACCAAGGTATGTCTTTTGTGCCTCTTTTTGAAAGTTACGCTAGTTTCTGACGTGGCAGTGACTGATCACACAGTTTATTGCTCCTGATTGGACAGTGCTATATATTTACCGATTCACACATTTCAAGTGTCTTTACAGTCAAACACCAGAACGTCCTGTGATTAATACAATTTTTTAATTGATAAAAGGCCCTTGGCATTTATTTTTTCTGCCTGTTAAATGGTAAATGGTAAATGATCTCACTTATATAGCGCTTTTCAACCTTCACGGTTTCCGAAGCGCTTATCAGCTAAGCCTCATTCACCCATTCACTCACACATTCACACGCCAATGGCGACCGAGCTGCCACGCAAGGTGCTGGCCTCCATCGGGAGCAACTTAGGGACGGGGGGAGCCGCTCTACCCTGCTCTACCTCCCGTGCGACAGTGCTAACCACTGCGCCATCATGCCACCCAACAATAACATCAATATGACATCATACTGCTTTCTAATCCTAGTCTAGTTAAGTTTTCTAGGCATTTCAACATCATTCTGGGAAATGTCAGACACTGTTTACTGTCATAGACACAACAAAGCTGCTTTAAATGAAAAAATATAATTACAAAATAACACCTTTAATGGATATCTGCTACGGTCAATCCTCCTGTGAAACTGTAATGATCGAATTATTGAACCATACTGGCTCTCTTTATTGCTCTGGGTGGAAGTGTCAAGTAGGTGTCTGAGGGAAGTATCAGGAATAACAAGAAATCAATATGATGGTTAAGAGATGTTTTGTTTCTTAAGTTCTTTTGCCATATTGCTACTAGTGTGTCTGTCAATATTCTCTAGTATGAAGAGCCTTACTGCAAATGAATCTGTGTTCCATTTTATTTTGCAAGTCGTCTTTATTACTTCAATAATACAAGAATGTGAAGACCAGGTAAGGTACATGAGACAATGACAGTAGCGTAAACATGTAAATGTTGTAAAAAAACAAAAAACAAAAGGAGGACTGAAACTATTTACAGTGGAAGGTATCTGATAATGATCATTTCTTTTATTAAACAAACAAACACGTCTGTTTGTAAAGGTGAATGAGAACCAAACCGTTCTATCCAGCTCTTCAAAATCTATCATTCTGAATTCCCAGACTAAGAGGAACCTGAAGATGTTGAATAAATCCTTCAATTTACAGTATAGATATAACCACTACGTCCATTCAAGCTCTTCTGACTTCACACCGAAAATTAGATTAGTGTCCAAAATGGAGCCACAGAGCAACAACATGAGAAAATGTGGAAAAGATTTGTTTGTATGGCCAGCATGATCTCCAGGAGGCAGCCCTATTTTGAAAAAGTATTAAGTTTTGTGCAAGTATGCAGAAAAAAATAACAGATAACATTGTTCCTACTAAGCACTGCCAAACAATAGTGTATGTATATCCCGTCCCTCTTCACTGTGAAAACATTTTAAACTGGTTCAACTTACAAACACACATTTCCCTGCTGCTTTAGACATGTGAGTTGACTGAACTAAAGTTGAATAATCTGTTCAAAGTCGTCCCAAGAGTTTAGAAAATTTCAAACCAACTGAGTGCTGTTAACTGAACTTAAGATAACAAGGTTGATCAAATTTAAGCAAATAAGTTGAACTAATAGTTTACTAACTTGTTAAATTATAAGTGTGCTGGTGTAGAGACTGAATTTGATACTTATCTACATTAGCTTAATAAAGTTTCCGTCATATGTGTTTTCTTCACAAACGACGAAAAAAGGCTCTCTGGAGAGTTTTAATTCTAAAGCAATGCATGCTGGGAAGTCTGCTAATATGCTGATCATGTTACTTTAAAATCAGTAGCTCATCCAGCCATCCATCCATTATTTATAACCACATTCAACTCATTCTTTCAAGTCAAACGGCTTCAGGTCAGAACAACTCGCGTTTTGCTCTGACGGGGTCTAAAAAAATACACACTGGACATTTTAATTTGAATTAACTCGACATCTATAAAACGTTCTGTATATAAATAGATTAGCTGATTAGTCCTCTACTGAATGATGTTTTACAGTGTTGCGATGGGGTGACGTAGCCCTCTGTCTCCTTAAATGCGTGTTTTCGGTGTAGTTCCACAATGTAGATTCAAAATTGTCTTCTGATGAAGTCCGTCCTGATATTTCATTGTCTGGTATGTTTTGGAATCTTATGGTCAATATAATAACTTTTTTTTATGTCAAAAGTGATTGAAGATCTTTGTCTTGAAGCTCCTGGAAAGTCATCCCTGTTCTCTGTGACCATTAATGATCCACCTCTGGTTTTCTTCATGTTATGTCCAGTGAGTGTGCATTCAGAATCCTAGGAAAACATTCAAAATCATCATCAGCTACTTCCTTTGAGTTAAAGCATTCAGTGATTTCACTGAACATCTTACGGGACTTAGCCCAGGATTATAATTATCTTGAAGCTGGTTAGATGCTGATAACTGCATTAACACTACTTCTTATTTTTTTACATCTGGCTTTGTAGTTTAGTTTACACCAACCAGTTTAAGGTCTCAAACAGGGAGGTGCCGAGCCCCCTTTTATCCTTTAGTAACAATAAAGTTTTAAATTGTATCCAAGGATTCTTTCCCACCCACAGCGTCTACTCTTTTGTCAAACCCTGCACTTCTTTTTCTACATTTACTGCACTGAAATGGAGTACACTTCACAGTTAACCAAAAGAAAACACTTACTGCACAGACATGGCATTGAGTTTTCTATTTTAACAAGATAGGTGATATGAATATGAAATTTATATTGGTGAAGAGGGTGTAGAGTGAGGTTAAAGACACTAACGGTCACATAAAGTCTCTTCCCCAGTCAGCAGGGGGGAAAAAAACACAGCCTCTCAGATTAACCATGATCTGAATAATCCACAGACGCTGGGATGAGGACTGTAGGACTTCATCCTCCTTTCTTGCTTCTACACAAAAGTCCTTCTGACGTTTTCACCACAGAACAAGCCTCACAGCGACAGAGGGAGACAAACAAAAAGATTAAATAAATGCTAAACTATTTTAGCGATATTCTACAATCACTCGAGAAAATGCTTGGGGGGACCACAGCATTCACCATCAGTCAGATAACAATGCAGAGCCTTCGAGTCAAAGGATGATAGAAAACAATTCCAAAACCTCTGGTTAAAAGGAAAACCTTGGTTTGCAGAGGAGAGGTTGGGAGTCATTATATCCCTTTCATTTTGAATTCCCGAAATGATCTTGCCCATTTGATGAGATCATTTGAAATTTTGTTACTTTTGTTACTTGTTTTCAGACTAAATGACGGGTTGGATGTATGTTTTATTGCAGCGTATTCAACCATCATAGCTGTCCTCATGTCCTCAACACTGTTCTTTTTGACAAAATTCACCCTCCAATAGAGCTATAAATAGAGTTGACCAATCATCTTCATGCATCAGTGCACTGAACGTTGCTTGTACATGTTAGGTCAATCAGGGACGAGTCTAAAACTCGATCTGCCTTCATTTTCTTTCAGCTACTTACATGAGAACATGCAGTTCCACTGACTCTGGATGCAGTTAGACTACCTACCACTTATTTAACTCCCTCTTTACCTTTCAAACTAGTATTTTGAGACTCTCATAATTCACCATGGGAGATGAACACATCCATAACCTGGTTTAGACATAAGTGGTGATCATCAGGCCAAACTTGTTCAGTCTTGCGTTAACAGAGCCAAAGCAGCAGTTGTGTTGTTTTGTACCACCATTACATACTGTTCCTATATGTTATGAGCCTTAAAGGATACTGCTGGTGATATGTTTCTTGTTGTTAACAAATCATATTAAACAACAATAGGTTAGGCCATCTCTCAAAACCTTTCTGTTTCCTTAACCTGTCTGTGGCCCTCAACTCCAAGCCCATTCGTTCCTACTGAAGACGTACATTTAAAAAAAAAGGGGTCACTAGTAAATACTTTCTTACTTACTTACTTCTTTTTTTATTCTACATCTACATTTTAAAAACATGGGGGCATTGTATTTATTTATCAAATGTTACTTAAACAGAACAGAATAATGCATGAGAGGCAAAGACACTATGTGAGGTAAATGGGACAGAAAAAAAACAACATGAATTTAGTGACTGTAGTTTGGCTGATTTGGCTCACCAACACGGTCAGCAGCTGGAGCTGCAGCAGTGGCTGTGACTCACTGCATCCACAGCAGTGGGGAAGAGAGGGTGTGTGTGTGTGTGTGTGTGTGTGTGTGTGTGTAGGAGGGGGATAGTTGTCTTGATTTTGTCTGAGGGGGCTTTGAAAACCCTGTGCATAGAATAATAAGATAAAGATATGCACAGCTATACACAGAAAAATATAGAATGTCACCACACTTTGTCCTCTAACAGCCTAACTGATCACGTATGATTGAGGACAAATGATGATTAAATGTTACTATATTTCTCTCACATTGTTTCTGTGTACTTTACAGTAGGTGTGGATAAGGAAACCTTTATTTGAGATACAATAAAGATCATCATAAGTATTAAAGGATGTTGAGGCACACTCAAACATATTGTGTTTGGAATATGTGTGGAAAGCATGCATGTACTGTACATGCGCATATGTGCAGTGTGATAACAAATAAAAGTTTTTAGTTGGCTTCAAATCAGTTCTGTGCAACTCAGGAGGGTGAGGCAGCACATCACCCAGGATGTTATCAACAGGAGCATGTGAGTGCCAACCTGTACTGGGGAGAGTGGGGGGGGAAGGATGTCCCAGGTGTATCTGACCATGTAGGTAAAGTCAGAGATGAAGCACAAAGCAAATCTCTCGATCTACTGATTGGTCTTAGTTTTTCTGTAGGTTTGCTGGTTTCAGGAGGACCGGCCTGCTGCTCTCTGCTGAGAGGAGGCGGTTGAGGAGGTTTCTGACACCTGGTAAAGATGGTGTCCATTATGGAACAACTGAAAATAGATTCTGAAGCACACCTGGGAAATGCTTGAAGGACCACATCCCCCAGTATACAGTATGTGGGAGGAGGGGCTGCAATAAACTGCATGTTAAAAGAAGATGTGTGTGCTGGCCTCACTTCCTCCATAAAATTCAACATTCCTGAATGCAAATGAAAAACACTGTTAATATGAATATTATTATTATTTATCATAGCATTTTAGACAATTGCTAGATCAAAAATAACTGTAATCCAACTTGACTGAATCAACAGCCCTTCTCATGTGAACTGATTACTTAACTGAGTACTTTGAAGGGTCTCCAGGTTTACTTTGCAGCAGAAGTCAAAGTGTAGTTGAGGTCCTGATAGTGTTGACATGTTTGAAAAGGTCACTATAAATGTGTTAAATGCCACTTTGACATGACAAAACCAGTTACCAATGATTGCTCCCTGTATCCGCAGAATGAGGGCTAGGCTTTAAGACTGTCAGGTATCTCTGCACTTTATCATCACCAATGTTTGACAGGGAAAATTGCATTAATCTGTACGGTAAAGTGTAAAAGTCTTCAACCCAACAACATCCGCCATTACCTGAAACTGACCTTTAAAAAGCAAAGAGATTTGATTCCAGATTTTCCCTTTTTAGGGAAAAAACGGAGCACCTTTGCAGTCAAACAAGATTTTTGTTGACTCCTTCCTCTGAATTTAAAGCTACTGAAAGTAAATAAAGGTGATGTTTTCTTTCCCAAAATGGAACCATAGGACTGTATGAAAACTGCACAGAAAATCACAGTAATAATTTGTGATGAGGTGGTGCACACTTGTGTGAAGCACTTTGAGAAACGTTTTCCTGATGCAAAATATGGGCTCAAATGAATAAAAGTCATCACTGTACTGCGTTACACATACTGGCGCTCCTATTGTAGTTTGTGTACAATAGGAGCAACTGGACTGAATCCATGTGGAGAAACAAACCCCCCCAGGTCTAATCGCTAGTTAAATGTAAACTCTACTGGCCACGAAATACATTGAGGCTTTCAACAGCTAAGCCACTGTAGGCCAGAGAATGTATTCAGGCTAATAATATCCCAGTGAGAGACATCATCTGACCCAGCTGACATAATGTGAGAAAAGTGAATGGTCAGTGGTGAATTCACCAGAGGCTGAAGGATCCAGACCAGAGCAGCTGGCTGATTCAGTGCTATGAAACGGCGCCCACTCTCCCCAGTTAAACTAATACCAGAAAGACGGCACTATTTACACAGAGCCACTGGTCTGTAACGCTGCACTGTTCTCACGTGGCTGCACACACTGTACATATCCAGTACATCTGTGTGGGTTTCATGTAGATCAGCACATTGAACTGGCAGCTGCAAAGAGGCACAACACAAAACATGTGCGTATCTTGGCTTCTTAGCAGCTGCCCCTTAGCGAGCTACAGGTACGTACATCTGTTTTGTGAGCAGTACAACTGGGATGAATGTTGAAAGGAGGCCTGTGTGGTGATGCGCCCATCAGATAGGTGTGCTCCCCTCTGACTGGAGGAGACGTGATAGGAGTGGACAGGCCGGGGAAACATCAATGAGCAGTGAATAAGTTGGCATTCTCCAGCCGAGAAGAGATGAAAACATAATGTGGGCCAAGTCCAAAACAATGTAAGCAATAACTTGTTCTACCGCAACAATAAACAGCCATCAAACGCACACTGTCTTTCGGTTTGGCCTGAAAATAGTATTAGCCTGAAAACAGCTCTAGTATCAGTGATATGGATCCTGGCTGGTGACCAACCAGATTAAAACTACAGTATTGTCCTGGGTGACTACAGTTGTGTGCGATGTTTTATTCTGTCATTAAGTCAGTAGCTGTTCAGTCATTTAGTTTGTCAGGACAGGAGTAACATCATCGCCCTTGACCAGATGTGCTGACTGCTCTAGTAAGGGGGGCCAAGCTTCAGGGTCTCCCGAGGATTCAGTGGGACTGGTGGCAAGATGACAACATCAGTGATAAAATGTTCTGGGCTTACAAGTCCCCTTAGAGACTCTGACAGAGGCCTGGACAATCCACTTCATCCTGTTCAACGCAGCAGCCCATCTAGACAGAAAAAGCTAATAATAAGAAATATGTCTTCACAGATGGTGTCACAACAACAAGACCCACTATACTGTACCATAATGTCTAAGATTGGTTTATACTACTGTATATCATGACTTACGATGTGTGATTAGAAATACTGAATTAAGTTTAAGGAATAGTTTGGAAAATACAGTCACGCTTATCCTTTTCTTACAAAGTTAGACGAGAAGATCTATACCACTCTCAACGTCTGTACGTTAAGTATGAAGCTAGAGCCTGAAGGCAATTAGCTTAGCTTAGCAACTAGCCTAGCTCTGCCCAAAGTTTAAAAAAAATATATGCCTACTAGCATCTCTAAAGCTCACTAATTGTGGCATCTCATTAATCACTCCACTAATAACAACGTAAAACAGCAATTTGTGTTGTACAGATAGCGGAGACTCCATCATAAACTTGCTATTTGTCAAGAAATAGTTACACCAGGAACCTCCCCTCTGTTTTTGTATGATTTAAACAATCACGATATAACTTGTTAATTAGTGAGCTTTAGAGGTGTTGGTAGCCTCATTATTTTAACTCAAGTGCCAGAAGTCTTTGTTGTTGTAATACTTATTTCAGCCACAGGAGGCTAAAGTGCACCACTGTTGTTGTTATACTCATGTTCTGAATAGGACTAAAAGCATTCATGGTTTACCATTATGGTCCATTACATGACTGCAGCAATGTAATGCTTTATACTAACCCGATATAGATATATAGAGAGATTAACACTGTAACTAACAGTGCATGATCTTTTGTTTTACCATCATTAATGTGATGGATGCTTTGATCCAAATCCTTTCCCCTGGCTCTATCAGCTCTATCCATTGAGTTATACAAGGCCTTTCTGAAAGGACTTAACTGATATCTGTGCAGTGGTTTGGTCGAATATGCTAATCCCACCAGAAAACAGGAAATCATTTAACACAAAGTAGTCCGAATGGAAGTAACTTCAAACTTTTGACATGTTTTGGTCATTCACCCGTTACAAAAACTCACCAAATAGTTTTATTGCATTAAAGTCAGCATGAAACGGCATTTCGGTAGTTTCTGGCTTCCGTGAAACAGGACAGGCAGGCGGGACATAACGCTGGGAGGAATTTGATTTGAACGTTGGAAAGTGGGCGTGTCGTAACCGACGTACCATGCTGTTGCTAGCTATCTAACTAATGAATCTTAGCTCTGTGCTGCTAAAAGTCGAAGATTGATTGATGGGTGGATGCCGTGATACTATTCGTTGATTCAAGATTATGTAAGCACATATTTTAGGTTTACAGGAATAAAAAATTGGATTTTGATGTACGAATATAGATTTTTCTTTTTTTGGCGGATATAGTTAAATAGGTGCACAATATGATCGGGGCATTTTTCATTTCACCACAACTTTAAGCTAATCCTAAACCTAAACACACTTTTCCTTTCTTGCCTTAACTTAGCTAAACTTTTAGCATCATACTCAGTGTAAAGGTCGTATCCTGTTCATGCTTTTGAGACATTCATTTTGTGGTGCAGGGGGAGGGTAACTTTGATTTATAGCCCTGTCCCTTGCATGGCCACGGCAGTTCATCTGTAGTGTGTTGGATTCTGGGCTCATTTAACAGACTTTTATGAGATGGAGCTGGAGCTGTTGGAGCCACCTGATGCTAGCCGGAGACATCAATTGAATGTTTACTTATCCAAGGATAAACCGGAGACGGGAGAATATCAAAATTCATACCACCGTTTTGCTAAATTAATTCGTCCACAACACAGAATCATTACGGTTCAAGCTTAAATCCAATACATTTGGTAATAGGTATTAGCCTAAACTAGCTGTATGCTAACCATTAGCCCCATCACGCTTAAGGTTTGTTCTTTGTCGAGGCTACACTGTACCTCAGCTAACTGAGTTGTAATGGAGACTAATTTCTTTGAAATTTTTTAACCTTTATATTTACACAAAATGCTAATGCTCACTAATTAGGAATCTTCCAGTGACATAACTGTGCTTGTAAGATTTTTGTTGTTTTTTGTTATCTATTTTGATACACTTGATGAGCATGTATTTGCTATTTTTGCCACAAATCTGTGAATTTTGATTACCTCTGTTTAAACTGTAACCGAAACAACACAAAACACAAAAAAACTTTATATGTATTAAATAGCAAGGTGAACCACATCCCATCATGTGATATTTCAAAGATTCAAAGATTCTGGTAACAGTTAGAGCTGAACAACTAGTTGATTAATAGTTTAAGCCATTTTTTAAGCAAAAACAGCCAAAGATTGCCTTGTCTCAGCCTCTCATTTATGTGAATTTGATGCTTTTATGGCTTATGGCTTACATGGCAGTGTATTTCAGATATGTCTGACTGAAATGATCGACATGTGTTTTTTTGGGAAGGGGAATGGACTGGATAATGCATCCGTAGTACTTCGACTGTAGTCTTGTTTTATGGCTTTGTAAGGTTTCCTAATAGACACGTGGGTGTCCACATAACACAACACAGGCGGCACTGTTGTGTAAGCTGACAATCGCCGCCTTCCATTTTTCATTTAGTCCTGAAGCTTTTTCCAGACCCTGGTGAATGTATGTTGTATATGGTGGACTCGTTGTAAAACAGGAGTCACTTACACAACACTCAAACAACCAAACCGCTCCAAACTTGTTTACTGTGTTCAGAAAGATGTTATTTAACCCTTATGTAACATGGACAGCCCCAAGCACCACACACACAAAGACATATCTAAGTGATGGATAGTTTCTGTTTTTATACTTATTCTACACATGCATGTTCGGTGTAATTGTGAATATTCCAAAAATGTCCATTATAGAGTATAAATACAGTGCATCCGGAAAGTATTCACGGCGCTTCACTTTTTCCACATTTTGTTATGTTACACCCTTATTCCAAAATGGATTAAATTAATTTTTTCCCTCAAAATTCTACACACAACACCCCATAATGACAATGTGAAACAAGTTTTTTTGAAATTTTTGCAAATTTATTAAAAATAAAAAACTAAGAAATCACATGTACATAAGTATTCACAGCCTTTGCCATGAAGCTCAAAATTGAGCTCAGGTGCATCCTGTTTCCACTGATCATCCTTGAGATGTTTCTGCAGCTTAATTGGAGTCCACCTGTGGTAAATTCAGTTGATTGGACATGATTTGGAAAGGCACACACCTGTCTATATAAGGTCCCACAGTTGACAGTGCATGTCAGAGCACAAACCAAGCATGAAGTCAAAGGAATTGTCTGTAGACCTCCGAGACAGGATTGTCTCGAGGCACAAATCTGGGGAAGGTTACAGAAAAATTTCTGCTGCTTTGAAGGTCCCAATGAGCACAGTGGCCTCCATCATCCGTAAGTGGAAGAAGTTCGGAACCACCAGGACTCTTCCTAGAGCTGGCCGGCCATCTAAACTGAGTAATCGGGGGAGAAGGGCCTTAGTCAGGGAGGTGACCAAGAACCTGATGGTCACTCTGTCAGAGCTCCAGAGTTCCTCTGTGGAGAGAGGAGAACCTTCCAGAAGGACAACCATCTCTGCAGCAATCCACCAATCAGGCCTGTATGGTAGAGTGGCCAGACGGAAGCCACTCCTTAGTAAAAGGCACATAGCAGCCCGCCTGGAGTTTGCCAAAAGGCACCTGAAGGACTCTCAGACCATGAGAAACAAAATTCTCTGGTCTGATGAGACAAAGATTGAACTCTTTGGTGTGAATGCCAGGCGTCACGTTTGGAGGAAACCAGGCACCGCTCATCACCAGGCCAATACCATCCCTACAGTGAAGCATGGTGGTGGCAGCATCATGCTGTGGGGATGTTTTTCAGCGGCAGGAACTGGGAGACTAGTCAGGATAGAGGGAAAGATGAATGCAGCAAAGTACAGAGACATCCTGGATGAAAACCTGCTCCAGAGCGCTCTTGACCTCAGACTGGGGCGACGGTTTATCTTTCAGCAGGACAACGACCCTAAGCACACAGCCAAGATATCAAAGGAGTGGCTTCAGGACAACTCTGTGAATGTCCTTGAGTGGCCCAGCCAGAGCCCAGACTTGAATCCGATTGAACATCTCTGGAGAGATCTGAAAATGGCTGTGCACCGACGCTTCCCATCCAACCTGATGGAGCTTGAGAGGTGCTGCAAAGAGGAATGGGTGAAACTGCCCAAAGATAGGTGTGCCAAGCTTGTGGCATCATATTCAAAAAGACTTGAGGCTGTAATTGCTGCCAAAGGTGCATCAACAAAGTATTGAGCAAAGGCTGTGAATACTTATGTACATGTGATTTCTCAGGTTTTTTTATTTTTAATAAATTTGCAAAAATCTCAAAACTTTTTTCACGTTGTCATTATGGGGTGTTGTGTGTAGAATTTTGAGGAAAAAAATGAATTTAATCCATTTTGGTATAAGGCTGCAACATAACAAAATGTGGAAAAAGTGAAGCGCTGTGAATACTTTCCGGATGCACTGTAGTTCAACCAGTTCAATGAACAGTATTAAGGTCCAGTTCTCTCATCATATTGTGCTCTCAGCACTGAAATGGAAAGTTTGTCCTCCTTCTCCTCGACTGAACACAGTCGGGCACCTGCTGTCAGAGGATTTTGCGTCAGCCTGTCCACAGTTGCTGCCCTTTTCACCAGCGGTCATCCCTCTTTTGGAGGGCAAAGCAGTGGCAGTACATTTCAAAGACTCCGTTATCACAGTGTTCATTTCCAGGTCTGACATCGCTGTGGCTTTGCGGTAGCAGCTCCTCAGCCCCCTGCGGAAGCGAATGGTGAACAGGCCATAGATGATGGGGTCCAGGCAGGCGTTGAAAAGCCCAAAGATGAACAGGATGTGGGTGAGGGAGTGAGAGACTTTCCCCTCCAGGTCATCTGGGAAGAACCAGTACCACAAACCCAACAGATAGTACGGAGTCCAGCAGACTATGAAGCAGGTCACTATGACGATGCTCATTTTCAGAGTTCTCATTCGAGCTTTGGGGATGTTGTTCTTTGAGCAGCGGAGATGTGGCTCATTTGAGGACACTGGAGGAAGGAGAGAGAGTCAGGTGTTAATCCACAGCTGGGATGCGAGCATGCAAAGTAATTACTTAACAATATGCCACCTTTTTACCAGGCTCAGCTGTGAACTTACAGTTCTTTTTCGTCATCCGTTTGGAGATCTGGATGAAGATCCTGGTGTAGCAGATAATCATTATGGCCAGCGGCAGCAGGAAGAGGCAGGAGAAGGTGAACATGTTGTAGGCTGTTTCTTGCCAGTGAGTGACAAAGCTCCCCCTAGTGGTGCACTGAGTAAAGTTTGCAGGATATGTGATGGTGACATTATGGAAAATGAATATCTGAGGAACGAAAAATGGAAAGAATATTAGGATAGCATATTTTGCTGGCAGCAGTTGTATTTTCTTATCCCTGTCTGTTTGGCAGAGGTGAGATAGAAAGATTAAAGTAAATATCCTATACGACAAAGAAAAACATTAAATCCTCACATTTGAGAAGCTGGATGCAGCGAATGTTTAGTTTTGCTTGAAGAATAACTTAAAACAATTGAATGCTTATCAAAGTAATTGCATTAATTTTCTGTCGGTGAACTGATTAGTCAACTAATCATTTCAGCTCAAATCTTATTGCACTAACTATGTGTGGACATCAGAGCCAAGTAGGTTTTTGTGGAATTTGCATTGGTATGTTGGTGCATCATATTACTAAGAGAAAAGAAAAAAACAAGTAGTGCCAAAGTCAAGAATCACAAATGTAATACTTACAATTTACTACAGAAAATTAATATTTAACAAAAGTAAAATACATCTGTTTTAAAATGAAAAGAGCTGTGCTGTGTTTAAAACAAAGAGGATGGAAGGTGCAAAATATTGTATGGATTATTGATTTAAAAACATTTCAAAAGGTTGCCATTGAATTTATTTTATTTTTTTACAGATTGGATTGGACCATGTCGCCACACTTCTGATATTTCCTCTACCACGTGATCAACACTGTTATACGCCAGGCTGCCATGTGTCTCATTGGTTACAGGGAAGCATCTATACTGCCAGGATTAGGGATTTCCCATCCTTTTGTAACTCAATGAGAGAGCCACTAATCCCTAATGCTGAGACCCTGTGGCCCCCTAAATCATGCAGCAGGTTTTCTTGCATCAAAGCCTCTAGAAATTGCCACATTGTATGTCAACACACAGAGATACTTAACTAGAGAGAATGATGAACTATGTATAAGAATTTATTCCAAGTAAATATACATTTCCTCTAACGTGTAGTTCAATACCTGTATGAGTCAGAGATAATCGTGTGTTGCCAGCCATAAAGGCCTACAGCCTGCTCACTGTAATACTGTATGGAGCATTGAAGAGAGGTTTGAGTTGTACAAACACGAGAGACTGACCAGTTCCCAAACTATCCCATAACCCAGGACTTCTCTCTGAGTCACGTCCTTCAGAGTGATCAGTCCCTGTGTTTAACCGAACAAGCTGTAATCACCTGTCTTGTCTTACCTGAGGGATCGAGAACAAGGCGCTCATGGTCCACGCCACCGTCAGCATGACCCTGTTCCTCTGTCGGGCCATGCTGATGGCCAGAGGGTCGAGGATAGCCGACTGTCTGTCCAGACTAATCACCACTGTGACAAAGGCACAGGAGTACATGGCCTGCAGCTTGAGGAACATCAGGAACCTGCAGGCCAGGTCGCCGGCCAGCCACTGGACTGTGATGTTCCACACTGCGTCCACGGGCATCACGATGAAGGTGACCAAGAGATCGGCCGCGGTCAGGTTGATTATCAGCACTCGGACGTGGGATTTGCGCTTGTGGCCGTTGGCTGCCCACAGCACAGCCAAATTGCAGAAGGTGGAAACGCCACACAGGATGAAGGTAACGATCACTCGGACTTTGGCCGCCGTGGAGAACGTGGGCAGCTGCGGCACGCTGTCCACTGATGTCCAGTTACAGTGAGGGGCCGGCCACTCACAGCTGGCATTGAGGTCAAATCCTGAGCTCTGCTGATACATGACGACAGGAGGATCACAGCAGGAGGAGGCATTCATCTTCTGACCCTCACCAAGGAGTCAGCATTGCGGTCCGCTACATGGAGGCTGGTGGCGCCGAAGGGGAGATAAAGCACAATATACACATGAGCCGTGTGCAAGTCGGTGCAAAAGGTTCATCTGCATGCATTTACATAATAAAATAATGAAACATTAGTTCTGTGAGTGGAACAGTGGCTGACAGAGAGGGAGCAGTCTGCTGAGTGGGGCACATCTCTCTGATGCTCGCTGATGTGGAAAGATGATTGCCTCTAACAACGCAAATTAGGTGCATGGAGGTGGGGGGAGTGGGGCTGATCTCCACTTCATACAATCTGCAGCACCACCAACAGCAACACCTGACAACCAATCAAGTTAAGTACATAATATTCTCTTGTGTAACAAAAAAAAGAAAAAGAAAGAGGGACATGTTTTAAACCCATTTTTCTCCACGTTTCGTCTCAGTGGTGAGACTCAGCCTGGTATCTGTAACACTGTATTTGGTTTCCGCCTTAATATCAAGAATGAGCTTAACTGACAACAAAGGGTTACCAAATATTGCGCTTTGCACTATTACTGTGTGCGTATTTCCGCTCTCTATATACAGGTCTATTCACATATTAATACAAGGAATAGCTGCAACAAACTCACGTGTGTGTCCGTGTTGTCGTGGAGCGATGCAGTTCCCAGATCAGATAGCGATTCAACAAAAGTGAAATCCTCCTCATGGAAGTCCCGGACCCTGCTGCGGCTCCATCTCCCTGCTGGACCCCTTAGGCTGAGTCCAGCACTGAGTTTCTGAGTTGTCTAACAGTCGGCCTGGAGAGTCCACACCCGCAGGTCTCTCTCGGTGTCCCTGCGGGACTTATTCCGGGCGCCCCTTTTTGTAGTCCCTCCGCCGCGCGCGCGTTCCGCCGCTCTGTGGGCGCGGCCACGTGCGTCTCTCCGCATCCCGGGAGCGTCACTTCAATGAGCCCTGAGCTCAATTTCTAATTTTAATCCCGCCAGACTAAATGTAAAGAGACACCGCAGGACCGAACCAAACCTGCTCCCATTATCTGCATTCATTGTCTCTGGCAATAGCTGTTGCGCTCCAATACCACCAGTAGCATTTTCTCTTATGACACACAGTGTTCTTGTTTTCCTTGTCAAAGCAGGAGGACCACTTTTACCCCTGCCAGCCTTGCACCTGTATTCCATTATAGCAGCAGGGCTCAAATAATGGACAGAGTCTTTAGAGAAAATGCTGTCTGCTGTCTGCTGTGAGGTTTGACATGAGGAGCTGTCGATATTCACCTCAAAGTGAAGCAAGTGCTGATGTCGAACATGAAAAGTGTAGCTTTGCACAGAAAAAGGCACAAAACAACCAATAACCCTTTTTTTTTTTTTTTTTACCCCCAAGCACATCTACAACTCAGAGCATTGGGGGTTGCCTCAATAATAATTATTATTATTGTTGTTGTTGTTGTTGTTGTTGTTATATAAGAATAATAAATAAATACATATTTTCCTCTTGTTTCACAAGTAATATGGAGTCATGCAGATTATTTGCTCTGGGATTTCAGAGAATGAGATCGTAAGTGGGGATAAATGCAATCTAAGTGTGGTGCTAAAAAGCATGAAAAATTACATTTT
Organism: Enoplosus armatus; assembly: GCF_043641665.1. Lineage (NCBI taxonomy): Eukaryota > Metazoa > Chordata > Actinopteri > Centrarchiformes > Enoplosidae > Enoplosus > Enoplosus armatus. Next base: position 25,440,215 of record NC_092180.1, on the reverse strand, counting down.
CTTGTTATGATTTGGGTCACCTGGGCTGGATCACATGACTGCTACTAAGTGGAATGTGTTGTTTGTAGTGATGGTCCCACAGTGTGATGTGTGAAATCTGGGAGCTGGTCTCAGGTCTCAAGTTTCAGGAGACTTACGCAGAAGCATTTACTGAAGCTCGGCCGAGGATGACAGAGATGAGCGGTACAAGTGAGCACAGTGTGATGCCACCCAATTCTGAAGGTGAGGAATATTTAACACTGTACTGGAGATACGAGATTCTCTACGTGTGCAAATTAAGTTTATTCTTCACCCAGCTGAAGATGTATGGAGATTCTATGGGATTCTAAACAAGGAACGATGCCCACCTATGTTGTTTGTCCCTTCAGGTCATATTCAGAGGAGACAGGATATCAGAGTGGAGTCTGGGGAAAAGTGTAGCCTATCTCCCACAACTTTGGTCTGCTGGGAGACAGAGACAGCCTCGCCTTGTCAGGACAGCTGCGCCCTGACCAGGCTTCCTTGGAGACAGAGTGGGACTATTTCTCGGCTGGGAGCAGTAACTTCCTGGAGCTTTGTTGTCACTGTGAGGCGGCGCCTTCATATTTATTGTACTGAGTGGTATCGGTCGTCTCATCTAACTCTCAGCAAGAAAGTGAATAAGCATATTTCCCGAAATGTCTAATCATTCCTGGTGATAATATGTCAGTGTTGTGTCTACAGCTTGTTTGCGCTGCCCCCAAGTGACCAAAAGAGACATTGGTTTGATGTATAGCAATGAGTTGTACTTGACCACAGTATTTGACATTTGACTGATGGTAACAATGGCCCAGGCAGGTTATATGTTATAGACATGGATGAAGAAATGGTCACCATTGAGTAAGTCTTTGTTTCCACACTGACAGTACACCCCACATTCAGCTCCTCCACATATTGTTGTAAGAATGAAATGCAGACGTGGTTTCTAAAGCACATTATCTAACACCTACACCATACACTCGCATGATCTGAGCTCTTTGTATGAAGTAACAAAAGAGGTCTTTTATATTTCCCATATAGGCTCTTGAGCAAAAAAGAGGGAGGAAAAACCAGAAAAGGTGCTTCGTGGAAGGCATTACTGATAATACCAGTCAAGAGTTCAAGACATCATGAAAACATATTCCGCTTAATAGACAATAGAGAGTGAAGAGTGACAGACATGATATTGAGACAGGTGGGAAAGGTTATGACCTGGATTCAGACCAACCAGGCTATGACGTAGACTGCTAAGCTATCACCGGGCTCCTCTTCTGTCACAGGATGATTGTTTTAACAACATGATAAGGCCTCAGGTTGTAACAGAAGAGAGAAAGGCATCAGTTTATTCCCTCGCACCTGGTAATATGTGTAAAATATCTACCTGTACCACATATCATTTGGCCTATACTGTACTGTACCTCATAACACACAAACAAACAGTACTGACATCTTTGTTGTATTCTTGCGAACCACAAGAGAGTTAAATTATGAAACCATCATACATGCTGTTCAGCTGATTCTGTTACGTAATATTTATCAACCGTATTTCTCTTCAAGGATAAAAAAAAAGGAATGGGATGCTAACCAGTCACAGTCAATGCTCTGTCTTTGGTCCAAACCCTCTTTAGAAATTCAAATGAGAGATTCAGTTACAACATGCTGTCTTTCATGTAGGTGTAGTCTATTATTTGATATAAACCACTACAAACTGGATGGAAAATATTCATAATTAAAGTGATGAATAAAGGCGCATTTTAATTCTTGGGGTTATTTTGGACAGTAGCCACGCAGAGGAGAAAACAGATCGTTGGCATGTCATAGCCTTACCTCTCAGCCGCACGCTCTCCTCTATTCACTCTGCAGCAGTTGCTTGTCAGCAGCCTGGCTGTTCAAAGCGACGGAGCAGCTGATGCGTGCTGGCTGTTGGTTTATGCAGATGTCACACTCTGGGCTACTGTCCAAACAGGCCGTGACCTTCCCAGCTCCACAGACATCGGACTCATTTTCCACGTTAATCCACAGTAATTGTGGTGCTAGTATTGAGGCTAAGTATTATTAGGGCTCATTGCTTCGATGTGATCTTGCTGAAATCCCTCCAATTCCACAACCAACACATATTACTGCACCTGCAGGCTTGTGAAGCCTCAGACGACAGAGTGCTTAACCTGTTAGTTTCTCATAAAACGCCTTGTTCTGCTGCTTATACAAGTGCTTATACCGTCATAGGGATATTAGGTTGAGCCTGTAGATGCATAATATGGTTTGTTTCCAGTGTGTAATGAGGTTGTTCAAATGTCAGCCGTCTAGTGGCACTAGGGGAAAAGTCAGGGGGTCACCAAAGTCTATAGGATTCATTAGGATATGTCATTCAGCATGGCCTTTTTTCAAGTTTGGAAACCTTATGATTTGATGGATCGAAATAAATTCTCAGTAATGGTTTAAACAACAGGTGGTCACACAGCAAGCCTTGGCCAAGGTGCTGGCAGAGAAGTCAGCTGATAACCAAACTGCTGATACTATATCACAGCGTCAGATGTGTACACACGGTGCATGTCTAAGGGAATAAGTGATGAGTCCAATGCTAATATGGTCAGCATGTGATTAGACCACTTTACCACAGGTTAGCACAGATCTAGTTTTTATAGAGGATCTAGTATGAAGATACAAAGCTCCAAAGCTTCCTCTACCATGCATGTCAGTCCATCCATAATTCACTGTTTCAATAGATGAAATGAAAAGTAGATGGTAAAGGAAGCAAAAGTATCATTATTATACAATTATTTTGAGAAATTCAACGCGCTGATTAAAACGTTTCAACAGCTACCATGTCCGACTGTTGCAACCAGAGTGGATGTGCCTTAAGAAGCTGTTCCACTAATGGGCATCAGCTGGTGGCTCCACAAAATCTGACTGTATTGAACTGACCCATGTCCATGTAAAACTCTGCAGCAGCATTAATGCGGTGTTTACTTGATCTAATAAATATACATTTCAGGACTGAGCATTTCATTATCTGTGGACGGGCCATTCCTGAATTGCTGAAAGCAAAGTCAACGTTGTCTAGACGCTGAGCTGACATGTACTAACATACTCATCAACAGATTAGCTTTAGACTGTCTCTTCTATATTGTCTTATATTTGTCTATATTTTGCAGGTTTGTTTGGTCGCCTTTGCAACGCATCTATTTCTGCGTATACACTTCATAATACTATACAATTTACACTTTGCCCTCCTCCCTCATCGGAAGCTGTGATAAAAGTACTTGAGGCTCAATGCGGTGCAATGAACTGTTGTGAGTGAACTCTTTTCTCTTTGGGCTACACTCTTAGGACAGTTTGATGGATGGGTGGTAGTTGTTCTATCATTCATTTATTCATTTAATGTATTTATTTTATACCACTCATCTCAGCTATTTTCTTATGCTGGATTATAATTATGTTGCAAATGGATGGACTTGTTGAGTCTTGGTGCAGTGACCTCTGACCTTTGACTACCTCTTGTTGTTTGTAATGTTGATTTACAGTAAGTGAAGATTATTCTGGTGTTTTTAATGTAATTATTATTTTACACATTACAGTGTTAACCTCAGTGACATTAAGATAATCCATTGATTATCCATAAAACATGGATATGAACAATCAAATAGTCAAACAAATGACAAGTGAAGTGAGTTCTGAAGAATCCCCTAACCATCCCAGTGCCTGTGCAATAATCTAATATGAACAGCGTATTACGTGAAAATCTATGGTCAAGATATAAGCAGAGCAGAACAAACAACACTAGCAAATACCGTGCCATATAATCAAAACAATTAAAATCAAGTTTCTACTTTTTCAGGTCAACCTAAACACATTTAATGCAATCTAATATAACAGCCCTGCAATAACTCCTGCCTTCACTGTATGAAACCATGTTTAGTTTTTGTTGCATGAAGCATTAGCTTCATAAAGTCTGGCCTACCTAATGAACTGGCAACTCATTGTTTACATGTGCAGAATGGCAGTTGTACAGTTGTAGGATGTATAAAACCGACATCCTTATGCTGTAAGATTAGACAAATGCACATGTAATGTGTTACCGCCTTGAGTCTGCTCGACCAACAAAGTTCATTCAGTTTACCAGAACATCCTTTACATAGAAAATAACAAATGACATGAATTCAGACAAAACCAAGACAGAACAAACATATTACAAAGTTAAAGCCTGTGTTTTTTTCCCCCACCTGAGAGTCAAAGATGCCACATCCTTTCTGACGCTCTCTGTTATATATTGTGCATCACTGTATATTCTGTTCCATGGACAACAGACTGGACAGGTAATCTGCAGGTCTACCTGCCGGCAGTCTAAGCTGTTAGTAGTCTCTGATGTGCAGTCAAGGGTAAAGAGGATGGTGGAATGATGTCTTCCCAATGGACTGCACGCTAAAAATATCCCTCCTTCAAAATAGGACACTGATGATTTTTCTTTTCCACTGCAAAAAGGTTGTACTCGACTGTCTGTCATCCAGGCTGAGCTGTGTAATGTGACCCCTCCTGGCAGAGTCAGAGCAGATACATTAAGCACCAAGCACCTCTAGCATTGGACAAGCCACTTAATAACGATATCTCCAGTTATTACTTTACCAGTGGTTTGGATGATGTGTTTCAGTTTTTATCAATTGTTCATATCAGTGCTAATTGGCTATTTCGTATGTTGTTCAATACTACAGTATGTGCTTCCATTGTACTGCTGAAATACCACATAGCACGCATTAAGTGAATGTTTTTTATCATTGCTTTCGAGATGGCAATGTCGGTCTGTCTGTCTCTTGGTCGGTCCACCACTTTGGTCCTGACTAATATATAACTTTTGGATGGGATGCCATGGATGTGGATACAGGCATTCGTGGTTCCCAGAGGATACATCCTACTGACTGGTGATCTCCTGACATCTCTTCTAGAGCCACCATGAGGTTGACATTTCTATGAAACAATTGGATGGATTGCCATGAAATGTCTTGCAGACATTCATGTTCCCCTCAGGATGAATTATAATAACTTTGGTCATCTCCCGACTTCTCATCTAGCACCATCAACAGGTCAAAATTTCAATTTGTCCATTACTTTGGTTTATGATCAAATTCCAGAAAAACTGTGATGACATTACTGTCAACCTCAGCTGTCCTGACGTGTTTAGTGTTAATTAGCAAAGGCTAACACTAACGTTATACCTGCTAAACATCAGCATGTTAGCATTGCCATTGGGAGCATGCTAGCATGCCGACATTAGCATTTAGCTCAAAGCATTGCTGTGTCTTATTTCCATATTCAAGTCCTGGCAATGTTATGAATGATTTTGTGTCGACTGTATGTGTGTAGCTTATGGTCTGACAGAGTTGTTCAGTACATGTAAGAGCTAATCTTTAGCAATGAATCTTTAAACTGACCTCAGTGACTTCCTGTCGAACATACTGAAGCTAACTGTGATGCAACCACTTAGCAAAGGAAGGCTGTGCATCCACTGACTATATATGAAGGGTCAAATATGGAAACATTGATGAATGAAAAAAGGCTTTAAAGGACCATACCAGTTTATTATTTTTATTATTATTATTATTATTATTGTTGATCATTATTCACCATTATGTGACGAATATAAACAGCAGGAAGGCATCACTCCAGTGCTGTTTTACCAAACCACAACTCCTTCAGGAACAATCAGTATTCATTATATACTGAGTGCTATGAGCAACACATGTTCAATTTTTCAATGACAGCGAGGGTTACCACTAACCACTTGCTACTTTGTATAAAGTAGCAAGTGGTCTCCTATAGCTCACATGTGCAGTTCTTCTTGTATAATCTCCAAGCAAAGAAGAAAGTGCTTCTCCCTCCATTCCAATTACCAGCCAGATGTACAACGGCAGAAAGATAATTGACACACACTTTTCAACATGAGTCACAGTCAACAGGCTTATCTGCACATGGGAGATAACAGACAAAATCCTCAGGCATAGAGGGTATTTTCCACAGTGTGGCTTTTTGATTCAGGCAACAGCAGGCACACAGTGCGCTAAGTGTTCATGGGGTGTTTTGGGGTGGTGGGGTATCAATCAAATGAAGCCTATGACGGAGGCAACTACTGCAGTGTCGAGTCGAAAATAACCCGTAATGATGATGAATCTACATGGACAAAAGCTGCACACCACTGCCACGTCTGAGAGGAGTACATCTTTAACTTATTCTGAAAGTACTTTAAAGCAAGCAGGCAGCAATCATGTAAATATGCAATACCATACCTCATCTTAGGCCAATCACAGATGAGATGCATTGTCTCTCTGAGTTTAATCAACACTGGACTAGTGGTGTTAACAGTCACTGTGTACAAAGGCTTTGTGTTTTGTCCTTATCTGCAACATGACAGCATGTCTATCATGGCATTCAGTCTAATTTGTAAGGACAGCCGGATGAATATAGCAAGTTGTGTAACATAAATATAATAACCAATGTATTTTGTCCCCACCGTCACCATTAATGTCTAACTGCCTGCTACTACAATTGGTTTGTCATCATTCTTGATAGTCAGAGGCTGCTGTTATTTTAAAAATTCCCTGCAGAGCATGCAGAGACAGCTGCTGCTTTGACTAACACAATACGTCATGCAGAACAGCCCATATTTTTTCTGACAGGAAACACTTATCCTCAAATGCCGGAGAACAGCAGCCAAGATGAGTCACTTTCATCAAATGGATCAATATTGTCACTGGTGAGAAATGACATTGGAGTTCAAACTCTTGACTTTCAGTTACACCACCTTCATAGGTCAACCATGTATTTGTAAAACTGGAAGACACTCACATGGATGGTTCCAGGTACCTCATATCACATTTAATGGACTGAAGAATGGAATGACCTGCATCACATTCACAGAGAGAGAACAAAGTTTTCATGAGATGGTGGTTCTTTGAGGTAAAGAGCACTTAAAAAGGGTAATTATATGGTCACACTTGTCAAGAGGCCTCTCTTGTGTAGCAGTGTGGCATTGAAGTGGAAAAGGACTGATTATTCCATGGAATTCTACAGTAAGAGTTAACCACAACCACCTGGTACCATTTGTGGATATTGTATATTGTACTGCATATTGCACAGGGGAAAGTAATGATGATTATTGTCTTTATTGAAATTAATTTTCATTTTCTTCTCAAGAGGCCACACATTTAAAAATGCTTATCCCTTAAACTTTTGTAGTGATCAACAAATACAGTAAGAAAATACTGTAGTGTTGGCCAACATGAAACAATGAAAACAACAAACATTATCTTTAACAGTTTCCAGCACACTGCTGTTTTTCTCTAAGGCTCTGCTTTTTTGACATATTTCTGCCATTTTTGGAGTTGAGCCATCAAAAGGCATCCCCTCCCAACATTCATTTATTGACCTAAATGCCATCCATAAGGTGCACTACTACTAATAGCAGCTATTAAATGCCAGTCAATGTCATAAATGACATTTATCAAAATGACTGTAACATGTAAATCCAAATAAACAATAATCAATAAAGAGAATACCTGTTACATGTTATTATTCTAAAATTATGAATGAATGTGTTTCATGATATGCAAACAAATTAACCCTCCACTTAAACCAGTCCAGTGTTTTTCTGCAGTAGGTGGAACAGTAGAGGAAGAAGTAGAGGTTTATGAATTAGAAAACCCTGTCAAAATATTTTTAGCCCTGTCTCGCTTCCTTCAGAGTGCTAAAGCTTGTCCATTGCTGTCTTCTCTCTCTGGGAATACGGAGGGATAACTCAGACAGACGGAGTCATCTCAGGTTCACCAAAGAATAGGCTGAGCTGGATGTTTCATGTCCAGAGACGAGTCACTGTGGCTGAACCACTGGTCCACTTCATCACTTATAGTCATTTAGTCATACAACACGCAATAATCTTAAGTCAGCCCTGACAAGACTGAGGAATGGTGTGGATTCTTAGGCTGACAAGGATTCAATTATCAGCCAGCTGAGGGGGGGGGGGGGGGTGATGGGCTGAAATAATAATGATGTGGTTGTTTCTGGATTCTCAGTGGACACGAGTCACTTTTTATTACTGTAACGTCAGTTAATTGAAGGCCCAAACACTCCTGAGCACAGCTATGCGCCTCTATGAATCATCCCTGACTTCACTGTTCACCTTTCTGAAACCATGAGCACAATCACATGTGCCGACTCAGTAGTTAGGCTACAAGATGACATACTGTTTGTTTGTTGTTTTTGCTCATATCATTTCGACATGTTAAAAGAAAAAAATTAGAAATTGCAGTAATATTCTTGGACAGTTCTAACTATTTGGGTAGCACATAGTGGAAAGTTTAGTAATAAGTGGATAATTATCAACAATACATGACAATATATACGACATTGTGATACATAATATCCGGGGATGCACAAATCTAACTGCAAGACTAAGAATGTACAGCAGCACTTTGAGCTAAATGCTCATGTCAGCATGCTAACATGCTCACAATGACAATGATAACAAGCCAGTGTTAAGCCACTGTAATGTTAATTATGTTCAACATTTTAGTTTAGCTCGTTAGCATGCTAGCATTCGCTGATAAGCACTAGACACAAAATGTCATTTGTTTTGCGGGTATTGGATCATAAACCAAAGTGCTGGGAAAATTCATATTTGGACCTGATGATGATGCTAGGGGGAAAAGTGAAGGGGTCTCCAAAGTTTCTGAGGGGGACATGAATGTCTGTGCCAAATGTCATGGCAATTCATTCAACAGCTGTTGAGACATTTCACTTAAAACCACAAATGTCAGTCTCATGGTGGTGCTAGAGGAAATGTCGGTGGATCACCAAAGTCAGGAGGATTCATCCTCTGGAGAACATGAACATCTGTGCCAAAGTTCAAGGCAATCCATTGTATAGTTGTCGAGATATTTCAGTCTGGACCAAAGCAATGAACCGACCGACCGACTGACAGATCAGCATTGCCATCGCTACATGCTAAAGGTATGATGAATACTGGTGACTGTGACTTGTTTCTTTACTAATTCATAGTCTCATGGAGCCAGACCCAATGCTGTCAATTCATGGCAAAAATAGGCATCTGGAGACAGCTGGTTGAAACTGTTGCTGTCACATGAGAGGTCATTAAGGTCACATGGGACTCATGTGGTAGTCATCTGGCACATGAACTAAGGTGTGAATTGTGTAAATCCCTTGAGAAGTGATGTCTGGGTAGCATTGTAAGTAGCTGATGGCAGAAGTGATGAAGCCTCTCAGATGAGATGATGCTTTGACTGGTGTGTTATGTTTAAGGTGCAGTATAAGGCATCATGAAGTGTGAAGTGGATGTGAAAAAAAAAAAGTCATTACAATTTACATTTACATTTTGATTGTTTGACTCTGACTCTGTTCACTGAGATGTGTATGACAAATACCACTGAAGCCTCTTGTTGCATATTTTAGCATAATGATAGCAGATACATTCATATAAATAAAGAATCAAATTAAAATGTTGGTATTGTATGCAAAAATGATGACAGATTAATAACGCTATTGCAGATCTCTGCATCATCGTAGGTGACTGAACGTTCCCTCAGTTTAACCATAACATGTGGCCACTGTGATTTGGTTAAGAGTGCCCCCTAGTGGCAAACAACATTTTACAGGGGGATATTTGAACACCAGCAGCAGGCATTCCTTCTACCAAAACAGAGAGAAAGCCACTTCACATATTGTACATCTGCATACACCGTCCCAACTTACTGTCGTCATGGTTATTTATTATTATTAATAATAATAATAATAATAATAATAATAATGTTGTTATTTATTCATATGTTTATTAAGTGCAAGAAATATTTTTCTCATTGGAAGCAAAAGTAGATACACATTTAGGCACAATTAAAGATTAATGTTCATCTGTAATACAATTCAAGTGTAAGCAAACACATCAACTTGTGACTCGTAATAATTTCCCCCTGCTTGAATTAATTACAGTAAAACTTCATTTTGAGTTATTTTGAAATTATTTTGGTGATGTTCCTAATGTTCTGTGATGTAAATTCAATATAATGACACTATTTCAATTCTGAGCAGGAATAAGTTATTTAAGCTAGATCACTTGCTTAAAGGTACACTCGATGAGCCCAATGCAAAAAACAGCATATGAACCTGGTGTCAGTCCCAAATTGATTGACAGATCTTTTTATGACACAAAAACTAGCACTAGACAACAACTAAAAATAACTATTATCAGGGGTTTCTCATAAGGTTTGTCTACATCTGTAATGTTTCTAATGATCCAATCCTCTCAAAAAAATGTAGGGACACTCTCCAACGTTTAACTCAAAGGCCAAAGTAGGTGTGAGAAACAGCAAGATGGCAGTTCAGTGGGTCTTATCTTCCTTCCATCCAAATTTTCCTCCATGCCCCTTTCTGGGACCCAATTCCTGAAGCCTCACTAACAATCATATTTCTTTTCATGGCTTGGACTCTCAGCTCATTTTGCCTTTATTTTAACAAGAGAGTGCAGCTGCACACTTTAAGATTAACAAAAGATTCCTCTCCCAGCATTCACAGTTTGCAGAGAAATCTTCTTTTCTCAGTGCAGTCCATTATCTTCCACCCTACGTTATAGTAATCCAGGGCGCCGCAGTGCTGCTGCTGGGCCAGACAGCGAGGGAGACTGGAGCTCTTCAGTGCTTCTCCGCTGACCCAGAACCAACCACCAGCCAGGAAACGCAGTCCGACCCACCACTACAGGAAACAACAGGAGCAGTCGATATAGGAATACAGAGTAAAAATAAAGTGTTACACGCAGCCACTGCTTCTCACTCACTTCCATACTTTCAACATACACACACAGCAGGTTTACTAAATACAACTTGTAAAGCCTTGTTTATGCTCGACGCAGGTGCGAAGCAGGCTGGTGTTTTATGGAGCATCCTCATTTAAATTATAATTCTCTTTATTAAAAGGATGACAGGGTGGCACTCAACAATAAAGTCCAGAAGACACCATTAAAGTTCTGTACCCTAGACGCCATAAGAGTTCATCTCCCCTGACTCTACTCGCCACTGCCACCACCCAATCAACCCGTCCAGGCCTGCTTTTCCCCGAGCCACACCATGTTACCAGTCCTGAACCCTCAACATCTCCCTGCACCCAAGCACAGAAAAAAAAAAGAGGCACACAACAGATGATGTCCCTGTTCCAAGATTGGCAGACCTGGCCCAAGGGAGACAGAAATTGACACAACAGGACAATGCAGACTCTCAGCTTGCTGTAATTCAGAATATGCTGGCTGACATCAACCCGGTGCATAAGCCAGATGTTACATTTTAAGTATACCAGGTGCTATTTGAGGCGGAGAGGGACTTCCCCAAAGAGCCTCAAATAAAAGACAGCTGCTCTTTTGTATATAGTTTTGTTTTTATCTTTGATTTACAACATGTGTGTCAAAAATACACAAAATAGTGTCAATAAAACGTTTTCTGTATTCACAATGTTTGTGCACGGCCTGTTTTCACAACATATATACAAATATTGTACAGTGCTAGTTCAAACAGCCTCTTCTAATAAGGGCACAAGACCCTGTGGGGTCTGGAAGAACGCCTTCAGGTCGTTCCGGACTGCAATTGCAGCCTGCGATGCCACCGCAGTTGAGAGCCGTCCCGGCTCCAACAGGTTGTCCCCGGCAATCAGCCCCCTCCATTCGCCTGGCAGAAGCTCCCCTGACGCTGCAGTCCCGTCAACAAATTTAGGGGGAATGTATCTGGCTGTGGGAGGGGCTGCTGCATCGGTGTAGGCAAGCATGTTGTGCAGGGCAACACAGGCTTTGACTACATCCACAGTCTTCTCACAGTGGAAATCTATGGGCCGTCCCAAAATCCTCCAGCGGGCAGTCAGGACACCGAAAGTGTTTTCAATCACCCGCCTGGCCTGTGAGTGTCTGTGATTGTAGGCTGTCTGCGCATCATCAAGGTTGATCCCTACAGGCAAATTGACACACATTAGACCACATTGCAATTAACTATAAACACAGAGACCAAAAAAAAAATATATATATATAAAAGATCAAAGTTGAGTTTACATGCTCGTGTTTGTGATGCTGCACAATTTAAACAAAGACATGGACATTTCGCCAAAGCTGTAAAATCATTTTGACTTGTCAAAGCAGGAAAAGCAGAGGTGAAACAAATAATGCATGTGTTGATGTCAGTGTAAAATGAACAGACTACCTGGATATGGCCGCATCAAATGTACATTGAGTGGGAACACTGCGTCTCCCAGGAACACGTGTGGTGTTGTGATGTTGGTGCCAGGCAGGGTGGCAGGTGGAGGGAGATCTAATGTCCCCTGCAGAAGTCTTGAACCAAATTCACTGTCCTGGAAAGTCCCACCATCACTCTCCGGGCCGCATGCACCGACGTCCACCACGGTGAAGCGATACTTGGCATCGGACGCAGCCAAAAGCACAACGGAGTGATTCCCCTTGTGTTTAAAGTCGTCGCCCCCCGCGTCTGGTGGTGATTTGATCTGCAGGCGTTTTTCATCCATGGACCCCACGCAGTTTGGGAAGTTCCACACTCTCCAGAAATCACGGGCAATGTCGGTCCACTCGCTGGCTTTGGGTTCAGATACAAAGTCCCTTCTCAGCGCCTTCCAGATAGCCTGGCACACCTCGGACACCATCAACGACACCGTCGCTGAGCCCAACTGGTAGCTAGCAGCGACGCTTTTCTGACTACTGCCAGATGCGAGGACCCTCAAAGTTACAGCCAGCCTCTCCTGCAAACTGACCGGGCTGCTGTGGGTCCGTCCGTGCTCTATGTATGGCTCAATGCGGTGCAGCAGCTCATCAAACCGGGGCGCGGACATGCGAAAGTAGCTGAAGTGCATTTCTTCGTCGACAGCACGGATCGGCCTCAGGAGGCGGCTGTCCTCCCCGCCGTGTCGTCCCTCTGTGTGTAAGGGACGGACGGACCATCTCCTCTTGCGTCGCTTTTTTCTGTTTAATAACAATAAACATAAAATTTCTTCCTCAATATTGAGAAGCTGAAGAGCAGAGCGCGCCGCCATGTTTGGATTGTGACGTTCTTCCGGTAACACTCGCTGACTTCTTTCTTGCTGCTTCACGGAATATTTTGTTTGCGCGCCCCCTGGCGTTTGGGGGGGAATACTGCAACGGATAACGCGTTGAGCGAACACGCCACTGTACGTGCTCGTAGCTCACGCCAACTGCAGAGGCCCACGCCACGATGTCATCCTGTAGCTTTCTCAGGCCTATGTTCTGTTACCCTCAGAAAACGTGTCACTTTGGTTGTGTCATTTGAAGTGGTTCAGTTAACATTTGTCCACATTTTAAATACATTTAGAATTTGCTGAATCAGTTGTGTGAGTGTTGATAATTAGACATGACATTCATGGATGTTTTTGACTTAACATTGAATGTTAATAATTAGTGCGCAGGATTTTATTACTTAAGGTAATCCGGCACACTAATTAATAACACCTTATATCTGAAAACTGTAAAAACTACAGTTTGTTATTAGGTGCAGTGGTGTAGTGGTGCCTGGAGAAGTGGGTATACGCAAAAACCTGTAGGTATACACCGTATACCTGCGTATATCCTGCACTACACCTCTGGTTATGTGCTGGACTATTTCTTGGCCGGGAACCAGTACTCTCCTGGAGTCTCAGCTGCTCCCATAGCCCGGCAAATAACCCCCGATAAACTGACAAACATTTCTACAGTTTGGCTTTTGCACGAATTAAACAAAGACGTGTGTTAATTGGTGAGCTTTAGAGGTGCCGGTCGGCAGATTTTGTTTCCTTTAGACACGGCCAGGCTCGCCGTTTCCCCTGTTTCCAGTCTTTCTGACAAGCTAACCGGCTGCTGGCTGTAGCTCCATATTCACCACACAGAAATGAGAGTGGCAGAAATCCTCTCATCTAACTTTCAGCAAGGAAGCAAATTAGTGTAATTCTCAAAATGTCAGACTATTCCTTTAACAGTGACATAATGTGACCACAAACGCACAAACTCTGTAAAAATGTCAAACCTCATTAAGGGTTGTGTTCACTTCTGTGGCCTGTGCGTCCACCAGAGTGACATTTGCTTCTGGCAGGCTGGCGAGGTCGTACAGGTGTGTGGTTTGTGGCTCAGTGCGGTCCACAGCCTGCAGCTCTCTACAGTGCAGCAAGGCCTCTTCCCATGTCTTCAGCTCCTGGACCCAAATCAGCCTTTCATCGACACACAGGAAGAGGTAAAGAAGAGTGCATTTAAAGCTTTGCCAATTTAGATATGACCCATGCATTAACACACCCCACCCACCATCATCTGGTTCATCTACAAGAATACTGAGAGAGAGACTGGAATAACTCTTACAGGGAAATAAAGGCATTCTGGTAAATCTAAGAATAATTTAACAGTCATCCCCCCTCTAATTCTTTAAAATACTAAGCCAACAGAAGTATTTTTACATGCCTTTGAGTGCTGTGACCAACGACGCTCAACTCCCCCTAAGTCTTATTTTCTTTGTTTGTTGATCTATGACAGTGGTTCTCAAACTTTTTTCTGTCATGCCCCCCTTCAGAGGCCGAAAGCCCTGAAAAAGTTTTTCCCCATTACGCTCACATAGAAAGACAACTCATATCACAGTCATGTGGTCCAGTTTTCTCCTGGGCTACCTATGGAATGAGATCTACATTCACGCCAGCAGCTCTACAACGGTGCGTTGTGTTGAATGCTAACATGGTCACAATGACAATGCTGATGTTTACCAGGTATACTGTTCACTGTCTTAGTTTAGTGTGTTAGCACGCAAACATTGCACTAAAAACAAAGCACAGCTGAGGCTGATGGGAATGTCATTAGTTTTGCAGGTATTTGGTTGAGGACTGCCCTTTGTTCTGAAAACCCAATAGTACAGAAAATTCCCCATTGGGCCGAAAGCCTATTTGTCAGACAGCCCGTTACCCCGAAAACAAACGCCCATTGCTCCAAGTTTGATGTTTGAATGAAATGAGACCAGTAGAAAAAATACTACAATACATAGTGTGGTATTTTCTTTTAACATTTTCCAGACTACACTAATAAATGTGCTAATTTTTCACAAGAACTGAAAAACAGGTGTTTTATATATAATGCATGGACAAACTTGCTCTGGCCTGAAGTCCCCGGAGCTTGGAGGACGAAGAAGACGAGGTGGATGAGGAGAAGGCCGGGGATGTTTCTCTCCATGTTCTCTTCAGAAAGTCTTCACAGTAGAGTTAGGTCACTTTTCAGGTATTTCACTGTGTATATTACATTCATCACAAAGCAATAACAGAGCAACAGGATTAGGTGCCAAGCATGAAGTCAGTTGGTCACTTTTTGTGGGTAAACAATAACTGAGGATGAAAGCGAACATGTGGACAGATTTACAGAAAAATAAATAGCTATGGACCCAGAGTATATGTCCAGCAGCAGACTGTTGACACCACCACACAGCACAGTTTAGATTTAAACCATACACCTTTAAAGTTCGATTGTTTGTAGATTTACACTCACCGTAATTGATGGCACCAACAAAGGGAGCTGAGCATAGAGGATTTGACTGAAAAGAGAAGACAGAGCTGATAGAGGGCTGTGTATCACGTGGGACCTTTGGTAACATGTTCCCCCCACATCACCTCTCAGAGCTCTGATACGCCTGATTTCCACCCAAACTGGCCAATCAGAGCAGTGCGTAAAAACAACTTCAACAGTCTGAGTCACTCACCTGAACATCCACCAAACACAAACAAAAATCTTTAATCTCTAGTCTTCAGTCAAACGTATCCAGTGATGCAAAGCATCGACAGACAGATAAGACAATCTTATTTGATTTGCCTTTGAGATTTACAAAGAATTATGTAAGAAGTAGACTACAACCCCAGACGGATTTGCTTGAATTAATTGGTTGAAATAACACAAAATATAGATTCATGACTACAGATCACGTTACCAAGGTAAGTATGATCTCACACATATTCTTTATACTTCATACTGTGAATGTTGCCGTTTTTATCTTTTTGAAATAGGTTCTGATTAAAAACGTTCAGTGAAAACATGTTAGGTCTTAACATAGAGGTACTTAAATAATTTAAATACAGATACACAGCGATGATAGCTAAAACTCTCCAACATTATTTACTTGAGTTAGTTGAGAAGGCCAATTAGACCTGAAGAGGAATTTTGGATACCTAGATCTGCTTTATAATCACACCTTTAACCAACTTAACCACAATGCCTGCACACAAAACGTCTAAAAAAGTATCAAAACAACCTTTATAGCAGTTTGCGCAACACCAATGCAAAGGTGACAGTAGGAAATGGGGGGCATTGGCAGCAAAATCAGGCCCTGAAGCAGTGTGCTTCATCAATTTGTGCGCCCAAACCTTCATTCACTGCAATGTAGTCAAACTTTTACCCATTCTTCAAATGTCACCAAAATTCCCCTACATTACCTTAAGATCCCAACCACTAATTTTATTGTGTGGCTTGAAAATTCATGTTTGTGCCACAGCGTGTGGTCCATGTTTTCTGTTTAAATTGATTTTGTAATAGAAATTAATATGCAATTGACCATACATATGAACATTTCAGAACAAATTAAATATTTTAAACATTATTTTGAGAGTGAATTTTTCTTTTTCCAGCCCCGATTTTTCACTAATCAAAGCAGAATGGTCTCGTCTGCTTCAAAATTACATGGAAACTGTTTTTGCTGATGGAGGTGGTAAATAAACCACATTTTAAAACAATATTCTTTTGTTTCAGATGTGACTTTACAAAGACGACTTCTGAAAACTGTATACCCCATTTCTTCCTTTATGGACTTCACTGTGACAAAGACCCCGACCACCACGTCTTCGTGTTGCTTGCTACAATAATAATTGTGATCCCTTGGACTTGAGTGTTCTGGCGAAAAGACAATTACTTTTTGTTTTGTCTCTCAAAACTAAAAGAAATGACAAAAGCATTCCATTTGAACGGTGGCTTTCATATTTATTACACAGTAATACTGCTTTTCTTCAGCATCACTCTTTGAAGACACATACAAACTGATGATGGGAGACAAAGTCAACAGCTACACAAAGTAGTTGCTATTCATAGCAATAACTCGGGTATCTAATCTATTTGCTCATCAACTGTCCAATATTAGTCCGGCCCATACCAGGGCACACTGATGGCCATTGTGCAAGTGATCCCGCTCCATTTTCCCCACAGCTCTCTGGCGCATGTTGCTAAATTCCTCGCTAAAGCCTGACGTTCTGCTCTCCCAGTGAAGCGACAGCACGTCTGGCCTGTACGCACTGCAGCAGGTAGCACGTTGTCACAGTTTTTAGGAGGTAATGGACACCATATTGTTAGGACTCAGGATCTCAATCCAGTATCCATCAGGGTCCTGAATGAAGGCCAAGCCTTTCATTTTACCTGAGGAGAAAATAAGATAAGGGAGGGGGAAGGAAAAGGAATTGTTAATACTGTATGAATAAACAACAATGACAATACAAAATAAGTATCTTTTGTCACTTACTTGGCAGGTGAGCAAGCACAAATACCTCTGATTATTTGTTTAAAGTTTATGGAAATCTGCATTCACCATATGTATTGCTTAAATATTCTTGTGGTGAAGTGAATGAAACTGAAGCTGTACAGCGCAGAAAAGAACAACAGTACATTTTAGTGCATTCAAGAAGATTTCTGTTCAAGCTGCCTTGAACAACGGCCCACCGACCCGATGTGAAAACAATAATAATAGATATATAAAGTTCCCCTCCACTAAAAAATGTTATTCTTCTTGTTCCTACACTTGGATGTTTGGGCTCCACCCTGCAGAATGGTGTATGTGCAGAGTTTGACACTAGAAGGAGGTTTTCACATTCATCTGCTGAAAGTGGAAAGTTTCTCTGCGCTGAGTGAAAATCTAGTCCAATGTTCAATTTATACAAGTGTAATGTAGAAACGTGAAGCTGTCAGTGCACATACACTGACAATGGACTGGACAGTGAAGTAGGAGACGTCTTGTGTCCAGCAGGAAAACTTTAGGAATGAACAAAATTTCCATATTCACAGAATCTAGAATTTTTATTGACCTAGAAGGAGAAATCTGGAGAAACACAACCCGACATCGGAGCTCCAGAGCTCCCACACCGCCGCACAGCCCCAGGCTAATCCCTGCAATGCCCAATTTGGTCATAATGCAGCCTAAGAAAGCCAATTCTTGCTTCTACTGTGGTATATTTTAGCCCTTACTGCCTGTTTCTTCACACTTTTGTCTTTTCTACTCTTTCAGTTAGCAGTGACAATACACAGCGTCAGCTTTTAGAAAATATGAAAGATGATTGAAATCAAGGATTTTTCTTTACTTGAAAAAATGGTTTCAGCCCTAATTTCCATTATTTTCCATTTTGAGAGTACGAGCAAACTAAAAAGGTAAATGGAGAAAGAAATGTAAAAGGTGGAGAAAACCCCCCCACTAAAAAGCCTGCCAAGTTTTATCTTTTTAACGTGTCTATGGCCCTCATAATCACAAACACTTCACATCTTACCATCATCTGGCTTCTTGACAAATGTGACTCCCTGCTCTTCAAACAATTTGCAGGCTGCGTAGACGTCAGGAACTGCAATTCCAATGTGTCCTGTTAAATGTCAGGTAGACAAACAGATACTTCACTTTAAATCCACAGTTACACAGATGCTGTGAGCTGATACATACTACACATGTACGTGCACGTATCCTCAAATACTAACAGACAAGAAGCAAGAGTAGATCCTTAAAACATGACAGTTAAAAGCAAAACTATGTATTAAGAAGGAATACAAAAATGTTACCGTTAAACCAAGAGTGTGTTTAATGATATTACTGTGTGTTCCTATATTTCAAGTCCATGCAATCATTTATTGTATGCCCTCATACAAGAAAACCTTTTTTCTTTTGGGACAACAAAGTCTTGGACTTGTAAATCTCACTTTCCATGAACATTGGTTTTTCCTGTCTGTTTGTGAAACTAACAAACTAATAATCTAACTTACCAAAGCCACGTGGATCTGAGTTTCCATTGTGATAAGACTGGCTCTCGTCAGACTCAGAGCCCCAGTTACTGAAAGACAGGAGGGACGAGAGGAGGGATACAAGAGGTACGAGAGCAAGTGAAAAGAAGAAGAAAGAGGAAGGAGAGAAAACTTTGAGACTTTCTCAAAATACACAAGAAGCTGATTTCCAAAAATACTCCACCACCCTGCACAGTAAGACAATGGTGGAACAGGAAATGGGACTTAACTGTATGTGCAGTAAAGTAATTTTGTTTCAAAAGTGATCAAACTAATTCCAGGACATAGCCCCTTACTGTGTCAGCTCAATGGTGGCTCTCCTGGAAAAGGTCCAGGCCGTCTTCTCCTTCACATCTGTAGGAATCTCCTTCTTGTCCTCGTAGCCCAAGAAGAAGAGAGAGAAACGCATGGAGGGGAAGTCAAACTTTTGCAGGAGCCTGGAAGATTTTGCACACCGGAGAGAAAAGAGAGAAAACCACTCCTTTAGTCACAGAATCCAGTTTGTGTACAGGAAGTGGCCCCAATAATACACACACGCAAAACCAGCTCCTAAAACATTTAGCATTCATTGTGTCAGGGAATCATTTGTAGAAATAAAGATGTATTAAGAGTTGAATTGAAGCCCACACTCACGTCATGCCCAGGATTCTGGTGTAGAAATCCAAGGATTTAACTGGATCTTTAACCCGCAGCATAGTCTGCTGCATCATGAAGTCCTAAGACACAGAAATGAACCAACATTATACATACGAAACACTTTGTGATGGCTCAATAATGTTACTGACTATTTGACTCAAAGATTACAGGATGGTGGGTTATCGTCTGAAATGTAGCACTGCTAAAAACACTTCTCCGGGTTATAATTATTGTAGGTGAGCCACAGATCTAATAGGTTACTCAGACACAAACTGTGGCCATTCACCAGCCAATGCACAAATAGATAATAAAAATAGTTGAACACAAACAATTACAAAAGCTCACATTAGCCCTGTGAGTACATGTGCATATCTACTGTGTGTGCCTGAAAACTCCAGACCCTGCTACCACAGGAAAAATGAAAATACACGGAGTTAGAAAGCTCAGAGAGGCCTCCACAACACATTTGTTTGCAGGCAAGAAGATCTCTCTGGGGCTCTGTTGGCACTGGCCTGTGAAAAGGGATTTCAGCCAAACTGCACCTCTGTGCAACCAAGCGCATTCAACTCAAATAATCACCACATCCTCGTCAATTCTACAACACTGAGCAGGCCTGCTTGTGTGCGTTACATTTACTTCCTCGTTTCCCATGCAAAAACAAGTTTTACATGCCATGCCTGTGCTGAACTCTGATGATGTCCTGACATTTATACTGGGCCCATTTCACAAACGTGTTTGCGAGCATTACTTACAAGCACATGGCAAATTGTGACAACATTTCTTGAAAATTGTAAATCAATTTGAGAGTCCTGCAGGGATGTCTTGGGCCCATGCGTGGGTCAGGAGTATGGTGTGCATTTTGATTAGTGAAATGTGTCAAAACTAATGCGAGAAGAAATGATCTCATACAAACTGAAACTTGCAAATTTGGTGAAACGGGCCACTGGTTTTCACCCTGTTCCTGATATTTGGCTGTTTTAAGTGTATGACATCCAAAAGTGTGCATGTGTTTCACAGTTGAGTGTTATCTCTGTGGTTAGCCAGTGTTCCCCTTTCCTGTGCCTCTTCACAGTGTAAAAAAAAGTATCAACTCATGCATAGCAACCCCATGAACACTGCTGCAGTAAAAGCCATTTCTCCCTTATGTTCCAAACAGAAACAGCTTTGCCAACTTGTAGCTAAATTCATTACATCTGGCAGAGCTTCAAAACTTCAAGAGGGCTGATGGGATGACACAGGGGTAGCGCATTTGGTCATATTATGGCAAATCCGTGATTATGTGGCAAAAACTCTGAGCAGACAGACGGCAGAGGTGCAAGAGCGGTTTCTATGGATGTTATATATAGGTTATATTGACCTATCGATTGTTTATGTTACTGTGCAGTGTATTTACATACTTTCTATGTATAATGAAAGAAGATAGGCAGCACAGTAGGTGGGGAAGTTGAATGAGTGGCAGCGAGTGTCAGGGCAGTGTCAGACAGTGAGGGCAATAGCATGTATGGTTAAATGGTGCCTATGCGAGTATATTCTGGTCTGACCGTGCATAACACAACATTTTTATTAACAAACTGCTTGGTGAACATATAGAAAATACATAAACAGATAATGTCAGGGGATCAGAACTGACAGAAATCATAAATCATCTCACAAAAAAAATGTTTATACAGGGTAGGGCCTACATAAATTCAAGGTTTTAATAGCTTTCTTATTTTTAAAATATAGGACTGATGTAATGTATTGTTTGAATGCATTTTCAAACATTAAGAAAGATGGCTTGTGAATGGAAAACTACGAATATGAGATTTTGATTTTGAAGTAATAAAATCAACTTGATGATAAAGTATTGATTTCCTTTGGTGGAAGAGTAAGGAAAAAAGCCAAACAACACATCTTCATAGAAAAGGGAAAATTCTGAATCAATATGTTGGGGAATAAATATACAGACATCTTGCCAAAAAAAAATACAAGAGTGGGGACAAGACATGAGCAGTGTCAGTCCCAGGTCTGAAGTAAGGTTAGCTTTCTTGTGAGTACGAACTCACTTGTTCACTACGCATGCTTGCATGCTTCGATGAACTGCGTCTCAGCTTGTCCACCAAGTTTGGAATGAGTCTCTTTCCACGCGAGAAAGTCCGGCTGTAAGTTAGCTAGCTTGCGACAGCCTATAACAACACCACCACACATTTGTTACCTGAAATGTGTACGTCGCTCCAACGCTCGCCATAAGCTTTAATCATGTTTAACACAACCGAGTCACTTGCCGCCGGGTGACCAACCCATGTTTCCAGAAGAAAAACGTGTCCGATAATGGACGCAAATGTGCATAGCCAGGTTAACCTGTCTGGGAGTCGTCGGCCTGTTGGGTTGGCTGGGTTTGAGTGTCTGGTAGAAGTTTCCTTCAACTTCGACAGGGACAACAATCATCTTACCTTAGTAATTGGGTCTCCATCTTTACAAGCTGTCGCCGCTGCCTCGTCTGACAGGCCTTTGTCGCTCATTTTTGTCGCTCAACAGACGGTAAAAGCTTGACCGCAGCTCGGCGGGGCGGACTGACGGAGTGGGATTCCGCTCAGGGAATTTCAACAGAGAGAGCTTCCGGTACCAGCTTTCAAAATAAAAGGCACGTTGACGACAACAACAGGAATGTGGTACTGATTACAGGGCAAAACTGTGGGTCACTGACACTTCAGAAGAGCCTTAAGGACTTTAATTAAGACTGATTGGATATTGGACATAGGATGGCCTATCGAATCAAATCAAATGCTATTAACATAACTATTCATTCCTGAATTTCATGAAGCTTTTATGATCTATTTGGAAAAATCATAGTAACAGCAAGAACAAAGAAAATGCAGTTATTCTTTAGGTAGGTATGTATGTATGGATAAATATGCTATGAATGATCATAACAACCTAAAACAACATAAATACAGAGAAATTTATTCAGTCTGCCACCATGAAAAAGTTTAACTCTTAGCAGTGATACAATTGTTCCTACTGTAGTGACTTAAACACATATCCCACATCATTAAAGATGTTGTGAAGTGCTGTGGTATAAAAGCACTTCATCTATAAACTAAAAAAAAAGAGTAAACAAGAGTGAGTCTGGCAAAGCAAACACTTTTGACCCATTGGTTTGGCATTATTCGTAAGGTTCAACACCCACCCTGAAAAACTTTAGCAGTTAAGTAGGACTTAAATCTCTTTTACCCCCCCCCCGCCCATCTTTTTCGCGCATGTCACCCCCTCCACACATGCCAACAATTTTATTTTGAAATCAGAGACAGGAAGTGCAGGTTTTTATCTGTTGGCTATTCAAGGCTCAGTATTATGTAACCATGGAAGCTTACAGTACAATGCATAATGTACCGTTATAACCCTGCATATTCCACTACACATACACTGTTACCAGTTTATTAAGTACAATAACACTGTAATATCTCATCTTTGTGAAGCTCACAATGTTCAGTATAATGCTACAACAACACAGGCCAGTTTGCCATGGAAATTGCTTTATTATAGACAAGTTGTAGAGTATGGTATTCTTTAATGAGGGAGAAGTGACAGAAGGCTATGACACTGACTATTAGCATTATACAGTTCATCACAGCTTTACGTCATTTGTCTCTGGTGGATCGGAGTAATTTGTGTTAAGCTGCTAACCATACTGTACATAAAGCTGTGAGAATAACGCCCCAAACAAGCCTGAGTACCTGCACAGTTCCTGAGATCATGTGGCTGTGATGGGACTGCTGGCAGGCAAAGAGTACTTGTTGCCCGTACTTGTTTTTGGGAGATTTTTCCCAGATTTCAAAAAGGCCCAAACCTACTCAATTCATAAATGTTGACAGAAACTAAAAACTAGGACACAGGAAACCTTTAATACCTGCCTGGTTTCTGGTGATACTTATATTATTACAAATCAGCCATGTATGTAGGAGAGAAAAGGCGCTACAAGCACTTTCTCTCATAATGGAAACAGTTTCTCTCACCTCCAACTTCTTTCAGATGCATTATAACAATGTTAACATACGTTTAAAACAAACAAACAAACAAACAAACATATTACCATTCTAAAGCCCAGAGTCCAGTCACCTCCATACCCCTATCACCCTAGACACCCACAAGAGAGCAGAGAAGAAATGAATGAGTGAAGGTAGGAAAGCCCTTTTCGACTACGATGTTCCTCCTTGTGCTCCAGCGGAGCAGGTCTTTAGTAGCTGCGTCCAAACAGGGTGTAGTACTGGGCAGGCTCCTTGCCGCTGACACACATCTGACCAGGCTGCAGCGTCTTCAGGGGGGAGAAGGGGATACAGAGGCTCTTTGCTCCCATGGATGGAGCTCCAGGCTCCAGGTCCTGGTCCCTACAGGAGAACAAAGCACAAAACTGTCTTTCCTGGTTGAAATTAAAGCAAAATGAGGTGGAATAGGGCAGGAATAACTAATATTTAATATTTTTTATTTTCACAAAATATGATTTGAATGGGACAAATTACAATTGTAATGCGATTGCATATGTATATTTGATGGATATTTTGTCATCTATACAGATAATTATGTGTCTTGATAGACTTTTGCTCCTTAAAGGTTGAGCAAAACACTAACTATCATGTCAGACAGTTGACATGTTGGACGTACTTGGCAGTGGTTTTCTTGATCCAATCCTCGCACTCAATTCCTCCACAGAACGGGATCTGGACAATCTATCAAGCAAGACAAAATGTATTATCAACAATTAATACAGGTGAGGACTGACAGTGAAACGTTTAGTGCAGAGTGTGGCTTGTGTCACTCACCTTGCCCTGGTCCAACTCTTTCTGGAACTGTTCCATCGTGTCTACAGCCACCATGTTACTCTTCAGGTCATCTGAAGCTCTGATAATCACACACAAAACACACTTTCATCTTCCTGTATGTTTATGGACACCATCTCTTCATTTTGCCATAACTCTGTATTCTCATTGACAGCAGGATCTGTGTACATCATTTCTAACACAGTGTTGCATCCCGCGGGTTGGGATGATTTTAAACCTGCAATAACAGATTTGTTTTGTTTATATGGCAAACGTGTTAGCAAACAGTATGCTTATTTACACATTCAGCAATTATGGAGCAACGTCATCATTCATTTGACCCTGGTGGGCAGCCCTGCATCTTACTTCTTGAACAGGCTGTTCTGGATGTCCTCCAACATGGCAACCAGCCTCTTCTCCACCTCAGCGTCTGGAATTGTGACCTTTGCGCCCGAGTCTCTTCTCACTGCAACACACTGACGCTGATGCATATCTTTAGGACCCACTTCCAGACGGATAGGAACTCCCTGGGAGAGAGACACAGACACAGACACAGACACAGACGTAGAAACAACAAATAGAGAGAGAAACAGCTAATGTCATTATCAAGGCCTTCAAAACAATCTTGGCTCTTTTTTCCCCCCATTGTTTCTTATTGTTGAATTTATGCCTTCAGGTAAAGCACTTCATTAACTACCACTGTTATTATCATTTTATTTCTGACCTTGAGTTCCCAGTGGTTGAACTTCCACCCTGGGGAGTAGTTGTCTCGGACGTCAGTCTTCACCCTGATGCCAGCGTCCAGCAGCCTGCTCAGGTATTTAGAGCACTGGGTCATCACGGCCTCCTTCTCCTGCTCTGGCAGGGAGGCAGTGATGCCACATGGAATGACGACAACCTGGAAAAAGAAATTTGAACTATTTAATGGATAATTTTTCCCCCCCCCCTGCATGTATCAAGTGTTTATCAGAGGTCAGGAGTCTTGTGCTTAATGAGTAAATCATTATACATTACTTTAAACAAGTTAAATCCAAGTCCAAGTATATCTACTGTGATTCCATGTCTCTGTGTGACAATGTGGGCGTCTACCTGGAGGCAGGCCACCCTGGGTGGCAGTACGAGTCCCATGTTGTCTCCGTGGACCATGGTGAGAACACCGATGGTCCTGGTTGTGATTCCCCAGGAGTTCTGGAAAGCCAGCTGTTTCTCACCGGGCCTCTTCGGATCCTCAAACGTGATCTCAAACATCCTGGAGAAGTTCTGACCAAGATGGTGGGACGTAGCACCCTGAGGAAGCACAAAGCAATGCCAAGGGCAAGAGGACTTCATGGGTTCTGTTCTTTCAACAGTGTGATGTTCACGTTGTTCTAAAATACCACCTCAAATCAATCACTGTCAGAGTGTGTGAGAATTAAGTGTGAAAAAGAGGATAATAATTATTATGACTCACTGACTCATCATTAGTGATCAAAGTTTCATCTGATCCACTGTTGAGATTTAGGAATTAAACTTAATATTCTGCTGGCTCGGTGTGAATGTGCGAGAGGATCAAGTGAAGTGATCCAGTGTACCACAGTACCTGAATGGCTCGGCCGCTGGCAGAGATGAATGCCTCCACAGTGGTGGTGTAATCTCCTCCTGCAAACTTCTCCTTCTCCGTCTTCCTCCCCTTCACCACGGGGATCGCCATCAGCTCCTCATACACCCTGGCGTACAGATCCAGGATCTGAAGCACCTACAAATACGTAACGTGTAAGCACACAAAGACTTACTGTTTTGTACAATGGAGCATAGTTAAAACAAAAACACTAATTCTGGTACTGCAAATGTACGGCACATTATGCATCTCAAAAACAGCTCTTGTGTATTTCATTAAGCCTAATGGATGGGAAACTGCTGGTGGTAGCTGTAAGGCAGCGCTGCCAGGGCTGTTACCTCCTCAGCTGCCTCTTCTTTGGTGGCAAAGGCCGTATGTCCCTCCTGCCACAGGAACTCTCTTGTCCTCAGGAAGGGCTGGGGGTGTTTGAACTCCCATCTCTGAAGAGAGGAGTGGGGGAGACGAGAAGGTGAGAAGAGAGAAATAGACCTCAGGGTGGTCAGTCTTCTGTGTAACAGTTTTCTTCAACAAGTTTGTAATTACGAAGTAAAGATGCACAAGTAAGACATGTGGAATGGGGATTGTGGATGTGACTGTTGGAGGATACTGACCACGACATTACACCACTGGTTGAGTTTGATTGGCAGGTCTCTGTGGGACTGGACCCATTTAGCGTAGGCAGGATACATGACTGGAGCAAAACAACAGACCACAGGTTCAGAACAAAACACGACAACACCAATCACCACATTACAAACAAGACACATGTTTAAAAAGCTATTTAGATATTGTATATGCTCATTGTATGCGTGTTTGCATTGATGTAAAGAGTTTGGTCTTAAAGTCAGAGGGTTCACACCTGTCTCACTGGTGGGTCTGACAGCAATGGGCTCTGCCAGATCAGTCTTTCCTGACCGTGTTACCCAGGCAACCTGAAAATGATTATTGACATTGTGCAGTCATACTGTTGTGCTGAATTCATTATCTTGAGTATACTGCTGCGATTTTCATTGTTTTTTTCCCTCAGTTCGGCAATTCATCCTCATCCATGGGAGGGTGTCATAAAAAAAATGTCCCTTTACCTCAGGAGCAAAGTCTTCAATGTGGGACTTTTCCTTCTCCAGCGCGGCCTGAGAGACGAACATGGGGAAGTAGCAGTTCTCCACACCCAGTTTCTTAATCTCCCGGTCAAAGAAGTCTTTAATGGCCTCCCAGATGGAGAAGGACCAGGGCCGTAGCACATAGCAGCCGCTGACATCATAGTACTCAATCATCTCTGCTTTAGTGATGACCTGAAGGGGAAGAGCAACATTGCATTGAAAGAACAATTTTCAAAGGAAATGTCTTTTTGCAAGTCGACAAAGGTTTAGTTGGAGTAAAAGGGACCACTGTCTATGTAACTCACCTGAGAGTACCAGTCAGCCAGGTTCTCCTCTTTCTTGGCCTCCAAACCCAACCTGTCAGGAGACAAACAACTAAGTTAAGCTCATGGTTTACATCGCACTAGGATACAATACCTTTTACTTAAAATGTAAATGTGCGTTATGGTATTTTATTTTGTTAATCACAAGTTCTTATCTATTGTTTTGGAACAATAAATAGAACCAACTGTTTTACTGTATTAGAGTATTCTCTACTCAAATAGTTTTATTATCTTCTCGCTGAAAGAACCATTTGTCAAATTATAAAGGCAGTGGTGATGAAGCACTGCCCGAACACCGTGATCTGGGAAATCACCACAACACAAACACTGACGTGTCAGGCCACGCCTGATGATAGTTAGTCTGGGTGCAGGTACAAGATTACTCCCGAATGCATTCAAACAATTGTAACAAAAACACACAGCCATTCCCAGTCCAGCCAACCATGCGACTCAAAGCTCACATCAGTTGCCATGAAGCTTCTTACTGCTAACTGACAAAACAGAGATAGAGCTGCACCATGAAGGCAAAAGCACAATCCCCATTATTGGGGCAATATTATGATCACGATTATTAGTCTTTAACTGAGGAACAGAAGTTTTTATTGTACTTTTTGCATCTTATATGAAATCCTTGGCCATTTTCAACTTCAGCAGGTCTTCAGAATGAAAGGGTTAAAGGACGCTGATGTGCCAAATTTCTGTACTTACATACATATATATTAGTAGTGCAGCACTATCAAAGAGTTCCATCCTTGAGGTTGACAGCAGACCACAAGCACCGATCAAGCAGATGAAAAACACACCAACCATTTAAAACTCACCAAATCTGAATACAAAAAACCCTCTTCAGTCGTTAAGCTACAGCAGCAGAGGGTCGCGCTTACAGATGATCCATCTTCAGTGTCCGAGTAACAAATCCAAGTATGTGTCTCCGTCCCCCACAATGCTCCAGTATTTGTTTAAAGGCTAAAATATACATCTCATGGCATTGTATGGTTTGAATTAAACTATCCATCAACTGACAGTCTACTGTATGTTATGTGTTTTGTGGTAACAATTCAACACCTCCAGACAAAACAAAGCATCTCGTTCAACTGACTATAATGTACTCAAAACAGAATTCCAAGAAGACAGTTCAGTATACGGCTTTTTATTGGCTCAGACATTTTGACTCTGCTACCAGTCAATTTCAGGCAAATCATTTTCATGTCATCTCGCCATCTGTTCAACAGCCTGCAGAGCCTCGCTCCACATGGGGGATGAGGGAGAAATATTTCCCCCAGTCTCTACTGATGAGGATGTTTTGAAACTCGAGATGTGAGAGGTTAAATCTGCGCTTACAGAGAGAGACTGAAAGAAAGAGTTCAAAGTAGAAAAGTTGACTTCAGATGCAAAAAGTAAAATAAAAATTTTGTTCCTCAATATGCTTATAATGATGTTTGCAGTATTTATTGTAATAAAGGGTTTTCATTTTATCTGAAATCGGACAAGAACTCATTATGGAGTCTTTACTTCTTCACCTCTCTCCCTTCATCTGTTTCCAGTCTCTCACCGTGTTTGTTTCTTAGGTCCTTGACCTTCTCCTGAGCCTCCTGCTCCTCCTGAGGCCTCCTTGCCCTGGCTGGCTTTGTCTCCTTTACCCTTCTTCCCTCCTCCTGCTGCTCCTCCTCCGCCCTGTTTCTCAGACTTGTTCTCCCTCTCCTTGCGGTTTTTGTCCTCTCCTCCGGTGGCTCCGGCCGCAGCCACTGGTTTGTATTCCTCTCCAGTAAGCGTCTTGTACTGGGTCTTCAGGTCCAGGAGAGTCTTCACGGCTTCATCCACCTGGTCCTGAAATGAATGGAAGGACAGTTGTTGCACTTTCCTCTCCAGTACTAGCTGGATTAATTCCACTCTGTGACTGGTTCCTTACCTTGGCGGCTTTCTCGGACTTTAACTTTCTCACAAGCTCTCCCTGTTGGGCCACCTGTGAGAACAGTTTCTGGGTCTGAGGGGAAGAGCTGGACTGGGTCGAGGAAGGGCTTGACTGGGTCTGGGCAGGGCTACCTGGGGCTTGTAATCCTGGTTTGTAATCCTTTCCAGTCTGCTGTTTATACTCTGCCTTTAGAGCCAACAGCTGCTTCACTGCAGCATCTACCTGATCCTGATGAAGAGCCAGCAAGAAGAGAACTGTTTAGTCATGGCGGCAGCAACAGCTGCAGGAAGGTTCAACAATAGGACTCTGATAGGAGGGGAAACACTGGCAGTAGATGGATGGGCATTAACAGCCATGTTACTGAAGTTATAGCCTCACCTTGGAGGCCTTTTCAACCTTCAGTTTCCTGACCACTTCTCCTTGCTCAGCGACCTTCTCATAGAGGCCGGTGGCAGCAGGGGCAGGGCTGGGGCTGTTCTGGACTGGGGTAGGAGTTGGAGCCTTCTGAACTGGGGCAGCTCCAGGCTTATACTCCTGGCCTGTGGCCTGTTTGTACTCTGCCTTCAGGGCAAGCAGCTGTTTCACTGCTGCGTCAACCTGGTCCTGGGTACACAGGGACAGGGATACTGTGACTCACTTCATAGCAGTTTTTATAATCCTGAAAAGGGAAAACACTGTTGTAAAAGCACATGTACATAATTAATGTTATTAGTTTACCCACTCTAAAACACATTTTATATATTCTACCAAGACATGTCTTCTGCATGTTCCTATAGTACAATTCTTAAATTCAGCACATAAGATAAGACCAGAAACGCCCCCTGCTGTAGGCGCCTTCACTATGTTACTTTGAGGCAGCTTGGAATGGCAGTAGAGGCTTCCCTAGATCAGACGCAAGGCAATGAACCTGAAATTATTCCTACCTCTCTCTCTAAAAAAGAAAAAATATATATTTTCCTGCAGCAGCCACAGTGGCTAGCGGGATCAGAAAGTCAAAAGTCATTTTGACCTAAGAAACGGGGAATGTTTTTGGTTTTAGGAGTCTGGCTGGTTGTTGTAGGTAAAGTAGACCAGTATTCTTCCCCTGAAAAATTGGCTTCAAACATTAATATTCATGACTAATTAAGCATCAGTCAAAGTAAAAAAAAGTGTCTATTTCCTATTAAGAATTGAAGCTAATCTGCTTCATGTCTGTGTGGGCGTGATTTGATCAGATCCGACTGGCAGTGACCAAACAACCCACCAACAGTCATCAGTTTCTGATTCAAATGTTTCTAAATCTTTATTGGTGCACAGAAGTATGTGAATTCACCTTTCTCCAAATGAGCTCCGCCCACCTCAAGGCAATGAGAAAAGCACAGAGGAAAAAGGAAATACAGTAATCTCTCATGTGAAACAACCAAAACTGTCCTAACTTTGGCAGAAAAACACTATCATCATTTAGGATCCCATCACTCTCAGTAAGATACAGATTGAGATGTTTTCAGGACCTTTAAAGACATCTCACTACTCTTCTTGTATAGCCACATACAGTGCGGACATTTAAAAAAGTCACTGAAGTTAAACAGTAAACTCATGAGGCAGGTAGATTTGCTAGTTGCCCCCAAAATGTATCAATATTTATCTGTAGTCTGGTGACCTCATCACTGTACATTTGGTTTTATTATTTGCATCTTGGTCATCTAAGAAATGTGCAGTTGATTCATTTTTTGAATGGTGTTTGTATGAGTTCGTATTAGTTTGTATTACCCTGATATTCACAATAATACTTACGGCTTTTATAAGCACTGGTTTTTATGCATTTCTTTTTTTTACCACTACATGCTTATTGTCTGCAATGTTGCATCAGAATACCTTGGGGGCTTTTTCAGACTTCAGTTTCCTCACAACCTCCCCCTGTTGTGAAACGCGCTCATACAGGCCCAAAGGAGAGGAGGAGGAAGAGTGGGAGGTGGTCGCAGGAAAAGGAGCAGAGGAGGCGGGAGTGGGAGGGGCCATCCCTGGTTTGTAATCCTGACCGGTCAGCTTTTTAAACTCCGCCTTGAGAGCGAGGAGCTGCTTCACTGCTACATCGATCTGGTCCTGGTTCCATCAACAAACCAGCTTATTGTTGCGAGTAGTTAAGGATAAACTTGACTGGCATGCAAATGACGTGGGGACATGATGACTGGACATTTGGGACACGAGCAACTAGACAGACGACTTTGGACACGAGAATTCACTGGACAACGGATGAGGACACGAGAAATGACCGGAAAAATCACTCAGTACAACATCAATGAATGGACAGATGGCTTGGGACATGAACAGTGACTGGACAAACAGATGTGGCCATGGTTAGTAATTGGACAAATGTCCAGGTACCTTAGGTGCCTGCTCCGCCTTCAGTTTCCTGACCAGCTCCCCCTGCTGGGCAACGCGGGTGAACGGACAGGAGGTGGAGTCTGCTGATGTGGTGGGTGGGGCTGGAGCAGAGGTGGGAGGAGCCATGCCTGGCTTGTAGTCCATGCCCGTCTGCTTCTTAAACTCTGCCTGCAGAGAGAGAAAAAGGGACGGGTTTGCAAATCATTTGAATAATTAAGAGTCTTTATTTCATTTCCTTGCTTTTATAATTACCTTTAGAGAGAGCAGCTTCTGAACGGCCTTGTCCACTTCGTCTTTAGGAGCCTTGGCAGCCTTTAGCTGGCGGACAGCTTCACCTTGTGCTACAATGCTTGAGAAGAAGTCACCGGATGAGGTTGAGGCAGGCGCTGGGGCAGAGGTTGAGGCAGCCTTGGCAGGGGTGGCAGGCTAAGACGAGAAGTAAGGCAGATTTAGAGGCGAACAAGAAGACCAAGAAATCGACAGGTACCAGTTTATCCCAGACGTCAAAGAGACAATTGCAGGTTCCTCTTAACCCTAACCCTTCTTTGAAACACCTTCCCTGTTGTGAGTAAAGACTCTGCATTACTCGTTAGACCAGTTAGTCATCACAATCTCAGGCTCAGCTAACTTGTCTTACATTGTTGTTTCAGTTTGAACATTTTATGTTTTGTTTATCCACTCTCTGCACTCACTCCAAGCCTGAACCTAGTCTCCATTATTCACCTGAAAATCCTCTCAAATTAAGACTAGATCGGTCAAGATCAGCAATTTTGCTCAGCTAATGCTAAGAAACAAAACATCAGAGTGCATTAGTGTCTAAATGATTAAGAAGCTTACTAGAAGTGAAGGGCAAAGCACTGGCCAGCAGCTAAACAAGTGCTGCTGTCTGATTTTCAGATAAAATTAAGGATCAATGTCATTGGCATATAATTTAAACTTTTGGATGGGGGTTATCTTCGAAAGCGCTCACTGTGTTTCTGGAGGCCTGGCTCTTGCTCTTGTCCTTGGATCCAGCAGTCGGCATCTCCTTGACGTGTCCATCAGGAATGTAGAGCAGGACACAGGGACTCTCCTTACAGCTGTTAGGACTGTAGATGTTAACCACAGTTAGACGCAGACAGTGGGACAACAAACATAGATAGACAGCAGAAAACTGTGATAGCACTGGGCAGATTCAAGTACGTGTTTGGTGATCTCATTGAACTGGAGTGGTTCAAACAAACAAATAGGTCTTTTCCCTCACCTGACGGGCTCATAGGGCTGGTCACAGATGTAGAAGCCCCGTCTCTGGAGCTGGATGATGTCACCTTTCTTCACGTTCTTCAGACAGGGATCTCCAAGCATCTTCTCCTCCAACTGAGAAAGAGACAGTCGACAAGATATAAAAATGTCCACAGCAAATGTCCCGCACACCGTGAGATTACGAACACACATTGCAGAACAGACCTTGCTGTTTTTATTAATGAACTCTTTGAAGTCGTCGTCTTTGGCGATGACAGCTTTGGAGATGAGTGGCTGGTAGGTGATGCAGATGGTGGGCAGCAGGGGGGCGCTGTTTGTGTCAGCCAGCCACGTGATCTTTGTTGTCTTCTTGTAGTCCTTGTTCTCCAGGTTCAGGCGAGCCTCCATGGACACAACCTTACCATCAGCCCCTCTGAGAAGTGAGAAAGGGCGAGAACATTCACAGGGGGAAAAGAACGTTACTTTAGCATGACACCATGTGACTCTGAACAACAATATGGATTAGCAGAGCCATGATCCTCCATACTTATTGATCTTTGTGATGATGAGGTTGCCCCAGTTGATGAAGGTGACCATCTCTCCCTCTGAGAAAGTCTCAGCATCGGCTCCTTCAACCAGAACTCGAGGTCCATACCAAACGTTCTTCATGCCCACCTCTGCGTTCTGGATGGACATAGAAATTACTTCAGCACTTGTTTGTGAACGAACACACAACTGTGGTACCAATGAGTGAAATTACAATGACATCTAAGAGCTCCAACACTACAGCGCAGTGTGGTTTGTCACTAAGATTCATTGAACTGAATCATGTGTAGACACAAACAGGTCACTGAGCTGCTTCCTGAAATGCCAGGGGGGTTATTTTTACACCCTAACACAAACGTGTCTGCAATCGCAAACAGAGTCTGGTAAACTCAACTCAGCTAGAGAGGCGGGGGCCTGGTAAACCCTTTAGATAAAAGCATGCTGAAATGTTGAGAAGAGTTTTAGTTTATCTAAAACATTTTCCTCAACGTTCCTCTGTCAACAGTGTTCACTTGCTGCTGGCAGCTGAAGCCTGGGTTTAGAGTCACGTACTGTCGCAGGATGCGCACACAGACACATGTACTCACACACGCCTGTGTGTTAGAGTCACATATTAATCACAATTGCACGCACGCGTCTTGTCCTCTGAGACCCTTCCCACCCTCCATTGTGTGTGAAAGAGACTGCTAACCTTAGGGTGTTTAGCCACTTCCTTGGTCTCCTCTGTAGCCCCTGGAACGGAAACAGGAACCACATAGGAGCTGGACAGAGCTGTGTACCTGGGAGCTACCGGGTCAATAACCTAACACATACACACAGAGATAAAGAGACACACAGACACAAACAGGTCAGTAAAAGAAACAGGCCAGAGCTTTAAAACAATCTCCACATACAAAATGCTGAGTAATGAAAGGACAAAGCAGAAATGATACAACTTTAATCAAAAAACAATTTTCTTTGAAAACAAACCAAATCAAAAATTGATAGAAAAATACCCCAGCTCAGTGAGTGACAAATGAAAATAGTCAGTGTCGAAAGAAAAACTGATTTCATGAGTGAACCTGGTTGTATGCAGACGAGGGAAACTAGCTTGTCTTCAGCCACAATCCACTTTCACTATTTTACCAGCCAGTTTAAGTGTTCAGGAGCCCAAATGATAACTGAATGATTTGCAAACTAACAAAGCAGAAACACATCAACATTATCCCAGCAGGGGCAATGGAGTGCTGCAGGGATGACATATTTGTAGGCCAACCAGGAAGTTAGCATCGCCCTGCTTCCCTTGACAAAAAGCCAATGGGATTTTCCCATGGAAAATAAGCTCTGTGGCAAACAAAAGAAATACTTACACATTTCATTCAGTAAGATAATCCACTTTGTCAGAAGTAAAAAGCTAATGTTAGGCTATAAACAAACTACACCACAGTCACATGACTTTAACGTCACCACCTCTAAACTTGTAATTTGATTTTGCACGCTTACCTCTTCTACAAAAGCCTTTCTTCTTAGCGTGACCTGATCTAGCTAGTGGTCATGGCCAACACAACGAGGCTGTAAAGGCGGACTAGCGAGTACATAGGTTTCTGTGTTCGGCATGAAGACGTTTAATGTCTCCTGCAACCTCTGTAGTCTCATTTAGCCACTTGTTAGCAACCGCCTTTATTAAGACAAGTAAAGGTTCAAAATCCAAGTGGGGTATTTACCGATGTCTTTTATGTCTTAGAACAAAACCTAAAAATCTCTTAAGCTTGTGTTAACCACAGACCTTATTTTAAGCATCTAACCAAAAACCCATTCAAAAAACCCATCACGCAGAACACGAAGAAGCATTGGTGGATATATAATGTAATAGTACCACAGAAGTAGACATTTTCAGTATGCAGGCCTCAGTGGGAACAATAATTGTCCCTAGGTTCAAACAATGATGGAATGGAGCCAGTTTCCTCAGACTCACTACAAAACCAGCCACTCTTCAAACTAACAAATATTTTTAGAATGCTATTTCACAAACAAATAATCTGCTTTATCAAATGATTCATGTCTCACAGATCTCAAAGCATCAAACTTAAATTATACCAGATGTTGCAGTAGATGTTAGAGTTCTTATCAGCACTTCTGAAACCTCACATAAATGAATGCATATGTTCCATTAAATGGAATATGGTCCATAAATCAAGAGGAAACGTCTCAACTGCTCACTCAAAAAGCTGCAATGGACTAAAGGACGAAGGGAAGGGAATAGATGAGAGGAGGATTTAACACTGAATGCCTTGTAAGAATACTTACGCTGTATTAATACTTTCTCTCATGAAGGACTGTCTAACTGTTTTGTCGAGACTAAAAGCTGCGTTTGGAAAATCATTCTGGAAAATGTACCAATTCTATCTTACTCCCTGATTTTAAATCAGCCCAAATCACAGAAGGGCTGCACAGTAGAGCATCCTGTCCACTTACAGTGAGACAACGCAGTTTCACTGTCGTAGTCCGAATTATTTCCATAACTGGTTTGGTGCTGGGTATAGGCAAACAGCATTTCCTGTATCTTCAAGTTACCATGACAGCCTGTGGATTAGTTCTGCTAGTTTAAATATGACCATAGAAAACTGAACCCACAAAAATGTTTCTTGTGTTTTGGGCACTGAAGCCTTGGGCACAGTTTGACAGAAGGGGGAGAAAACAGCTCTCTACATTTACTTCAATATTGTTCACAATCACTTGAAATCAGTGAGGATGGAGGACAGTAAGTGATGAAAGCAACAAACAGTTAAAAAAACCCAAAAACAAACATGGCGTGCAAGACAGTAACCATCATAGTAATCCATCGTTTCCTCATATTACTAATTTTGGTGCCATGATACAAGATGAGCTTTCACTAACTAATTGTACAGAAACCAACCCAAAATAACTAGTTTACCAACCACTTCATTAAATCCTGTAATTACTCCTCTGCTGCTTCCTCCACAATCAATCAGGTCAGAAGTCAGCTTTAAAACAGCACCTGGGAGCTGGTAGAGACGCTCTCTGGCCTACTACTAGGCCTGGGCGATAAAACGATAGTGATATGTATCAGCGACAGACACTTCATCAATAGCAATAAGACAATTATTCAATAGAATGTTTGATAGTTCCACTTAATTGCATTAAATGCAGACCGCCTTAAAACCACATAAAGAATACGCCCTGACTCATAAATAGCCTATCATATCCCTTGATAATTGAGTGTTTGACAAGTGACACGCAAAGCAGCCAATCATTCAACAGGTGTGTTGTTTGGTTGCACCATCGACATGTGACACAACAACAGAAACAGCGTGGAGTGAGAAAATGAGTGCAGACGGTGAGGAAATTGTTAAATTCAGAGTAAGGTGGTAAAGTTGAAAATAAAGTGGTTAAATTACACCTTAGAAAAAAGGCCATTGAAAATGATCAATAATTATCGATAGACTGAAATGAAACATTTTAGAGATAGAAGAAGATAGAAGATATAGAAGATATATTTTTCAGCTATATCGCCCAGCCCTACTTACTGTTACACAACTCTACCGCCTTTTGCTTTTTTAATACTTTTTTGCTCTTTGACAGGTCACCAAACATTATTTGGTTGGCTGGTAACATAGTGAAGTGCTGTTGGTGGATTTTTCAGATAAACCAGCCCGTGATGCAAGCAGGGAGGGAGTGGGTGAAAATGAGCAAGAGGAGGAGGTGGAGGAGTACCTTCAGACAGCTAATTGGCAGCTTGGAAACAGAAGAGTGAGATGCTGTTTAATGTCAGATACAAGGAGGGAGGAAGAGAGAGAGGAAAGAGGTAGAGACACATTTACATAGAATGGACTGTTTACATAATTTCTCCTCACGGCATTGTCCTCAAATCAACGGTTATACCTTCCTGTTTTTTTTTGTTTGTCTCTTATATTTCCACCTCTAGCCAAGCCCCAACTTTTACTCTTGTATGGAACATCATGCTAAACTCCATCTAGGATGCTTGTCTGTTATTCAGCTTTTTTCCTTTTCAGCAACATTATCCACCAGGCTAAGGAAGCCCAAGCCTAAATACAGAAAAAGGATGAATAAAATACAAATCAATTGGATAAATAAATTATAAAAATGTAATTCTGTACTCTAGGCATCTAATGATCGTTGAGAATCTGTACTTTTTTCTGTTGAAATGGGAATGTAGTGAAATCTGACATAAGAGGTGCCAGCAGTAGACCTTTCAAGTCTTGAAATGTTATTAACATTATTATTAAGTAGCACCTCATGCAGAGACACCAGATTCAAAATCAGAAATCATCATCAATCAATCAAATGTAATCAAATACACTTGTGTGTGGCAGCAGTAAACAAACTGTCCATTAAATAGCCACACAGGTACACAAAAGTTGAAGATTTACAGAAAGTAAAGCAGTTTCGGGAGTCACAAATACACGGCAGCTTGCACTTAAGAAGCCTAATGAAATCTGTAAAGATTTACACCATAGATTAACATCTAGTAGCATCTTAAGTAGACTAAGGCATGTAGTTCTGGAGCCAGCACTGGAAACAGGGTTTAGGAACCACTGAGTGATACCACAGTGGAGAAAACACACTGTTATTTTTCATTTGGTTCGCTACTCCTGTATTATTCTGAACAACATAACCATAACTACATATGTGTTCACTGAACTCAGAGGCTTTATCCAAATATTGGACCAGCCAAAACGAACAACTGTGAAGAATGGTTTAAACATGAGCTGCTGTTACAGCAACTTTAAACATTGTCGAGTTGACGTGAAGGAACTTTGGGGGCATGAAACTGTCTGAAGAAGGCAGGGAGCAGTTAGTTGACCATGCATATGAAGCCCTTTGTTTCTAAATCTCAACCTGACATCAACTGTCATCAATTCAATACATTCAATTGTACTTTGTCCCTGATGCATCCTTAGAACCTGTATTCAACTCCACCAACCAGAAGTGATGCAAGGCTAGCCTGTCGTTCGTATAAATTCAAACTAAGGATGATTCAAACTTCATTTCTTCTTTCCCTAGCATTAGACATGTATGCTGTGTCTAACCACTTCAACATTTCTCCACTCTCTATTTATGTACATTTTGAATCTCTAAGCTTCACACCTTCTACTTGACTTGGGGATGAAGCAGCAAGTGCCAGCAAGGAAAAACCACACAGAGGAAGCAGCACTGATGTCCAGACAAATGAAAATGGGTAAAACAACATGAATACAAACTAATGTGGGACATGAAATGAAGGAGTTGGTTTGGTTTTTGAGGTTTTCGGTGTTATTGGGGGGGGGGGTCATACAGAGGGGTGAGTGTGGGGTAATGAGGCAGGAAACCAGGTAGCAAATGAAAGCGTTCAACAGAATGAGAACAGCAAAGCAGAAAGAAGCCATGCCAGCAGTGAACCCACAGGCAATCCTCTGAACCTCTGTCAACTACAGACTTCAGCCTGTAAGGTTTGTCTCATTCATTCATTATATCCCCACTTTCTCTGGCATGCAAACTAGGTCAAACTATCGTAAAAGTAGCCCTTATCCTTCAAAACTAGCACATATACAAATGTCAGTGTATGAGAATGGTCTGCAGTTCAACAGTCTGATTCTCAGGCAGACTGGCTGAAAGTTGAGTGGCCCTGATCATAAAAAGGAAAGACTATATTAAGTCTTGACACAGACACAAATATTTTACTGCTACAACAATGCAAACCATACTTCAATATCAGAAAATTTTTTCTCACCATGTAAGTGATACAGCTAGGTTCAGACAATCAGGCCTAGATGTGAGATGATAAGGGAGGAAAATGTACCTTCTTATTGAAGGCCCAGATCTTGTCCCACTCCATGTTCACCACTGACCTCGATCCACCCTGGAAGGAGTCAGATAAAAGAGAAACACATTTTTAACTGGTACAAAAGCCTTTTGCACTCAATGGAAACTGTAGTTTGACAAATTTGAAAATGTGAACTCCTTCATTTTGATATTTTGACACCTTATTCGTGCAGACTGCGGCATCCTGTATGCAATGCTTGAAAGTATACTAAACAATTTAAGCCCATGTGAAAATGAAAAACACAAAAAAACTCTCTCTGGTCTGGCAGAGAGTTGAGAATGTTCCCTCTCACATATTCCTTATCTGCAATCATCAACTTTTAAAAGGAGGTTTCCGGGCTTTTGTCCCTTCCCATCTCTAACTATGACAGATGTACCTGGGCTGCTATGAACTGTTTCAGACCCTCAACGGTCATTCCTCTCCTCAGGACTCCTCTGACAGTGGGGAAGCGAGGGTCGTCCCTGGAGGAAGGGACAAGAAAAGTGAAAAGAGAACGTGGGGTAGAGAGGGAAAAAAGTCAAAAGGTAAAGAGAGGTAAGGGGGGATACAGGGAGGTGTGGGAGGAAGAGGAGTTTGTGAGAGACCACAGAGAAGTAGCAGAAGTAATAAAGTCCTTGTGCATTCCAGATTGTCACATTACTAAGCATCAGTCACCTGATAAATCAAACCTACCATCCATCCACGAATCCCTGGTCGACAAACCAGGTGAGCTTCCTCTTGGACAGCACTGTGTTGTTGAGGTTGAGTCGGGCGTACTCCCAGATGTAAGGCTTCCTGAGGCGCAGCGCGTCGATTATCCAGTAGAACTGCTCGTCGCGATCGTGGTACTCAGTGGTCCTGAGAGCATGGGTCACACCCTCCAAACTGTCCACGATGGGACAGGCAAAGTCGTATGTTGGGTAGACTCTGCAAGAAAGGAGGGGGACACACTAACATTTGTAGAATATTTAAATATGTCAAATCATTACAACCAATAATCCACTTTGCTCCTCCCTGGACTTATCAAAGGCAAGTACTTGTAGGTGCTTCCGGTGCGAGGGTGGGGAGTGCTCTTGCAGCGAAAGAGGGTGGGGTCTCTCATGCAGCCGTTGTTGGAGGTCATGTCAATCTTGGCCCTCATGCAGCAGGTCTGGCCGTACTCTGTCCCAGCTTTCATCTCCGACCACATCTTCATGTTCTGCTCCACCGCTGCAGAGGAGAGAGACAAGTTGCATGTTGTAGCTTGTAGCACTGTAGCTTCAACATTCCCTGTGACTGGTAATCATGTAATGCTTCCCCAGGCGTACTGTTATTTCTGCAGTTGGACTCGGCGCGCTGCTCCCTCTCCAGCTTCATCTGCTCAGGGGGCGTGCTGTCGATGTAGGCCTTGCCCTCAGCAAGCATCTGTTCAGCAAATCGCAGTATGGTGGGAAAATGGTCACTAGTGTAGGTGAACTGGTCTGGATGGATCTGGAGCATGGCAACATCTTCCAGGATCACCTGAGAAGAAATAGAGGCATGTGGAATTAAGATCACCAATTTCTTTGCCATTTCTTTTCCTCTGAGAGAAAGAGACAGTTCTGTTTCTCCATTTGTTCTGAGATCTGGACGTTTTACCTTCTCAAAGTCCTCCTTTTCCTTCTCTGGGTTGGTGTCATCAAAGCGCATGATGAGTTTGCCTTTAAATGTGACCTGGTAGTGCTGGTTGAGCAGAGCAGCCTTGGCATGGCCAATATGGAGGTATCTGGCCACAGAGAGACAGAAAACTGGTCCCTGTTAACAAAAGGTACTAAACTCCTAATGCACACTTAGGAATCTAAGTATATTCTGAACTTCTCTTAAACTCCCGATCAAGCCTTACCCGCTGGCCTCAGGAGGGAATCGAACCACCACCTTGCCCATCTCGGCTCCTGGCAAATCCACAAACTTGCCAACGTCCTGCTTCTTCTCATCCGACTGTTGATCAGAGACACAAACAGTCAGGAATACAACAGGACAGCTGTATTAGTTTCATACTTATTTTGTGCAGTAAGTTCCAGTGATGTGAAAGTAAGAGTGAGTTTCAATAAACTGATCACAAACATGATAAGCAACTAATGAATCTGCGAAGATTGAGGTGTGGTTTTATCAAGATGGTGATCATCAGTTTAGTTTTGATACAGGAC
Organism: Enoplosus armatus; assembly: GCF_043641665.1. NCBI lineage: Eukaryota > Metazoa > Chordata > Actinopteri > Centrarchiformes > Enoplosidae > Enoplosus > Enoplosus armatus. Next base: position 25,398,680 of record NC_092180.1, on the reverse strand, counting down.
TTTGTTTGTCTTTGTTTATTCAGTATACCAGGCATTAACTGATGAACGTTTTCTCCAAATGTCATAAACATTAAATCCCAAATCACTTGTTAATGTCTGAAATTACACTTACATTGGATTTGCTCATTGGAGCTTTCTTACTGGCGTACTTGTTGCCCACAGCAGTGAAGGGAACCTGCGAGCTCAGGAAAGAGAACCAGCGACTGACATGGGAGAAGGATTTTTCCTGGCTTGGCCATTCCCCGTGACCTGCAGAGAAACAACCACAAACTGTAGCGCTGCATTTCACCTGTTTAACTACAGAAATTCCACACTAAAACAGACCAAGACAATGGTATATCCTGGATGGTACTGACCTTTAAGGGAAGCCCAGACAGAAATGTCAGCCAGGGTGAGGGCATGTCCAACCAGGAATGTCCGCAGGGAAAGGGCCTTATCCAGTTCACCCAGTGCCGCAGTCAAAGCAGGCTGACCACACAGACGCCGAGCACTGAACTCCAACCAGTGGTCAACCTGCAGATACCACACAGCATCTCACATGAGGAAAAAGAACACCAAACTGTTACAAATAAAAAATCTCTAACACACACCTCAGTCTGCTCCATCATGTTGGCGCCGTAGAGGCCAAGAGCGGGAGCCACCCGAGCAAAGTACCGACTGATGGAGTTGGCATCATTGAACTGGATCGCACTGAGGGGAGGAAAGAGAACACAGAGCTGAGATAAATGAGTGATTAAGAAAACATTTAAGCAACAAATTGCACATCCATCACATATACATTACATATACTCTACAAGACTAATAATATAATGATGTCACCTACTCTGAGACGTGAAGCCGGGTGTCTTTGCCTTCCTCCACTGATACCTGCACACTGGCCTTCACATGCTCTGCTGCCAGAAGCGCCCCTGCAGAACAGAGGAGAAAATTCAGCATTTGCTAGTGTTTGTTGCGAGTCTGGGTAAACATGGATTAACAGACTGAACAAGCTTCAGTCAATTTTGGTTAGAGAATCTAGAAGTGTTAAGCCAGGGGCAACTGTACTTGCTTTTGTCCTCTCATCCGAAAGGCTTCTTCAGTTGAGAACAACCATGAGCTGGATGACTGACTGATCTTCGCGGACATTTTGGTTTGAGAACCAGTTGAACTGGTCAAAACATGCACACTGCAGTGTTTCAAGTTACTCTGCTCAACCCGCAAACAGCTGTTCGCTCTTTGTGGAAGTACTGCTTGCTTAATGCAGTGGTTTTCAACGTGTCAGTAGTGTTTTCTTTGCATAAAAATGCTTGTAATGCCATGGACTTTGAAGTTGGTAGCATCTGCTCAAAGCACAACCAAAATATCCTTTCTGTGTAGACAATACTCTGGGAGCTTTAATTAAAAAAAAGTTACAAAACCCTAGCAGGCCGCATTTGAACAGATCATAAAAAATTAGTTTAATAAAAAGACACACCTGTTGTATAGCTCAGGGTCTAAGTTTATGACATTCACCTGATGTAGGTTAATGTTTGGCATTTCGGAAAAGAGATCATGTGTCAATGATGTGATGTGATGATCTCTTTCCTCTTGCCCTCAGTGTTCCTGACTTTCTGTTTGTCTCCTGCATAGGTGTGGCTTGCATCAGTCTAGCATCAAGATCTGATGGAGGAGCTGCAGAGATGGTGCTTTTACTTTTAATTTGTTGATCTCTGCAGAGGAAGAGGGCTGGTCCTAATAAAATGAAACGGAAATCAAAGTGCAAAAATGTGCACTCATATGCACTCCCCATCTCACACTTGCTTGCATCAGCCTGCTGTATTCACTATAAACGCACCACGGCGCTGTTTAGCCACTGTCAAGGCTAGTCTATAGATTAGCTTATCTTGGTACACAACATTGACACGTTAACCCTTCCAGACTATTTTGAGGAAGAAACAATGAACTATCACATATCAACAAAATACGTCAGGTTATAGATACATTTTAGCAGCATGCACCGTTGCATATGTCTGCCCAGCCAACTGAGCTAACCTGGGTTAGCTAATAGAAGTCCCCATGTGTCATTTCCAAGTTCATAAAGACTGTTAGCGTATTATGAAGCGATGTTTCTGGGCATCCCACGGTGACAGTTGAAGCGTGGAAGTGTAGAGTGGACGTTAGCAGCTGTCATAAAAGGGACATTTTAACGCCCTGCCCACATGTTTTGGTGCCACGACGACAAGATAGCTAACGTTAGCTAGGTGGCCAGCCACGTTCACGTTAGCTAACTCCATACGCCCCATTTGAACTTATATGGACATACAGTCATACCAAATTTGTATTCATATATGGGTCAAGTTACAGACTTTACTTATTTCCCAAAGAAACCACATAGCTAGTTCGTTGCTATTTCTATTTTTCGATTTGCAAACATCAGTCATACAATTCGGCTGGTTTCCAAAAAACAAATTAGACATAATAGTTACAAAAAGTAACTTTTAATACTGTCTTTTAATTTTACTATTGGCGTCTTTTGTTGGGGTGACACGTAACGCTGCTAACAGCTAGCTAGACAGCTGTCATGGTGCGGGCACACGTCTCATTGAAGTAGTTACTCAGGGCTGCAACTCACCTAGAGGCGGGTTGCTTGTGCTGATGGTGAGGTTTAACGCCATACTGGGCAATCCTTCTTCCACACAGGTGGTGAGGCCTTTACACTGTTTAAGAGACCCAACAGGAGTCAGCAGACAGACTCTCCACGATAGGAACCCCAGAGGTACAGAGAGCACGGCGGCGTGAAGAGAGAGGATGCGACTTCTTTTATGTTTATGACTGCTAACCAACAACCTATTGATGCAATACTGCCCCCAACTGTACAGGAGTATGAACAACCAGACAGACAGACTGAGGCGATAGATAGATAGATAGATAGATAGATAGATAGATGGATATACTCACTCATCTTAACTGATTTACTTGTATGTGTGCTTCTTTCCTTTCTTTCAGAAGGTTGACAAAAATGATAACATTTTTAAAGGTTTGGCAAAATAACAGATGACAGAGGCAAGAAAGCTCCTCGTGGCTGAACTGGTAAGTACAGCACAGTGCTGCTGCACATTACACGTGATGGCAGTAAATCACCAGACTGTAGAGAAATAGTCAACCCTTTATTTAAATGTTTACTGTATGTTAAACCATACACTGTCAGCTACAGTAACTTCCTGTTGAGACTAACTCAAGAGTGATGTGCACAGGTCTGGATCATCTGGATCTCTCTCTGTCCCTGAAGGTCACATTGGAGGGCCCAGGAGCAGAGGATGATGTAGAAACCCTCCTTCCATCTCTGTTCAGCCACCTGCTGAATACTTTAGCTAGCATTCAGAAAACCAGCAGTCTACTCTCTGTAGGGGATGCAAAACCAGCAGAGCACTTGGAGGTTGAGCAGAGCGCTAGTACCAGAAGCTGAAGCTGCCAGTGCTGAGAGCATCATCTGTTCCATCAAGGAGATGGAGACTGCTGCTCTCCCGTCAGCTCAGGACAAACTGCTGCAGGGAGAGGTGAAAGACTCTGTGAAAGAGGAATCTGTGCTCTTCTTCAGTTTCACCTGGAACGTGATGACTTCTTGCTACTGTGGTTGTACTGAGGAGTGAATCACAATAGACAATAAAATCTGCATAATAACTATATTAATAGCATCAAATAACATATTCATTTAAAATTACAACTTACAATTACAATTACATTTACATAGACGTCATATTAAATCATTTTCAAGCTCTCCGAGAGGTTGGAAATATGTGTGTACATACATTAATGCCAACCCTTGGCTGTAAATGCTCAATGCTTACCACTTAATCAGAACAAATGTTGACATGGTGTTTATATATTTATCTAATCATAAAACCCACATCTACAATATCTTCCCTTTTCTCCTCAGTGTTTTGTCACTGGATTTTTCTTTTGCTTCTGGTGAGGTTGTTCTGACGGTGAAAAGTCACACCGCTGCTCTCATACCATCCTGTTACTGCCACAGTCTTCCACTAATATGAAATAGAAGTCTTGCATCGTCTCCTCTGGCTGTAGGTTAAGGTATGGAGAGAGGGCGTTTTAAACCCAAATTGTGTCAATTCATTCTACCCTGGCTAAATCAAAGCATGCAGGTTACTTTTAGAATTTTGAGGAACCCCAAAAACCCCATTGACCAATCAGCACTCTGATGTGTAGGGCAGACGTTACAAAGGAAGATAAGACAGAAGGCCATTACAAAAAAAAAAATCTTCTGCAGTTTTCTTGTCCTTGTCTGTGACCATCATTAGGCAGCAGCTGTGCTGATTGTTGCTGTGGAGCAAATGTGCTTTACTAGAGCTTTCAGAACATCCATAGAGGTGATATTGCAAGCTTAGCTGCAGTGACAGAGAACATGAATTCAAAGTCAAGTTGACAGATTGTGCTATAATTCAAGCCCACTAGAGCTTGCCTTGGGCTTAATGGGGTAGGGGTGACGCCATGAAGTATTATTATCAGTGCTTGACAGTTGATTAAAAAAAGATCCCAGGCTGCTGCTTGTACCTGCCAGGGGAGATTGGTGCTTCTCCAGTCATTGTTCCAGTCCCGTTTACACAGTGGCAGGTGGCCCCCTCCTCACTGATCGAGGACTGGGCAAGTTCATATGAGCAACAATATAATTTACATACACAAAAATAACTACCTTAATAAAAAAATTATTAATACAACTGCAAAAACGAATCAGTTTTTAGTTAAATAAAAAAAAAAATACAAACATAAACAAAGACAAAATAGTAATATAAATCAACTGATTGTGTGCAGGTTACTGGTTATGCTTGTGTACCAACCCTTATTTTGTTAAACCTATGAATGAGTCGCTGCTTGGTTTGTCTTTAGATTCTTTATTACATCCCGCCGTTGTGGCGGAACTACGAGGAAAGGGAGAAAAACAGTTTCTACCCGGACACGTAATCCTCGTGCACCTCCCACACTGTGTTGTGTTTAATGGAAGTGTATTGAGTTTATTAAGCGGTGGATTGATAAGAGTCTCTCCCTGTGCCGCCGCTCGCTTATCAGAGTCGGTAAAGCAAACGTCACGCTCGCCCGTTATTCTTCACATAACAGGAGAATATAATCTAATCATTTCCGTCTGTAAAATGCACAACTTGCATGATCTGCTTTGCTTGTATTCTTTTTGTTTACCATGCTAATGTTAAACACACAGTTCTTTTCAGTGCTGTGTATTTTCGTATTTCGCACATTTGTGAAGCATTTCGTATAAAAGCACGTTTTGCTGTTATTGCACACATGCGCATGTTTTTGATAGATGTTATGTTTCGACCCAGTGAGTTCCCGTGTTATTGATACTGACATACCGTCAGTTGGGTTTTTCACTAGCATTTAGACTGAAATCTGTTTCTATTGGCTCCCTATTATTACAAAGTAATCGTCACAGACCGCCACCTGATTGGTAGAATAAGTTGCCTCAAAGCCAAATCTGTCCTGCAACTTTCATGGATGTCAGTTGTTATGTTTCATATGTTGAGTCTGGCCTTTTAAATGCTGTGGCATTTCAGGCTGGTAACATTGACTGACCGGTGGCTTTACTTACTCATCCTGTGGCTCAGCTGATATTTGAACTCTCTGTATCTCTGGTCAGGCATGTCTCAGGACAGTCAACACGGCAAGTGGACCATCTCCAGCAGTGATGAGGACGATGAGGATCTTCCTCTTTCCGGGACTACAACGTCCAAGCCCCACCGACCCGCTGTATCCAGTCACAGCTCCCATTGGTCTGCCTCCCCCCCGAGCCCCAAACTGGAACCACCGACAGCCACTGTGGAGGTGAAACCAGATCCAGCCACCACCCCTGTATCCTCACTCGTTGTTGGTTCTGAGGCCAGACAGTCGGCAGCGATGAACCAGTTAGACCCAGTGAAGTATGAAACTAGTCCGTCCTTGGCTGGAAAGCGGAAGAAAGAGGTGTCAGACGGCTCAGGCTGGGCTCTCTCAGACAGTGATGATGATGATGGAGATGTGAAGGGGAAGAGTCTCAGTAACTTACCAAAGAGGGCGCCCCCAAGCCCCAAAACAAAGAAAGCCAAGGCGGAGAACGAGCGCCCCCCGAGTCCCCACGGCCGGGTCTACTATATCGACGAGCCAGAGGACTTCTTTGAATCCAGTATTCCTTGTCTAAATGACACCTTCAGGTTTTACCTCAATAAAGTCACCGGCCTGGACAGGAAGTACAACAGCGGAGCGCTGCACATCAGAGGTGAGAAGAGTTTAATTGAGGCACATTTGGAGAAGATGGGAGCAGGGAGAAGACAATAAAATCATGCTTTTGATCAGAAGGTTTCAAGTTGAAATCCCAGACCAGCAGACAAGGTCACACACAGACATTATTTTGAAATCCCAAATATCCTTGAGGCATTTAAATACTCCAGTAGAGTTGTTCAGTGGCCAGCAGTCAACGGCTGGTTGTACTGGGAGGCTCCCAGTCTGAATTTGTGGAACAGAAGTGAAGGAAAGTTGAAAATTCTCTCTGAGCAAATGAAGGCAGAATTTCTTGACCTTGTTTGTTTTTGTCAAATGCGTTAGAATGTGACTCTGCTTGTGTGGTCACTTTTCTGTTATGTAATGTAGTTTTTGTCCCCCATGAGCTCAGAGCCTTGTTTCTTAGCCTGACTGTGGATTTCCCTGTGGAGCGCAGCTCCCACCTCTTCTCAATAGTCTTTTATATGTTAGTTTTATATGTAATCTTTGCTTTTTTCTTTCACCTAGACATCCTCTCTCCATTATTTGGGACCCTTAAAGAATCTGTTCAGGTGAGTAACCACATAAACATAAAGTTTTAGGATGAATCCTACTGAATTTGGTGATCCCCTGACTTTTCATCTAGCGCCACCATGAGGTTGACATTGGTTTTTAGTCAAATGTTTTGACAATTGTTGGATTCATTGCCATGAAATTTGGTGCCCTAAACATAATCACTTTGGCGATCCTTTAATTTTTCATCAGGTCATAGATTTTATTTGATGTTTATAACAAAACACAAAACTAGACATTCCCATCAGCCCCAGCTGTAGTTTGTGTTTAGTGCCAATCGGCAAATCTTAGCACGCTAATGCACTAAACTAAGATGGGAAACATGGTAAGCATTTCTACCAGGTTTGAAGGGTGATTTCGACCACTAATACCAGTATACTCTCTTTCTTCATAGTTTAACTACTGCTTTGATATTGCCTGGATGGTTAAGCAGTACCCACCAGAGTTTAGGTAAGTTCTGCTCCTTCTTTGTTACCATCACATTATCATGAACACATCCCCATTTATCTGATCAGTGGGAATCTGTTCATGTCCTCATTATACAGTGCCCTTCAGTGTATTATGGCTTGGGTGATATGGTTGCAAATGGCCTTCAGTATGTATGGTTTCTCATGGGATGTTTTTTCAAGACTCTCACCGGTGTTGTTGTATTTATTTCCAGTTGTATTTGTGAAATTTGAACTTTGTATTCGCGACAATTATTCATGTTTCCTTAGATTTCATACTTGTTAGGGTGGAAAAGCCTCTGAAAATTAAACACGGAAACTCCCAATTCAAATTTGGATAATGGCATTTTATTTTGTTTTATTCTTGCATTAAATGAAGGTGATACACTACACATATTCAGTTATAGGGGAAACTGGAATTAAGTGAAGAATTGCGACGATAAATGAATCACTCCAATGGTGGCAAATACACGTACGAACATGTGGATGAAAGTAATGGTGCTGGTGACAGTCCGGTGAAACATGCCCCATCGTAGCCCTTCGTTTTGGGTTGTGTTTACAGGGATCGCCCAGTTCTCATCGTCCATGGAGATAAGAGGGAGGCCAAGGCCCGGCTGGTCCAGCAGGCTCAGCCTTTCCCACATGTTCGATTCTGCCAGGTACAGACTCACCAGCACAGGAAACAGTTGTTTCACAACAGTTTCTCTGTTTTTTGGCTGATATTATATGATATATAAACTCTGATCTGCGATGTAGGATAGTCATACTGGGAATTGCCTGTTAATAAGACTGTTCCTTAAGGACTCTGGATTTCCCTTTAAATGGGACTAATGTGTGTGATTTGCCCTGACAGGCCAAGCTGGATATTGCTTTTGGAACTCACCACACGTAAGCATTTATTTCAGTGCTTGGTATTATACCTGTTTGTTTTTTGTTACTCACACATCAGATCAGTTTTGGATGTTGTTGCAGCTATATGGATGGCAAGGGCAGGTCGGTCCAATAACTTTTACATGAAAGCCATTGTATGGATTTACATGAAAACGGTTACAGATATTCATGCCCCCCTCAGGATGAATTGTAACAACCTTGATGATCCTTTAACTTTTCATCCAATGTCATCAATTAAGTTTTTTGTCTATTCTTCTTGGTTCATGACCAATTATCTCAAAACTAATGACATTCTCATCAGCTTCAGCTGGACTTTGCGTTTAATGCTAACACTTTAAACTAAGATGACAAACTAGGCTAAAAAATATCTAAATATTAAACATCAGTATGTTAGCTGCCATCTTTAATCTTATTAAATACATTTGAGTCTTTCCTGCTATGACAAGTCGAAATGTTATCATCCTATATAAACTTTAAATTATTTTTAAACTTGTTGACACACAGATAACAGTGGTATTGCAAATTACGGAGGATAAAATATACATAATATACTAAATGTATACAAAATATACATACATTTACATTTAGCACTGGGTGACTTACATTGCAGATATTTCAGGTCTTGGAGTGTGCTCTTTGTGCAGGAAGATGATGTTGCTGTGGTATGACGAAGGCTTCAGAGTCATCATTCTGACCTCCAACCTCATCAGAGCTGACTGGTACCAGAAAACACAGGGGTGAGTCTGTCTGTTGTAACCTTTATATTGCACAGCATCCAGATACAAGAGTTGGTTATGGAAATGTCCCTGAATAAACTATTTCCAAAACCAGGATGTGGATGAGCCCCATGTTTCCACGGTTACCAGAGGGCAGCAGTGCGAGCGCAGGCGAGTCACCAACCTTCTTTAAGAGGGACCTGCTGGAATACCTGGCATCATACCGGGCACCAGAACTCGAGGAGTGGATCCAGCGAATCAAAGAGCACGACCTGTCAGAGACCAGGTAAACACGAGGCACTCGCAGTTCATCTGACACAGATTTGCTACAGACTTTAAAGTCTTCTGTGATGGGAGTAGCCATCTTCTACTCTTATCTTCTATTATCAGGGTTTATTTGGTCGGCTCAACCCCAGGGAGATATGTTGGCTCGGACATGGAGCGCTGGGGCCACCTGAGGCTGAGGAAGGTAAAAAAGACAATTTGCTGTTGAATTGGGTCACCCCTCACACAGTCTTACCATCTTCATGTTGAGAGCAGTTCAAGTGTTTGTGGCAAAGCACTGACATCTGAATTGTTTGCATACGTGACCAATGTGGGGAAAAATGAAATCGTTTGCATTACAACACAGTGGTAAAGCGAAAATACAAATGGCTGCTGGGAAAGTAGGATATCAATCCAGTCTGGTTTATTTTGGACAATGGTCAGCAGTAGTGCACAGTTTAAACCATTTGCAGAACGTGGCCTAAAACATGCAAACACACAGGGATATTCCTGAGAGGATCCAGATATAAGATGATAATGTATTTGCTCATAAGTACATAATCCATTAGGAGCAATTCTCAGTTCTGCAGCACCCCAATAACCAGGTGACTTGGAAACATATCTAAATGTTGCCAATTTAATGTAATGTGACTAAAAAATAAAGGGTATTTCCTCATCTCTTTCTTTTTCTCTTCTTATTATATTAGCTGTTGTATGACCACACAGATCCCGTTCCCGGTGAGGAAAGGTGGCCTGTGATTGGCCAGTTCTCCAGCATCGGCTCTATGGGACTGGATAAGACCAAATGGTTGGCAGGGGAATATCAGCGCACCATGACCACGCTGGGGAAATCCTCTCTTCGCTCAGACCCCCCCATGCACTTGGTACGTTCCTCCAACACAAATTTAATGTGGTCTGTTGCTTATCTGATGCAGCATTCAAACGCTATGAGGACACAACAATGCAATACAAATGAGGTTTTCTATGACTGCTGCTGCTGCTATTGTTATGTGCTCTAATAGAGAATGGCATTTGCCTCAGTTTTCAAGTGGTAAATAATAGAACAGTCATTTTTACACTTTCCCTCTGCAGGAGGGTCTTTTGTCAAATGTATAAATGTGCTGTATGTCTGCGACAGATAGAACAGCAAACCAATGCCATCAATTAAAGTAAGACTATGTCACTTTTGAAAGAAGAAATAACACATTCCTCTTACATATGAAAAGTTAAATGCATAAGCAATAAAACACACCATTGCTCAGTTCAATACTTTCAGCGGTTTGGTCTGCTATGACCAGTAGCTTGTGGTTTCCAATGTTAGCTAATGTTAACGACAGATACTAACTTTTCTCTTCTTTATGCTACTAACCTTTGGCATTAACCATTATCCTGTAACGGCCACGTTTGGTCACACGTCAGCAAAAGTTACATAGCCTCACTTTAAGATTATACAGATCAGAATTTCTACAGGAAGTCGCTAATGGGTTGATCTTTTGCAGCTTTATCCATCAGTTGAAGACGTGAGGACTAGTTTAGAAGGCTATCCAGGTGAGTCTTTTTTTAATTTTTTACATTTGAAAAATATATTTGTTAATATGTCGTGTCAATAAAAACAATCTTTACTGAATGCAGGTCAATTTTGGTCATTTTGGTGTTTGGTTGCGATGTGTATCTCTTTTGTGCCCAGCGGGAGGCTCTCTTCCCTACAGCATCCAGACAGCTCAGAAACAACTCTGGCTCCACTCCTACTTCCAGTAAGTTCACTTCTACTTGTACTGGTACGTCTATGTTACATCACGTCAGTAAAACCAGTTAGCTAGTCACCATGTCTGTCTTTTTTTTCATTCCTAATACCTCCTAATATTAGATACTACTCACCTATATTGGATTTGCATTTGAAATTTGGTCAGAAATTATGGGACAGGATGTTCTTAGCTTAGCAATTATGGGACAGGGCTATGTACAGTTTACCTGGCCCTATACATAGTTATACATTCCTATAAGTCTAATTCAACAGATGAATAAAACACTCTTGTTTGCATATGTTTGTGCGTGTAGCCGCTGGAAGGCGAATACAACAGGAAGGAGTCATGCCATGCCACACATCAAGACATACATGAGGGCGTCGCCAGATTTCACTCAGCTCGCCTGGTTCCTCGTCACAAGGTGTGTGTGTGTGTGTATGTGTGTGTGTGTGTGTGTGTGTGTGTGTGTGTGTGTGTGTGCCAGCTTCATATTTGTTCATTTTTATCGTGTGAAATTACAATATGTAATGTGGATTTATTTGTGGATTTGATTTTCTGATTTACATTGATCTCTCATTTCGTACATTTTACTTACTGCTGAAACTGGTGCGGTAACTAATTACAGAAATGGTGCCAATTTTAAGTTTATCCAAAACCAGAAATCCATTTTGTCATGTTTCACCTCAGATTTATTGTCATTAACTTCCAGAGAAATGAATCCTCTACATTCTTGTTTTTTGTCATACGTAGATCAGTTTGTTTTCTTTTTTCTCCATAAAACATATTTTCTTATGGAAAATTAATTGAAATGATCATTTCAGACTCTTTACGTGAAGATATTCCCTTCCTCTTCCACACTGCTGCACTGACACATTAAACCAGATGTGTTTATGTGTGTGTTTCAGTGCCAACCTGTCCAAAGCAGCATGGGGTGCGCTGGAGAAGAACAACACTCAGGTGATGGTTCGTTCATATGAGCTGGGAGTCCTCTACGTGCCCTCCGCCTTTGTAAGAGCAACACACATGCACAAACAGTAGCTCTATGCTGACATGTCTGACTGCTGGAGAGATGTTAATCATCTGTTATTTGGCTTTCAAAAGTATGAATGACACTGTAGAAAACAAAGGTATTACATATGCTGAACAACAATACAAACCATACAGAGCTTGCATATAGTAATATATGGTGTGATGGTTGTCTCCTTCCAGAACATGAAGACCTTCCCTGTTCACAAAAATCCATTTCCTGTTTCCTCCTCCTCTGGTTTCCCTGTGCCCTTTGACCTCCCTCCCACAAGCTACTCTCCTAAAGGTACAGATGTGTGTGAGTGTGTGTGAGTGTGCATGTAGTCTTCTGTATGTATTTATGTACAGACTAGATTTGACCAAAGCTTAACTACAGTTTAGAATAGATCCTTTCGGGTGTAACCCTGGTTAGAATACCTCATGGTCTGTAATGACGCGGCTTATACTCGTTTTGTTCTGGTAAAATAAAAATATTTTCTCCGTTTGTTTAAAGTCTGATTTCAGCATTATACTGATGGTCTTAAGCCTCAGTTAAATCACATGTGCCGCAGGTTTAGTTTAAACTGCATTTACAGTGACATCTAGTGGCATTTAGGTGAACATCACAAAGAGTTTATAGTAAAGCCATAGCTGTAAAGAAGTTTAAGAGAGAGCACTTCATTTATTCCACAAAACACAGGTTAAAGTGGTGACAAGGTCATCCTGACTAGATCAGCAAAACCACCCAAAATGAAGCTGAAATGCAGCCATACCGTACGGCAGGACTGGAAATCTCTCAATGCAGCTGAAAGGGCGTCATTTAAAATTGACGGGATCTATCAGATACCTCTTCGATATTAAGCTTTGACTGAGGCGTGTTCTTCCACGTAAACAGTGAAAAAAGACATCATAGCAGGCACACATGCTGCCATTTTGTCCAATGTAATGTCCCTTTTATTTATGGACATTTAATTTCAATGACCTCTTTTCTGTCTCTGTTTTCAGATCAGCCTTGGATCTGGAACATCCCGTACAGCCAGGCTCCCGACACACACGGCAACATCTGGGTTCCCTCCTGAACACACACACACACACACACACACACACACACACATACAGACCTCTCTATTACTTTAAAACTGCTGTTTTTGTAATTGTCACTACTATGTGTAGATGTTAGTTGTCCGTAACATTTATTTTTATATTTTATACCATACTGTAGACTCACATGTTTTCTACCAATAAATGAAATATATTGATATTGTCCGGTTGTGATGTTTTGCAATCTGATTTAAATGTGACAGGACACACCTCATTAGTCTGGGTTAAACATTTAGATTTAATTACTTAAATTAGAATCACACTGGGATTAATCCTCATTTTATTTGATTGTTATTTTTTTATTTATGGAGAACGCAACTTTGTAAAACGTGTACAGGACTTGCAAAAAACCATGTTTTATCATACGCACAGTATAGTCTGCTATTCGTTTTTTTCTTGTATACAGCAGTGGTTGTCAGGACCCACAGCACTGCAGGTTTTATAGCCTACCAGGCTGATAATTGTATTCCCATTGTCTCTCAGGTGTTGATTAGTCACGCAGCTAGAATGCTATCCAGTAGGGCTCTGAGTTCTAAGGTGTGTTTGGACCGAAAGAAGAGTCTCAAGTAGGATAACTACCCCAGCACTCTTAGTTCTGAGTGCTGAAATTCCCTTCTTTTTTTAAACTTGTATTTAACTAGGATACAATATGACTGTGGCCTAACGGAACATTTTTTACCCTAAAGTCACCCCAGAGCAGCGCCTCAGCAGCCCAAGTGACCCAGTGCTCAACCCAAATACCATAAAAATGACCTAAGTACTGCTCTAGTTAGCTCATGCTCTACACTGTTGTGACATTAGGTAAAAAAAGAACCCTAACCCTATTCACAGGCTTAGGCTTATGTTTTAGGTTGTGTAAGCTGCCCATTTGATTCAGTGCACACCACTGATAGTCATGATGAAATACTCTTCGGGTGCTGAAAATGCTTTATGTCACTAATGTACAGCTGTGACCTGGTGGCTCCAGTCGCTCAAAGGTCAAAGGAGCAATACTGCATTCACTTCCGTCTGGTTCCATGTTTTCTGTTGGTGCACAACAAGGAACTTGGAAGAGCTTTTGAGTACGACTACATGTAATGTTAACTTCAGCAGGAGCGCCTGTTTTTAGTCTTGCTGAATTTTGGTGAGACATTGAACTCTTATTAGAGTTAGAGACACTGTCAGAAATTCAGTTTTTGAGATACCATTCTGAAATTTACCACACTACATCTACCATGACGTCAACATTTCGTCATTTTAAGCATCAAAATTAATGAATGCCTTTCTTTTAAAACTCACATTGATCATCTTTCAAGGAAATTTACATTTAAATTGGGCTTCTTTTTCTTGCTTTTCCTTTAATGCCAGGAAACAGCTTGTTGCTGCCACTTTTTTTTTTTTTGCCTCTCCTGGACTATGAGGATGTTTTGTACATGTGTCAGCCCTCAGCTCACTCTCTTCATCTGTTGGATGCTGTTTATCATGGAGCTCTGAGATTTATAACCGACTGTAAACTCCTCACACACCATTGTACTCTGTATTCTTTAGTCAAATCATTATCCATGCGCAGAACTTTGCACTGGTACAACTTCATTTATGAATCCAGGGCTTCATCACTCTCTCCATCTGTACAGAATTTGGCAAAAAGGCCTTCTCTGCCCCCTCAGGCTGGAACATGCTACAGCAGGAATTAATGGAATTAATAAACTGCTTTTATGAAATCTGGAGAGAGCGTCTGTGGGGGTTTGCTCATAGTAAAAATAAATAAATAAATAAAAAAATCTGACTGCTACACTGGCACTTGTACTTTTATTATTTGTGTTCTATTTTTTGTCTCTGTGTTGAATGTCCTGTCTGTCTGTAACGTTGTGTTGTATTGCTGCTGTTGTCTTGACCAGGTCTTGGTCTGTCTTGATGAGACCCTGTGTCTCACTGAGATTACCTGTCTAAATAAAGGTTGAATTAAAAAAATAAAAAAATAAATAAAAGTTGTTAACAGGTTACTACTGTTAACAATTTCATTTAATACTAACATTTCTGATAAGTGTGAGATGGGCCTCATCTCAATGCCAATCACCTTCAAGACCAGTTTGGGATCTGCACTTGCTATCCAACTGGATTTTCAAACTATATAGACATACTTCCACCCAGGATTGATGTTGATGTAAAGAGTGCCATAAACACTGCAAAACATCCACATCAACAATTTATTATCAGTTTGAATTTGTTTCATGTTGTTTAATGAGTTAATGTGCAATAATATATTATAATATCTATAGTTCATTCATCAGGAACATTTGCCTCCAAATCCAACTGTTCTGCCTTCTGGCTTCAATCAGACCACAGATCTATGAATCTTTATATATTTCAGACCCTATACTGCTATTTTGTCTTCTTTATCCTCACCAGTTTAAACCTAACCAAGGGGAACTAACCATGACTTATTAATTATCAGCATCAGCATCAGCATAGTCTCTATTTACTCGTCCAGATTAATATGATACTTAAATGTTACATATAAAAAAGCAAAAGAGAATATATATATATATATATATATATATGATATAATAACTTTTTTTTAAATTTAGCTTATTTAAAAATTTACCAATATTTGTCATGTGTGAAATGTCAGTTTTAACTGGTGGATTTCACAATTCTTTGATTGTTGGGTTTTACTCAATATTTACAAAATTTGGGTTTAGCTTTTCACATAGTTGTTTGATTTGGAAAAGAAATAAAAGATTTTCTAAATCAAAATATATATATAGAGAGAGTATATATCAGATGTTCTGTGTTTGGAAATGTTCACAGGTCGACAATATGAAACCATGACCGAAGCAGAGACATAAGCAAACTATGTAACATAAAAATGCGGGGTGGACAAAATATTATAAATATTAACAGTGCAGCCTCCTCATTATCCATAGAGTTGAATCAACACCTCCATGGCACTGTCAGCGAAAGCGGAACACCATGAACCCCACAAAGGAGGTTGCCAGGTGTTCCTAATAAACTGGCACCTCTGTGAGTACAGTAAGTTCTGTAAACTGCGACTCCCGTCGTTCCTTGCGTCATTGTGTCAACATGGCGCCTGTCTGCCGGACAAAAGGCGAATCTGTCTGACGGTGGATTGAAACCCAATTAGAAACAGAGGAGACATTTTGGGAAAACTGTCAGTGTCCGTGTGTCCCGGCGCCCCAAGGCTGTAGATATATGGTAAAATAAACATCTGTGGAGGCTCTTAGACTGGAATATTAAGGTAAGTTAAGTCTTGCAGCTCCCACTACTGCTGTGTTAAAACGGGTCCTGCTAGCCCGATACATTTCCTTTTCTCTGTATGGTGATAACTGAAAACTCCTTAAAAATTTCGTCCGTGCTGCACCGTTTTACTTGGCAGTTAAGGTTCACTCCACCTAAACTAACATTAACGATTTTACCTGACTAATAAAGAGTCAGTCTCTAATTCGGCATGCACGTAGTTCACCAAGAAACACTTAATCAAACACAATGTCAACTTTTCCAGTTGGTCTTCAATGTTCGCCACCGCGATGCACAGTGCAACGTTATTTTAACTAACGTTAGTAGAGTGTGACAATTCCGGCGAACAACAGGCGAACCAGTAATACAATATATGTTTTTGTTGTGCTTAGAGTATGTTAGTTTATAGGATATGTCTGTATGTACTGTATTGAGGAGTTGTTCCTCATGTTCCATAAAAACGTCTTAAGACACCCTCTATTGGGCATGTCTATTTTCCTAGAAGCGGGGCAATATTAAAATCCTTCGTTTTTCAGTGTGTTTCGGCGTGAAAGCCGATAATTTCAAGAGAACACTCCGCATCGGGGCTCCCTTGACATTTGGGACTACTACAGTGTTGTCCCCGGCGACATGAGCCAGCTGTTCTTTTTTTGTTACATTTCGGGCTTCCAAGGCCAGTTAAAAAGTTGCCTACTGTAATTAAATGACTTTTGTCTATGTGCGCAGCTGGCTCATGTCTGCAACCAGGATACAGTGTGCCACGTCTGGTCAGGATCTTAGGCAGGTCACTGGGTTCAGGAATAGTAGTACAGTTTATCTTTAACATGTTAGACTTCTCTTAGAAGTGAGCCTTGAAGTACAAACACACATTTAAAAGCAGACAGTGAAGAAAAAGTGAGAGTGGCATGTTGTGTAGTTTGCCCGGGACTTCTGAGGAGTGAACCGGATGGTGATACAAAGCCTCAACCTTGAGACAGTTGGAGAGTTTCTTGATGTATTACAGTGCGATCCTCTGGGGGATTCTGTTGTGAAGATCCCTGTTCCAAGGGGGAGGTCAGAAGTCAAGTTCAGCTATGGAGCGGCACCTGGCCTTCAGGGTCTTGCTCAAGGACACTTCAGTGTTGTGTGATTACTTTTTGAGTTAGCTAGTGTTTGTGTGTTTGTGTGTGTGTGTGTGTGTGTGTGTGCATGCCCATACTCCTATACTTTGCCTTCCTGCTGTTGCTGCTTTGCAGAGATCTCTTAAGGAGTTAAGCAGTGCCAGTCAGCACTATTTGATTACTAGTCCCTCTACCGCTGCTTACACACACACACACTATCCCAGCGTCATATAATCACACGCACTGTAACACACAATCTCTGTTTCAGGTTTCTACTGGTTTGCTGTCAGTCCACTGAATCATAAACTCTTCAGCTAATGTCATTTACCACCAGAACTTCCAATTAAAAACTGGACCACATAATATCTTTTTTTCTGATGGCTTCCAAAATATTCTGGCATTTTCACGTGTTGATGTCTCTTTATAACTATGTAAACTAGAAGACAAAAGTACTTTGATAAGGTACTGAACCAGTGTCCTCGCTGCACCAATGTTATTATATTACCAAAGTGAGTGTGGCTGCTGGAAAGCCACTGTTCATGTACTGTAGCCATGGTGAGAAACTTTAGTGACCACCAATGACTGGGTCCTCATTCCAGATTGTGTGGAAAAGAATAAAAGCTGAAACTCAAACTGATCTGGCAGCCACTGTGGCAAATACAGTGCATACCCTTGACAGGGTTCGAGGAAAGATGCATTTTGATGGGATACACTGTTGTCTGCCAGGCTATGATAATTAATTTGTCTGATTCTTTTTCCCTCCTGGCCTCCATGGTGTCATTGTGCATTTAAAAGCCACAGTGTCTTCTTACAATAGTGCCACCTCTTTAAAAGAACATCGGTGTCCTGCCAAAGGGGCTGCAAGAGGCTAACTTGGGCAGATAGGTTAGGCCCCTTGTTTTCCTCCAGTGGCTAGTTCGATCATGTATTAAAAACCAAACGTTTGGCGTAGAAGGAAAACATGATTTAATGAACATAAAATTTGTTCATTTAAAGTGTTCTTAGTGTTTTCCATTTGAAGTGTGTAGAATAAGAGAATCTTCTTTTTAGAAAACCCAGCTGTTTTGATGAGATGTGTGTTTACCTTCCCCTTGTTCAACTGTTGCTGGACATGTTGACGTTAAGAGATGTTGAAGTAGAGGTCAGGTGTCTTTAGAGTTGAAGCCATTCGAGTCAGCATTTCTTGCTCTTCACTGAAGAGCAAGAAATGCTGCCGCAGGTCTTATGTGTACCAGTCAAACTGCACTTAGAAACATCTTGTTTCCTTTTGATCTTTCTAAATTTGTCTCTAGGTTGCATCTGGCAAATTTATAATAAATACATTTACTGTAAAAATGGAAGAACAAGCAACCGAACACACTTCTTAGAGCCAAACTCAGACAGGGACAAGAACGGCCCAGGTACTGTGAGGCAAAAGAAGTCCGGGTGGGCAGGGTTGATTAAAAATGATTTGGTGGGGCGCTGGGGGTTAAGGCGCCGTCCATGAAGCTACTTTGATACTATGGTTTGAAAGCGGATTATAAGGAACAAGTAGTAATCATCATTTAGTGATTTTAGTGTTAATTTGAT
This sequence comes from Enoplosus armatus, assembly GCF_043641665.1. Classification (NCBI taxonomy): domain Eukaryota; kingdom Metazoa; phylum Chordata; class Actinopteri; order Centrarchiformes; family Enoplosidae; genus Enoplosus; species Enoplosus armatus. Next base: position 25,379,814 of record NC_092180.1, on the reverse strand, counting down.
CAGTTTTGTAAAGAGCAACAGTAATGCAGGAAGACTTAATACATGCACTGCACTAAAATAAGTGACATTATTGAATTGTCAATTTACAACAAGATATTGTAAACTCAAGACAAAAACAAAACAGTTGAGGTCGTCATTTTGCAGTCCTGTATCGATCCTATGTATCAGTCTAACTTCATACAGCGTGACTCATCCTCTGCTGCAGTGAGAGAAAGTATGGAGCTTGGCTGCCTGAGATGTAAATTTTTCTTGGCATTTTTCCCAAGATGTGCACACACACACACACACACACACACAGATATACACAGAGCGATACACACTCACCCTCACCCTCCTTCTCTATATAAGTGTTGACATGTCTGCTGACTTTGATTCTCTGCTGTGGCCTGTTTTTCTTCTCTGCACCAGAAAGAAAAAGCATCGAGACAGATGTGTTATCTCATTTCTCTGTTTTATCTTCTTCTCTTGCTCTCCCTGCTTCTCCCAGTTCAGTTCAGTGACTGTTATTATGACAGTTTTCTTTTAGAAATGACACATAATCAGCGCACACATACTAAACATTACATTATTTGGGTAACATTATATGATTATTGGGGTTAAAAATGTATCCGCTATAATAAAAGCCTCACTTAGTCTGGAGGAATGCACATCATATCTGGATAGCAGCTGCTGAGCTCTAATGTCTTACTGTGTGTGTGTGTGTGTGTGTGTGTGTGTGTGTGTGTGTGTGTGTGTGTGTGTGTGTGTGTGTGCGCGTGCGCTGTAAATCTGCGGGCAGGAAGCTAACAGATGGGACTGTACTTCCATTTTGTACTGTGATTGTCTCATTGGTGGGGTTTTATTTAGGGATGTGAGGCTCGGTGGGTAGAGAGGGGTCACTAATGAGCTAAAAATGTATCTGTTAATCAGAAGTAGAAAATGTAGATTTTCATTACATCTGGCCCCATTTTTTCATTTTACTATTTATGGCCAGTGTTTTTTTGAGCAATAGCCACTCAATGTATTTGCATTCTGTAATTGCCTCTCTAGCAATTTTCTTTGTCACGGGTGTTCAAATTGTGCAGCCATGCACGAGGGAGTCACAGGAAAACGTACTGGACGTGATGTGAAAGATAAAAGCCAGCGATTGTTAACTGTCTTCTTTAGTCCCCTTTATGAAATCAACATGCCGCGATGAATCCCTTCAGCTGTTTTTTGCCCCCAGCGGTTGATACACGTGTTATTTCGAGTAGAACAGTGTTGCCTGTATTATTAAAACTCAGGTGTTGCCAAACCAACCAGGAATACAACCAACCTGAATTAGGTTTTTGTTTGTATCCTTCGTTTTTTTAAAAAAGATATTTAAAACTGCATTGTTTGCTTCCATGTTTTTTTTTCCTGTCTTCTTACTCACTGTCTTTGTTGGTGCCACACTACACTTCTTTGGCGCGTTACTGCCACCAACTGTTGAAGAGAAGAATAGCAAACAACAAAAGAGGAACCCATTCGTAAAACCGTTGTTCCACAGCGCTACTAGTGGTCAAAAACTCCATGGAGTACATTTTGGGTACATTGGAACCTTTTTATTTTTATTTCAGAAATGCAAGCCAAGCCAAGCAGTTGCCACATTGGAACAATGCTCCATTAAAGTTTACTTTTGTGAACAATTATTAGTGTTTACGTACTTTTTACTTGCATAAAAGTAAAAAATGTAGAGAGTAAAATGTACTAAATTGTATAGGACTTTTCTGTTGCATAGTATGTAGTGTGTTGTACTACTTAGAGCTGTCTGAAATACAGTGGCTCCTCTTTAAGAGAGAAAATCGAGTCTTATTTGATCGTGGGCATAACCTACAAGAAGAGTGGGCTGAGTAAATGTACTGAGTTTTTCTTCTATGGTATTGTTGTGATCTCCTCCAGGATGTTCCAGCAGTGTGAGGAGCCTCGCTTCACCATCGAGCAGATTGACCTCCTCCAGAGGCTCAGGAGGACAGGGATCACACAGGCGGAGGTCCTCCATGCCCTGGACACCCTGGACCACTTGGATCGGAAACATGGACACAAGGTGACCCATAAGCCGTCCTACATGCCTCCCTCGTCTTCCAGCACCGTTGCCGCCTCTTCCTCCATGACTTCCACTGCCACTCAGACAAGTTTCCCTGACAACCGACTCTCGCTGTCGCCTAATAACAACTTCGACACCACCTCCCCACCTCTACCTATTCCAATAGCCTCACCTGTTGCCATGGCTGCTGTAGCTCAGAATGGTCTCGTCGCTGTCACCAATGGGAAGCTGTCGCCGCCCCGGTTTCCTCTTGGTGTGGTCAGTGGCAGCGTGACGGCACCAGGATACGGGTTTGAGACCAGTGAAGAGGACATAGATGTTGATGACAAGGTGGAGGACTTGATGAGGTAAGGCAATACTAGACTTAGTCTTAGCTAGGCTGGGTTAGACCAGAACAGACTAGACCAAGAAGAACCAGGGCAGCTCAGAGCAGATTAGTTATTCAGGTATGGTATTTTCCTGGTTAATTGAAATATTGTTTTTGAGCTACACTATCTGAGTGTTTCATTGTGTTTAAGTACACAGCAAGTATAAACAGTTTTCAGTGCATGATATGACTGGCCTGGGGTGGCCATGTTTGGGACTGTTTTATCCACTGTGTGGCAGACAGTTCCGAATGCTTCCTATAGAAAAGCTCAGGGAAAAGAAAAATTGTCTCCTACAGAAGATGAGTCGGCTAGGATAGACCATCATTCCACCTGTCCGATAGAAAGCTTTATTACGCATTGACATTGTGGACTGATGGCCTTCCTCCGTGTGCAAATGGGCTCTGACAGTGCAACCAAGCAACGGTGTGTTTTAGACCAGAAATCTGTAAAATAAGGAACGCTAGTTACTAGAGCACGACCAATAAATCAGCCAGGGCGATATATTGGCTCAATGCAGAGATACTGGTACCTTTGTTGGTCACAATTGTTTAGAAAATAAATAAAATTAAGAGAACCTTCTCAAAAATGTAATGGGTTGTGTTAAGAAGATTAATGTTAGCTATAGCTATATACAGTAGGGTCCAAAAGCTTGGGACCACAAGTCAAAATGCTTCTTTTTTTACATTTGTTTTGAATGTAATACCATTTTCTTCATTACAAATGATAATATCAGCTTAACAATTTGAGTGAAAAGTTGAATCTTTGAAAAATGTACAGGAATTTCAGAAAGTCTTAGTATTCGGTATGTCCCCCTTTTGCTGTAATGACAGCATGCACTCCAGCTGGCATGGACTCCACAAGTTTGTGCAAAACCTGATGACCCATGTTACCCCAGCATGATCTGACAATGTTCCAAAGGGCTTCTTGTGGTGTCACAGAATGATTGGCTTTCTGAGTCTTCAGGTGCCCCCATAAATGTTCAAGGGGGTTGAGGTCAGGTGACTGTGGAGGAAAGTCCATGACAGTCAGGACTCCTTGGTCTTCTTCTTTGGTCTTAAAGTAGTTCTTGCAAAGTGTCTTTGGGGTCATTATCATGCTGCTCTCTACAAAGATGCAAACCAGAGGGTATAGCCTGTCTCTGAAGAATGGAGTGGTGCTTCTCCTTGGTCAGGGTGTAGTCGATTCGCTGCAGGTGTCCAACCCAATCCAAGTGTCTGGCCTTGTTTCCCCTTCTGAGAAGTGGTTTAACAACTGCTACTCGTCCTCTGAAACCACTACAAGACAGCCTTCTTTTGACAGGACTTTTGCTGACGTTTTATTTTTCTATCAGGGAACTAAGCTTGATGTATTGATCTTCTGATGGTGTGGTCACTTTTGGTCTGCCTGATCGTGCTTTGAATACAACTGATCCTGTTTCTGCAAAGCGTTTTACAGTTCCATGCACTGCCCCCTTAGAAACCCTTAGTCTAGCCATGATTTGACGCTGAGAAACCTGAACATGTTGCTGACAGTATTAAAGAGAGGCAGACCTCAGGCCAGAGCTGTCCGGATTACAAGTCATTTCTGTACGGTTTGCTACAACCATGACAATAATTAGTACTCATAATTATTATCATTATAATTCTGATAATTCTTCAAAAGGTTTTTGAACCCTCTGTCAACATATACATATATACAGTAGATTGCTGCTCCAGAGAGCAGGTGTTAATACTGATGGCCTGCCTGTAGCTCACGCTGAATACGATTCAAGGATTAATGCCTACACACACACACACACACACACACACACACACACACACACACCACGAGTGCCTCTCATCTGTAGTCTGCAGTCAGACAGCAGCAATCAGAGCGATATTGATTTGAGGGTGTGTGAAGATGAAATCCAGCCAGAAAGAGAGCAGTGAATATTACAGCAGGATCCTGCACATGTTCAGCTTCAGCAGCTACTGCCAGGTGGACTGCAGAGTTACAGCTGGTTTATTTATAGTGCCTGTTACCTTGTGCCATATGTGTTAGTAATGTCAGACTGTTGGAGATGTAAACATTTGTTGTGCTTTGTGGTAAACAGTAGATCCTCCTCTCTGCTTCTAGGAGGGACAGCGCTGTGATCAAAGAGGAGATTAAGTCCTTCCTGGCGAACAGGCGGATCTCCCAGGCTGTGGTCGCTCAGGTAACGGGTGAGTATTAACTTTATCTGCACACTTAAACCGGGCCCACTGAATTCACCACCAGAAAGTGCTGGCATGCCCCGGCAAAGCATCCGGCCTACCGACGATGCAGATCTCACTCCGTTCCTCTTCCTCTAGGGATCAGTCAGAGTCGGATCTCCCACTGGCTCCTACAGCAGGGATCAGACCTCAGCGAGCAGAAGAAACGAGCCTTCTTCCGCTGGTACCAGCTGGAGAAGACCAACCCCGGTAACACCACCCTCCACCAGGCTTTTGTCTCTTGCATACCCTGCCACTCTTCCACTTGTGAAAAAATACTTTAAAATATGTTTGTCAATAACCAGTCGCTGCACTGAATGCATGACTGGCAGTGCTGACTTCAACAACAGCTGGAGTTTCTTAACGCTGACTGAGCAAAAATCAGGTCCTCCAGACTCAGGAGGACAATCCCTACTACAACATAATGGGAAGAGTTAGTTATCTGTTAAAAGCATGGTTTACAATGGACAATCGGTATGTCCACTGCATACGGTCAAAGTCTCCTTGTGATTGTTACATGAACTAAAAGGCGATGAATTCTTTTTAGCCATCGTTTTGCAGCAGAGGACGTGAGAGTTGCAGATGTGACATAAGTTGTAATAAAAGAGTCTTTTTGGCAGAAAAGAAAGCCATGGTATGTGTTTTTGTGTTTATGGGCATCTGGAGATAAAAACTGTACACTGTTTTCCTGTGATTGAACAATGACTTCATTGTGTTAAGTTGAGACCAACATAGAATGGAATGTACACAATCTGTACAGTCTAGTTCAAGTTAGCCTGTGTCTTCCCTTGAAAAAAATAAAAGCAAAGCTGGCATGACATTTTAAAGGACCAGTGTGTTAGAATCCTACACACTGGTCCTTTTAAGAACTCTTGACTTTAATTTGGTTCATTGGTTTGATGCTCTACAATAAATGAACGTCAGGGCGTAATGGGTCACTCTTTGTCCTAACTCTCCGATTAAGGCACATGGTAAATGTACATTTCTATATTTCAGACATATTCTTAGGTGGAGAAGCACTGAATAGAAAAGTTCTTGTGAATTAGCATTCAACTGAGAAACTGTCTCAAGCATCACACGGTGTTAAAATAAACTATTATTAAAGCTGTCTGGCGTTTGTGCCTTCAGGAGCCACTCTCGCCATGCGAGCCGCCCCGTTGGCTCTGGAGGATGTGATGGACTGGCACCAAGCCCCGCCCCCATTTGGCCCCGCCCCTGGGGGCTTCCGTCTGCGACGAGGGAGCAGGTTCACCTGGAGGAAGGAGTGTCTGGCTGTTATGGAGAGGTGAGGAGGAGGTGATGATTGGCTGAAATGGTAACCAAGTATAATGTTTAATTGGCTTTGTAATTATAACGTGTGTGTGTGTCTACACAGCTACTTCAGCGAAAACCAGTACCCTGATGAAGCGAAGAGAGAGGAGATTGCCACCGCCTGTAATGCTGTCATTCAGAAACCAGGTAGGTAAAAACAGGAAGGAATGAAGACGATAATCCATAGTACATTACTAAATATAATCGCTGACCATAGATAAACGTTCACTTGCTCTTTACTCTTAGCAACAAAGTAGGCATTTGGCTCTTGTATGAGCATGAGGTTCATGCGTAAGGGCACGTCGCTGTTCAATGGAGTCAGGTCAAGTAGCCACATGGTTGAAATATAACTACACAGATATTTTTTCAGAAATGTAGGAATTATATCCTTAAAATTTTGGTTAACCTGGTGAGTAAATCTGGTTGTATTCATTTGGAGAATGGTTAACTACTCTCTTGGCTCCCTACATATTGGTCATGTTGCGCCATTGAAAACAAGGCAACTGGAAGAGTCGCATCATGACAAACACACTACTTAAATATGTTGCATAATTAAGTTATCTGTCAGAAGAAGAACTTTGCATTGCCTCGAAGATACTTTCTGACCAGCGAAATTAAAAATGCTTGAAAGAGCCTTCAGAACCATCCACAGGGAGACTGAAGGAGTAGAAAATGGAGGAGCAGTAGCTGTGATTTTGTGTGTGTGTTACAGGAAAGAAGCTGTCTGATTTGGAGCGGGTGACCTCTCTGAAGGTCTACAACTGGTTTGCGAACCGCCGCAAAGACATCAAGAGGCGCGCTAACATTGGTAATGTCTACCTCTGTGTGTGTGTGTGTGTGTGTGTGTGTGTGTGTGTGTGTGTGTGTGTGTGTGTGTGTGTGTGTGTGTGTGTGTGTGTGTGTGTGTGTGTGTGTGTGTGTGTGTGTGTGTGTGTGTGTGTTAGTGGATGTTATTGGAGTTTCCCAGTGTGACAAAAGAACTCAACATGATATTTAAAACTACCTTAAATCCACTTACTGGATTCTCAAACAGTCTCTTAATAATAGATCAATAAACGCACATAAAGGAGCTTTTACTCTTTCATACACATCCTTGTTGACCAACTGGATGTTCCATGTATCAGCCAACCAACACTTAGATGCCATCCTGCTAGTCACAAACACCGCTGTAGAATTTCACACAGTCCTGGGCATTAGTGAGGAATACACATTGCTGTCTTGACGCCTGGAAATTCTTCCTTTAGTATGATTTATTTACCAGCAGCAGCAGGGTGTTGTTCTGCTCTAAAAGAGCCGCGTCTGAACATACAGAGTGCTGTCGTTTGTGGTCGATATGCTATGATGAGGTTTGTCTTTTTGAAGAAGCAGCCATCTTGGAGAGCCACGGCATCGAGGTTCAGAGTCCAGGCGGTCAGTCCAACAGCGACGAGGTGGATGGCAACGACTTCCCTGACCAGGTAGACTAGATGTAGACGAGTCGTAACCCCTCTTGAACACAAAGCCTCTCATAGAGCTGTCCAGTGACAACAGAAGGTGACTGGTTGCACTGAGCAGCTCAGAGGTATGAATGTGTGCAACAGTAAATACACAGTGGGGCTCAGCGAACATTTGGTCAGTAAAGTTAAACAGTGTATGAAACATTACAAAATCTATTTTGTATTGATTCCTGTTTGTGGAACTATGAATTTACATTTAGTCACACACTTTCTGTGTGGACAGCAGTAGAATAAGCATACATTTCTACATCCCTAACATTATAAATAACTAGCTGTAAAGAAGTCAGAGCTCAAAGCATTATGACACTGTAGCCATTGACATGACCTGGTTATTGTATAACCTCTGTGCTGTTGTGTCACAGGGGTGTGAGGTGTCCTTATTTGACAAGAGAGCTTCAGCCAGGCAGTTTGGTTTTAGTCGAGCTGACCTATCCTCTCCAACCCAGGTACAACCCGACTACACACACACACTGCCTCATCACTACAACTGCAGTCATCAATTAGTAGAAAATCTACTAATCATTCCCTTCATTCCTCCTCAGGTTCCCACGCTGCTCCCCAGCTGGTTTTCCGCCCTGGGTAGAGGAGGCTTGACTGGACAGAGGGGCACTTCTCTGATTGGCCGCTCCCTCGTGTCAGGGGCGGGCCCTCAGGTGGAAGGTTCCAGGTTGACAGGCGTGTCCTGGTCTCCCCCTTCCCCCTCCCTCCAGGACGAACCCACCATCCACGGCGCGCTGTCCGAGCCCCAGGACCCGATCAGTTTGGAGAAGACGGCCGTCCATCACAGCAACCAAGCCCTAGCCAATCAGGTGGACGGGACGAGATGCAGTATGGGGAATGACATCAAGACGGAAACGCTGGAGGATGACTGAGGTGGTTTAGGAGTTGTCGGAGTGATGAATGGAACAGGATCAGAGGTGTGTTAATATGCAAGCAGATTTTCTAGGAATGTAATGAGTGGGAAAAAAATGACCAAAAGTCGTGTAAACTCCAACCCTGAGATATACCTCCCAACCCTACCTCCAACCACCAACCTGCTCCGCTACGCTCTTATAGGCATTATTACTATATTATAATAATGATAATTATAAAGATTAACTTTTATTTGTGAAAGTGCTCCCCATGAGTCTGTGGAAGATTTAAAATGCCTAAATAAAAACAAATCAAACAAAGAAAGTGAAATAAATAATGAATTATCTGGTTATGACAGTAAATGCATACATATAGAAATTTGTATTGTTTTTCTTTGATGATTTGTTTTAATTTAGGTATCTTCCATAGTGGACACGTGTGTGCAGATATCATTGGAAACTGCATTTCTCACAGCAGGACAACACTGTATTTGACACGGGGATCAAATAGTTTCAGGGTCTTGCACTGTGATCACAACACAACTGAACAGCCTCAAAAGATAAATACATGAATTTGAAAGTTAAGTTCATTTTAACTGATTATTATGTTCTAATTCATATATGTATATATATATATATATATATATGCATTTCATCACAGTTGATTATATTTCAGATTTTTGCTGTTGATTCCTTCCGTGAGAAGAACGGCAAAATAAGCTTAGTTTCATCGAGGTCACAGCTTGTTGGTAATATTTCTGTGAGCTTAAGATGATTTGAAAATGTAAAAAAAGAGAAAGAAACAGAATGACCCACTCCTCCATCCCCTGCCCTGGTAAAATAAGCTCAATGTATGGAAGCAAAGAAAGGCCATAATAATTAGAATTTTGTGGGCAACTGAATACGTTTTTGTTGTGGAATTTAAACACAACTGAATACTGCTGAAATAGTTGAAGTCTTGTCATTTGAAAACCATCTCTTACAATGCGTGTGGATCCCCTCTTTGAGATAAACAGTAGGCCATTTCGACTTCTCCAAATTCAAAAGTGCGACTGAAGTGGCTTTTTCTCGTTGTTGTTGTTCTCCACCTGTGCAGTGCTTTCAGTCGCTCATCTGAACTTCTTTCTTGGTTCACATGACCATCATGGCTTCACTGCTTATCCTCCATATCCCGAACGCTCTAATTAGTATTTTAAAAATATTGATATCTGAATTTCACCAATTCAAAATGATCATCAGTTCAGAAAATGAATGATTTTGAGCAACTTGAATTTAGGTTTGTTTCTAATTTTTATATAAAACTTACGATATTCTTTTTTAGGGTTCACAAATTCAAGATTTAAAAAAAAAAAAGTAAAATACTTCAGTGCTATAAATTCAGTCAATTTAATTATCAACAGTAACAACAGTTGCTTATAAGATTCAAATCTTTGCGGCTTCTCTTTGCTTCAATCTTAACAACAGTTACTCAATAGATAGATGTTGAAGGAAGCTGAATCTATTGACAGATTTGTATAAAAACTATCAACCCGGATGTCCAGGTGACCGGGTGTTATTCATTCATGTCCACTTCAGGCAGAATGAATGATCACTGTGAGAAGGTCGATAATCAGTACAGATCAAATAGTTGGGAGGTATTCAACAGTGTAATAGAACTGTTTAGATACTACAGATTAAAGTGTAAAGTGAATACATACATATACCACATGTGTATGTATGCATACACACACATACGTATATTATATAAACTGGGGGTATATACCCTGATCCATTTCTATTTACAGTATATAGACATATTAGCTTCAAATGAGAGAAACTGTCAGTATGACTCTTTCTTGTTGATGAAAGGTGAGTGAAGCATTAGCCAAAGTGTTAAGTTTTTGTGTATTTTCGGAGTGTATGATAGTCATGGATGGAACTATGTATTAGAGATATGCTATCAAAGATGCATCAGATGTGTCAAATTATTGCAAGCAAAATGCATTTCCTTTTTTTTTTTTTTTTTTTTTTAGGTATATCTGTGTTCGATATGCCATGTGTTCTAAACACATGCGGTCGTGTTTAAATGGTATTCTCATTTAAAATGACACTTTATTGGATCAATATCATGGTGCATGGTACAGACCAGAGAGGCAGTAGGAAGAGAGTAAACAGGTATTTGGGGAGCTGAGGTTTTCCTCAGAAAGCTAAGAGGTTAGCGTTTAGTGAGTGAGTTGGATTCTCTTGAAACAACCACAACAAGAAGTGTTCTTTAACGGAAAAATAAATGTTTGATCAGAGAAATATTTATCCCAGTACAGCCATTGTAGAAGTCTCCATCCCCACAAGGAATTATTCATTATTATTGACAGGCAGTACAGTAGATTTATTGGAGCTTTTTCGCTGGAAACAAGGCTGATGAGAGTGGAGTTTGTGAAAACCCAAACAATGAGCTAAAAATATGAGGGGAACTACAGAGTTGGGTGATAATTTGGGGTAATTTGGGTATAATTTCCCCTTGGGGATCAATAAAGTATTTCTGATTCTGATAATCGTCTGTGGGGTCGCCACTATGAGTGACCCCTTTCACATAGTCAGAATTGATTTGCGCAGTTTAAATTAAAACTCCATTTTAACAATGGAGAAGGTTAGCGTTCAAGTCCAGTAGCTGTGTGTTGCATCAGAAGACACTGAAAGTGGTATCCACCTCTTTAGTTTGCAGTTAGCTTATATTTGACCTTTTGTGACACATTAACATCTGACGCTAAACGCTTACTTTTAACACGAGTTGAAAAGTAATATCACTGGAGTTTGGTGTGTCAATTATTAAGGTGATGCAGCCATCCAGAATTATTACAGTAATGCTAAATGTTTTGTTGTTTTAAGTTGAAGTGCCTTATTTTTTTGCAGCGCACTGACACAGGATCAGTGCATGAAGGAGGACTTCTACAATGGCTGTACATACATCACTGTATCAGAACTAATGCAACAAAGCTAAAACATGATGTTCTGTAACGGCCGACACTACAGCGGCTTCATTCACTCCGGTTCATCATTGTTTATCACCAGGTGCTTTACAGGCTAAGCTACTAGTTCAGAGTTAAAAACTCGACACAAATACCTCACTTTTCCCCGCTCAGCTATAAGCTACCCCCGCAGGTTCCTCCGCAGCTGCTTCAATGTGAATCAAAGTTTAGACAGTCGAGAGTAAAAATAACTGTAGAGCTGATTTATTCAGAGGAGACTGTGATGAGGCCGCAGAGATTGTTCACTGGCCGATCTGGGACAGCAGAGTCCTTTTTATAAAAAGGGAAATTCCTTCTCAAACTCGAGCCAATAAATATTAAGTTTGAAAGTAAAGGGAAATTCCACTCCAAAAAAAGAATTTATTCATTCATAAGATCCATAAGATATAATGAAATATAATTTCCCCCCTCATCCTGGTGGATTACTAACAGAACTCGTCAGTGTTGGTTTCAGGCTGAACGTCTGACAGAATGTAAGTTTTGTGGTTGGATGTCTCTTAAATTGTACGGCAGCAGAGCTGTCCCGGGTGTCTTTGCTTTAAGCGTTTCTAAAACTCTGAGGCATCATTAGTCAATTAAGTAGCTTTCTGTCATTGTCATGTTTGAGTTATTTACACCAAAATATCAATATACTATCCCGCTAAGGGTTAGAAAATGTTTTATTTTCTTTGAAATCTGCTAAGCAGAAGCCTTCCTGAAGTGAATCTGTGGATTCATTTAAGACAACGTGCTGTTTTGAGATTATTTCAGGGGTTTTAAATGGTTTCAGTTGCTGCCTTCATGGTCTCCTCATGAAGTTGTACTTTGGAGATCTGAAGCAGCAAATTGATGTGAAGTGAACATGGTTTATTAGTGTCATTTTTTTGTTGTTGCCATTTTAGAGCCAAAATGTGTGAAAGTTGAAAAAGATGAAAACCAAAACCGTAAGAGAATTCGAATGAGAAACAAAACTCACATCCATGATGAGAAACCACATCTTGCATTGTGGCCCTGTTTAAACATGGGGCGGACTTACTTATATAAACATGAACTACAAAACACTCTGATTGGATGGCTCTTAATTCAGTAGAGAAAATACCCTGATGCAATCATCAATACGAGAAATAAGCCAAAAGAACTACTTCACAGAATTAAACCAGAAGTGATGTCATGTCAGCAATCTTTTATCTTGTTTCTCTACTTACTGATTTCATTCCAATTGATTGGTCTTGGTTTCTCGAATACATTTCATTTTTGCTTTCGGTATTTGACCCTAAATTGGCTCTGTTCGTTTTAGTTTCCAAAAAATCAGAGTGCCAGAAGGTGTGTATTCATATTATAATCAACTTGAAATGCATAAGTGGAATTTATCCTGAAATAGAAACCCAGTACTACCAGTTTTTCCATAAATGACATAGAAAGCCTTTGCTCCTCCAGTTTCTATTCATGTGCACTGTGTTTCTGACAGTACTGACGGCAGCATGTTGTGTCTTCTCGTTGGTTAAAACGCGGTTTTACCGTCTGCCTTCAGTCCTCTGTTGCCTTGCTGTACTGTTTGTAAAGGAGGATCTTCCTTCGCTGGTTCTTCACAGCAACAAAGCAGCTGGCATTTCAGATCAGATCTTGTTTCACACCTGGAACGCCCTCAGTATCAACTACATCTTGGTCACATGACCAACCGTCTCTCTTCCTCCTCTACTCCCGTCCCCTAACACAGACAGTACAGTAAATATCTGTCTCACAAATGCGGTTTGGATCAGGGTAGGACAAAAATAAGATGTGGGTTGATGAGGGTGTTAATGGGGTTGTAGAGGATCTTGATCTGATCTGAGGTCTGCTTGTGTGAACAAAGTGTAAGTTCAGTCAGTTCATGCCTCGGGACTGAATGCTCCTGATGTCTGTCCCTCACCTTCGTCGACATTGTGAAAACATGAGATGCAGTATGACGTTTGAAGAGTTGTATTCCAAAATGCAGTTTTCATTTGGGTGAAAAAAGTTGACATTCAACATGAAAAGTAGATGTTCCATTCTTAATGTTTAATCAGCCAATGACTGTAAATACTACTTAAAAAATGAACATCTGGTTCAAACATTATGTCAGTCATGTAAGAAACTTTTTACCTCTGAGTGGTTACCTTTTCATTTTGGCAATAAACTCTTCAATAATTCTCTCTAGAATGAAACATGTGGAACCTCAGCAGGACGTTTGTTGTGTCAGATTTTTATCCCCTCTTGTTCTTTTCTATTTCAAGATTTAGTGCCTTTTTTGGACAGTAGACTGTTCTGTAATCGCTATGTAGAGAATCTACATATGCCTTTTGTTACTTTTTCATCTGTTGGATAAACCTTATTTGTTATTTTTAAGGTGTGTTTTTATTGATATTCTATTTACAAGGGAATAAAAACTGATCAGAGTCCATGCAGTGTGCCTTGGTTTGTTATGTTTGTCCGTGTGTGCAGTTGGGCTCTTAACGGGAGGGGGAGGGGTTCTGTTCCAGCTGGGGCAATGTACAGGAAGTGTTATGAAGTCAAAGGACTGTCGGCTGTCCGTAGAAATGACATTTTCAGCTGATCTGCGTCATCAGGATCATATGGGTGTGGTTTGATTGAATCAGTGACCAAACAACGCACCACCTGGATGCAAAACACAACTCTCATGTGGGGATTGTTTTGTGTCCACGTAGGACCCTGTCACAAATAACAAGAAGCTGATTCAGAAAAGAAGTTTTCTGGGTCTTTAAAAAGAAAAAAAAAAATAGAATCCATATCAGTTGTTCAGCCTTAAGAGTGAGTAGTATCCACCTGTAGTCGTCCACTTACCAACCTTTTCCGGAGCTTTAAACAGTCTTTGGCGGATGGCGTTTGCCAAATGACGACGAGGTACTGAGCTTGTCAACAGATCCGTCTCCATGGCAACTCAGCAAACTGCATCCACCGATGAAGACCGAGTGGTGAGTTTGAAAGCTCTGGGAAGAGTCTGTTAAGTGGACCTTGAGTTAGGATAGTTTTGTTACAATAGTTCATTTTTAAGTCAATGCAGCAGGGTTTTTAAAATTAGATGTGGTTCCCTCTTGATATGTATATTTCACCAGCGTACAACAACAACAACAACAACAACGTACTCACCTTTAGAGCTGCTACAAGCTCTGTCTGTCAGTTCTTGGTGAAGTAAATCCGAACACTGCATGCTGCATCAGTCTACACATTTCTATAAACATGTAATCAGTTTGGTACAAATAAAGAACAAATACTCTGTTAATCTTCTTTTTTTATTTTTTCTAACCAGATTACTGTTCAGATGATAAAAAATGAAAATTATAAATGTATTATAATACATGTTTATTCTTTGGATTGCAGCATAGAATCACATAAAACAATTAAATTAATCAAAACCCAAACTTGTGCTCAGATTTGTCTTTTTATAAGTCTTAATATGCGCGTATATATATATACACACACACACACACACACACACACACGTAGAACAACCACTCCAATGGTGCACTCACACATACAAATCACATGTCAAGACAAATCCGCTCCACAGAATCAACGGCAGCAACAAACACAAGGGATGATGATGAGTTAGGACGATATAGTAATACTGTTGACCGGGCCGAGGCCACGTTAAGCTCATGATGGATTGTTACAAATGTTCTTCAGCTGAATGTGTGAAAGCTTGCAGGGACTGGAGGGGCTTTTTTTTTTTAATTAATTTTTTATTTTTTTTACTAAAACTCCCTGACTTAGCAAGCACCAAGCCCTCACCTTAAGCTGTTAGCCTTCCATCATTACACAGCTCAGTTAAATACGTATGGCTGCTGGTACCTAGGACATTTGAATGCAACACTGTATTGATACCATACCAACTGCTTTTAAAACCAAGAGGGGAAGCAGACCCAGCTGTAGAAATGATCGGTCACTGCCAAAAACAGCAAAATAAAAATAAAAGGCTGTGCACCTGCAACGAGGCTGCGTTGCATCGCCTGGCGGCCATGTATTGCTTGTTTGTGTGGTTTATTCTAATATTTGCAAACAGAAAGTGAAGCAGGAACAGCTCTTTGTCAGCTGAAAGGCCTCACAGGGAAGAAGTTGGCAGAAACACCCTGGATAGGCGAGAAAGAGGTAGTAAAAAAAGGTGACCACTCACTACCAAAAGGCAGGAAAATGTGTTTCAGTGCCTGGCAAATCCACAACAAAAATAAACAATCAACCCACTTTTCTGCAGGTAAACAGAACACAACCTCAGAACACTGGATGGTAGCGTCTTGATCCAGAAGCTGTCAGGCACGCCGCTGTAGGGGCAGTGGTGGGTTGTACATCCACTGATTTGGATGTTTTTCTGGTTGTATATAAAATTCCCTGTGTGGAAGTCTGACTGAGGTGTAACAGCAGCCACCAGGGGGCAGCACAATAACCGTCCCTCCGGTGAGGCAGTAATACAGGAGGTTCAATCAGTGAGAATCTTTAAAACCTGACAGCATCTGTGACCAAATGGCGTTGATGTTATCACAATATAAACTCACTCAGTTAGAAAAAGGGAACATCTTTGTGTCTTTTTTTTTTTAAATAGTAAACCAGAGTTGTTTCATGTAGTTTTGGAATGACACCGAGGGTTTGTCGTACAGCGCGTTTAGTTAAGAGAGCTGCGATTGTTCCTGCTGAAACCAGTCCGGCTCCAGGTTGAAGGCCACGTTAAGGCAGGGGACGATGTTGCTCCAGACCAGTGATCCCATAATTAGCAGGGGACTACAGGAAATGCAACAGGGAGGCGATTGCAACAAAGATATGGGACCAATTTCTGAGCAAAACAGAAGCACTTAAGACAAGAAACCAACAGAAAAAGAAAGGTTGATTCAGCCACATAAATAACACTCGGCTGTGCTCTAATCTCTACAGCGGCAGAGACAGAGACCACTGAAATAAAGGTACAACATGAAGTCCATTCTGAGCTAAACAGTTCTTACTAAATGCTAGTTGTCTATTTTACAGTTCCTTATTGAAAAGGGCTCTTGTTGCCCTGCGGATCATTCGCCCACGAGCTGCATGTCTTCTATCTAATGTCAGCGCCACACTTCATCTAGAAAAGTAATGGATTTATGTTGCTGCGCACTGCGTGGACAGTTATAGAGGAGAACGTGTGCAGGAAGAAAAGACAATTACCACCACGTCTGAGCTGTGCTCTGCTTGTCTTGTAAAATAATAGCTCATCTTTTTTTACTTTAGTTGAACAGCGAGTCAAGGAATATGGCTGAAGAATATTGCAGGACACTTAAATAATTTCAGTACAGTTTAAAAAGAACAACAGGTAACTTGATAACACTGAATCATTTAAATTAAATCAGGTTGTATCTTCTTCTTACATATACAAAGTGTTCCAGAGAAGAACTCTTTTGTGCAAATGAATTGAAGCGTTGATATGAAAACAGTGTGTGTGGAAGATTTATGGTCACATTATTTCTGAGGCACAATAACATAAAAAAGGGACATCCAGAAGCCTGAAGTGATCTCAAACCCCTATAAACAGCGCCCAGAGCAAAGACCAGGACGGGAAAGTACACCAGCCATGGAAACTGGGGTCTTAAAGACTGGAGAGAGCAGGGAGGGTCTGCTGTACTGTAATATAATAATAATAATAATAATAATAATAAGTATAAGTAAAGTGGCAGCTGGTGGTCATTTCCCATCTTGGCGAGAACTCATGGACACAACTGAATCAAAGCCAGGTCCGCCCAACATTCTCTCTCACACACACACGCACACACACACACACACACACACGAGAAACCTTTACTCCCTTCCTTCATTACCACATAACTGTTCTGAACCACAATATTATAACAAGAGTCCAACCTACAAACTACTTCACAACCTGCCAGCCAATAACATACCAGACAGCCACCTACAGTAACCAACCAACCAGAGGACTCCAGGGTCCTGGGCTTCAAGGCCAGATAATAAATACAGATAATAACTAGACTATGGTGATATATCATCTCCAACATTACAGTTTCCAATTGTACTGCTTTATATTAAAAATATATTGGCCACTGAACCAAAGCGCTGACTTTAGTTTCTCCGTCTGGGATAAAAAAAAAAAAAGAAGAAGAAACTATTGAATTCCAATCTAGTATACAGTAAGAGATAGAGAGTGTTAGAGAAATCAATTGATCCATTTACAGGTAAATTTACAATGCTAATAGCAGCAATTTTCATGGAATCATTTGTGCAATATTTATTAAAATAAAATTTAAAAAAGGCTTTATCAATTTTCATGCGATAAATGCATGTGTACAAGCATTTAAATATAAATAGTAGATTAGCGCCTCTCGAATGAAGACGACGTGCGATAAAAGGAATGGACATACATATTGTATCCATAAAGATGATAGTGTTTGGACATACCGAGTGCGTTTACATGCACGTAGTACTCCAGATAATGTATTCATATGTATGTATGTATCGTCAGATCATCTCGTCAGAAATCTGCACAGATTTCCTTAGTATACATGGATAAACTGAATGTCACCATAGAAACGGCTCACAAAACCGCAAAAACCGGCCTCAGTGGACATCCATAAACACGTCGACCAGTATAGTCAGGATATGAACTCAGCCTAGCTGTTGTAAATGAGACATGGCGCTGAAATATACCAAGTGATGATGAAACATGACTTTTCCATCATCACATGACTACTGCTCACTTGGTGAGACGGCATCGGTCACACTCAGGACAACTCGAACCAAAACACTTAACACTGACCTCAGTCTAGTCTGTTAAAGTGGCACTCCTGCGATCTAATGTGTTGATTATATAGTAAGTCAGTCTAAGTGAGACAGATTAAAACAAAAAAAAGAAAGAAAAAAGAATGATCTAAATCGTAGCAGAAGAATCCTGATCCTACATCTCCCATAATGCAACTTGATTTTGTTAGCTGGATAAATGCCCAGGTCTATCAAACTACACTGTTAGTCTCCATGTAGCTGATGACCGTCGGGTTATTTTCTCAGACTTTATTATTAGACAACCGTTTTCACAGGCAGAGCAGAACTCCTTGTGATGTGTGAAATCGGCTGAGTGCCCCTTTAACTTATGGGAAAGGATTGGGAGCACACGCGTGTTCTGTCTACATCCTTCATGAACTGATCGTGCACATAAAGTATGAAACAGTGCCGTGCTGTATCGCCAGTGGTTTCCCATAAATTCATACACAAAGAATAAGGTCACTGTACAATGTTAGAAGTCCCTCTGGAATGTGATGCTCAATAATAAAACTCTCTTGGATTTCCTTCAGCAGACATGCCAGGAACGTTCAATCCGCCACAACTGCTTTTGTGTCGAACGCTTTCCCCAAAAGGTACAGCTCGCTCTCCCCGGCTGCGTCAGTCTTTTAGAAATAAAAAGATAATAAAAACTAGATTCTTTTAAAACAGATCAAATGCATAGAAGCAAATCGGTTCTCTTGTCAAGCGTGAAACACCTGGTAGAACTTGTGCGTGTCCATCTCACTTTCTTTTCCTCAGCACATACACATGCCACATCTCCACCAACGTAAAGCCAAAACACTACTCTGAACAGGGCGTCCTGGTGTCCACATGTCAGTCGCCGAGGACAGCCAGCACATTTTTCACATAACTAGTTGCTTCGAGGAATCCGTTCACACTTGTCTACCTCTCCACCTCTCTGCACCGGGACCACAGACTGGTCCTGCTCACATACAGATGCTTCTTATCCAACGCCTCCAGTGCAAAATCGACTTTTAAAGCCTCCCAGTACAAACAACTTGCTCCCATAGTGGCTCTGTCCAACAAGGACACGACGCTTCCTGCTATACACGTATAATCTTCAACATCAACACGACTACAACAACATGAACGTATTTGTGCACACAAGGCAACACTGTACAACATTTACAAACACACACACACACACACACAAACACACCACGCCCGTCCTTGTCCTTTCCCCTCTGCAGTCCCTGAGATCACCTCACACTTAGCACAAGGCATTCTCTTAAACACAGACAGAAATTAAATACACAGAAAAACAAACCGAGCCATGGTGAAGGCACATTCTGGGAGGATCGATCTTTAAAAGAAAAAAGGAGTCGAGGAGGAGGAGACGAGTCTCCAACGATGAGTCAAATAGACCCAAATAGAGAATTCAAGGGAGTGGCAGCTGGAGCAGGGGATTCTGGGACATAAGAGTCTCAGGACTACCAGGTAGAGACGTCATATCCAGGGATGCAAACACATCAAAGGGGAAAATGCAGCAAAGGTCTGCTGTCACTGTATGAGCTTTTAGTCACTCTGACCCCAAATTAAAAAAAAAAAGTGTCTAAAAAAAATCAAATTTGATCTGTTTCCTCATTTACAAAGAACACAAATTATTGTGAGACATGGAGGGAGAAAAAAAAGACAATTCAATATTCTTTTAAGAACGTGGTTGTAAATCCGAATGGCCATACAGTATCCATGAATGGTTCATCATGTTGTCAGGTTCAAAATATACTGCAGATGTGAAGTGACTCCTGCATAAAATGTGACTAGTTTGCATCCCTGTATATCAGCTCAGAAAGCATCTCTGAGGCAAATCATCCAGTCTGCAGTGTCCAATCCACACCCCCCCCACAGCGCTCCGACCCTCCAAAGACACCAAAGTCTGCACTTCCATTCGCTCTCAGCGGTCTTCCCATTGACCACCATTCATTTAGCATCGTCTTCCCACATGATAAATAGTCCTTCCGTGGACTTCTATACGCTCTGCATAGTCTTTCATCAACTTCCTTGCATTCGTTGTGAATGGCCTTTATTCTATTTCCATCCATCACCTGTGGATGGATGTAGTGACTGTAGTTTCACTATAGGAGGGTAGGCAGTATGTCAGTTCTGATGTGTGAGCCTGTTGCATAGCTGGGAGGAGAAGAGAGGAGGAGGAAGAGGAGGAGGGCTGTGGGGAGTTCATCTCTCCCATCCAGCTCCTGGTTATCCTGTCTCAACTGCTCCAGGACTTGCGGTTCTCCCCCCGCCGGGCGACAATGGCTTCTCCTCGCAGAACGGGGACGTGGGCGGGAGCAGCGAACTCTCCCGTGCGCCGACTGGTCCGGTCGCGGCAGGACAGCCGGTCTGGGCGAACCAGCACCCCGTAACCAGGTTTACAGTGGAAATATCGGTGACCGCTGACTGAACCGTCATTTTTACCTGTAGGGAGAGAAGGACGAAGGTCACCACCACCGATCAGAAGCCATTCAGCACCGTACTATAGTCAGACGCACCAATCAAAGGCAGTATATTAACATGATTCAGCTGGCCTGATCATTCAGAAATGATTTGTGACTATTTCAAAAGTACTATACTATACTGGATAGTATAGTATAGTACTGTATTTATCATATATTAGTTTAGCAGGGTTATTTTTTTTTGACAAAACCTGAAGTGGTTTCTCATGTATTTGTGTAATTTGGGTGAAGTGACCTTTTTAATAGTGAACCTACCTACAGGGGTGTCTAGCTCCACCCCGACCCACACTCCCTCAGCAAACTGCGTCACTCCCACGTAGCGCACCGCCCCAGCCTTATTGCTTCCTACTGTAACATATGCCCCTTCTGTCAGCCAATCAGGCAGTACGTCGTCATGGCTACCCTCTTCATCGTCCACAAAAATCTCCAGCCTCTCCAAGCCTTCACCACCTCCTTCTCCTCCTCCTGAGTGGGCCAGCTTGTGTTCGGAGAAGGAGTTTTCTTCTATGACGTTGTTGTGATTGGCTGAGCTGTGGGAAGCAGGCGGGGCGACGGCGGCCATCTTGGCGCCACACTGAGAAGGAGAGGTCACAACATCGTTGCTGTCAGCACCCTGCTGCTGGGGGTTTGCAGGTAACGCAGTCTCAGCGGCCAGGAGGGAGGAAGACGAGGAGGAGGATCGGAGAACGTCAGACAAGGTAACTGTCGAAACGCTACTGGAGAAGTAGCCACTTGACGACTGGCTGAGGGGGCTGAGGGGGGTGATGTCATGCGGGTCATGCATAGGAAGAGGAGGGACTTCTGGGAACTCTGCCCGTCTGTCTTTGGTTGGGGGCCGTAGAATAGCAGTCTACAGGAAACCAACGGTTGCCACAGGAACAGAGGGACAGACGAGAGCATGCAGACAAGGCAAAACAACAAAACAATAATCAGCAATAATAATCAAAACTGTTACAATCACCCTTTGGACCAATCAGGTGCTGTAAGGTCGAGGGTCTGTTATGTGCGGCACAAATACATTTTGTAGGACCATTTGCATCATCTGCTAATGTTTTCTTTTGACATTTGCAGTCACATACTGGTTGACAGCACACATATCTGGGCTAATGAGTAAACACAGAACCAGATATAATACACATATACATCAATGTTGCTGCAAACTGCATCAACTGGGACCAGATCAAGAACCAATATGGAACCAGAAATGCAAATTAAGGGGCTACTCCACCAATTTCACACATAAAGATGTGTTCACTCGTCCTGTTGAGTGCTACTCGGAATGCAGAAGGCTTTAGGGGTGTTAAAAAAAAACATAACCCCAGTGGTGTCATAATGATGTCGTCAGGGTTACCTAGGCGTGCGGTACCAAATGGTGGTGTGGAGTTTAAAAGACGTGGGTACTAACCAGGCAGAAAGGGCCTTACAAAAGAGCTACATTATTGGAAGTGTAGGATCCAGTGTGTTCTCTGCCTCTGCTGCTTCGATTTTCACCATATTTTAAAGTCTGTCTCTGTCAGTCGCTCAACATTTATGGGGGAGCAGTACTAAATAGCTGGAGCGACCATTTAATGTGATAGCAGGAGACAGTTTTATGTGACTCCAGATTTCCTGTAAGATTGATTAAAAAACTGCAGTGGTTATCTATAGAAATTATTTGATCAAATTACAAATGTACAAAAAATTGAATTATTTAAGATTTTTGTCACAAAATTGGTCACATCCAATTGTTACATAAAACAGAATCTGAGCTAAATGTGACAAACAACAGAAAGAATGAAAATAAAAACAGGTCAACATCTTAAGGGGAGGTGGACAGGGACACAATCTCACCGTCTCAGCCTTGACTCGGACGTCGTCTCCTCCTGATGTCATGATGCGAGGAACATGCTGCTGAGCAACAACAAACAAGGTCATGACGTGGAAACGTTTGCACGTGCTTGCATGCTTTCCTGTACTCCTGTACTTGAATTTTGACCACTAATTACTACTATTACATCTTTTAATCTTTATTCCGCACTGCTCCACATTCACACAGTTACATAAAGACCTGAGTATTCAGGGCTGCACTGAGCTCTACTACACCGTCTCTGCTGACCTGCTGGCTGTGTGGCGAAGGCCTCAGCTCCTTCTTGTCGTCTCGCGCTGGAAACAGAGACTTGAGCAGTTTGGGCATCTGAGGAACCAGCGCCTTAACTGAAAGATAAGAGGCAGCAAGTCCTGAACGACCTGGGGGAGGGGTTGGAGAGGTGAGAGAGGAGGAGACAGAAGAGAGGAAGGAAGCAAGGAAAGAGGAGCAGGTGTGGGAGGTAGAGGAGGTGTGAAAGATTAAGACCAGAAGTTGAAAGCGAGTCCAGGAAATGGCAAAAAACCCAAACACAGTGATAGACTGACAGAAGAAGAGCCATAAGACACACTGACACACAGACGGGTGATTTGGCCATTACAATGTGATCGAAAAACATTCAAAACACATCAAAATCACTGGGCTGTGAAACAGAAATTAATTAAAAAATATACTAATTCTGTTCATTTTGTGAACAGACTTGATCTAAAGTCACAGAAACATTCATTCTGACATGGGCAAGAAATCACTATGAGACAGAGACATATTCAGACTGATCAGACCAGACCGACTGACTAGACACTGAAAAGCTTTGCTAATGAATATGAGGGAGGAGAAAGAAGTTCACACACTGTGCGTTAGACAAAGCAGGTTACAGAAATGGATGCAAGCAACACCAAAAGGAGCAGGTAGGAACAGAGCTATCACTGGGAAGGAGGGGAACAGAGTGGAGACCCAGCGTTGGATAATGTAAACAATGACACGTGGGATTGCAACATCAAGCAGAAGGAGAAGTATTATTGACACTGGCATACAGTAAAAATGGACAAACCCGAAGAGAGGAGGATGAAAGAACTGGTGGGAGATTAAGAGTTGGGAATGTGGAGGAAAAGTGACAAGGAATGTAAGGCAGAGAAGAAAAGAGAGGAGAGGTTGAGGGGGTAAAGGGACGGAGGTTTACCTTGCTCTGGTTCCTGGTTCTGTGGGGGCGTCATGCCAAAAGGAGTTGGGGACGAAGAAGGGGAGGTGGAGTAGGTGGATGGGGAAGAGGCGGGCCGTGGGAGGGTGCGGTGAAACTGAGAAGGCATGAAGATGTCCTGCTGACTCTCCCAGCGACCCTGAGAAACAGACAGGCAGAGATGACAGGACGCTGGTTTGAAAACAACGAATGACGGCATCAGAGCTGACACACCTGGTATCACATGTTGATGTACTTAGATACAAACGTCACTGCGGCATATAAACAGATCGATACATGACATTTGCTACTTTAAACTCTGAGTGGTAGGTAGGTAGGCAGGTAATTGCCACTGGATCCATAATTAATCACAAAATACTTGAACTCAAAAAGAGACAAAAAGCAAAAAGTTTGTTACCTTATCGTCCAGCAGGCAGGTTGTGGACAGGTCTTGTCTACTTCCAGACAGCTGAGGACCAATGGACAGAAATCTTATTACATTGTAATACATTGCACATGTCTTGCAGTACAGTGTAATGCCGTTGTATTTGTGTTTTACCCTGTTGACAGAAGGAGAACTTAGGCTCCGTCTGTTGCTCCTCCCTCTGCTAGTCAGTTGCTCCTTCACTGCCACCTCCTAAAAAACACACACAGGACCATTTTCAACATATTAGAAAGTACAAAATAAAACAAATCACAACTTTGATACATTTAATATTTTCATAAGCCATGAGTCTTCTCGGCCGCTGTGTGTGTTAAACCTCCACATATTCTGTCACTGCATGCCTATCGATCAATAGATATAATATCTATCTACCTGAGGCTGTCTATATCTCTACCAGTTTCTCCATCTACCTGTCTGAGTCTATCCAGAGTCAGGATGTTCTCCAGACTGAGGACACTGCGGAGGTATTTCTCAATTGCAGCCTCCTCATCTGCTGACTGGCTGTTGTGTGCGCTGGTGGCGAGCCGGGCCAGCATCTCCCTGTCCTCTGAGCCAGGGGCGTCCTGATGGGACGAAACATCATAAAAAGATACGCGTTTAATAATCCACCCTGCAGAGGTGTTCTTTAGCAAAACAAACAAAAAAAAAAAAGTGCCTGATATTTTTCCCCTGGCCTTACCCCGGGGATGTTGGAGACCACCTCGAAGGTGACCCCACAGCCAGGTATGGTACTGCGGGTGGACATCCGTCTGAGAAAATTGTGGGCGAAACCCTGGCGGCCCGGGTTAACATTGACGCAGATCCTCTTTCTCAGGACCAGCTGCATGTCGGCAGGGTGGCTGAGCTGAACCACCACTCGAACTGTCAGATAGACCCGCTGCTCCAGCCACGCTCCCCCGCGGCTGAGCTGGGGACACTCGTGCACGGTAGAGTCCCATGATGCCTCTGCTCTCACCTGCAGAGTCGACAAACACAATTGGTTGGTGGAACGGTCCCCCCATATGGACTCCTTGGAAAAACACCTCACGCAGGTCCATCCTCACCTCTCCATCGTAGTGTTTGACGATCTGTAGGTCAAAGAAGTCGTCCTCATCCTCTCCACTCAGGGTGGCGTCCCAACCTCCAGCCTCAGGAACCTCAAACTGGTCTTGAGAGCTGAGGTCATCAGCTGGTGAAAACCAATAGAAAACATTATTAGCCTGCGAGCAGAAAGACGTGAGCAAACAAATGTTATCTAGCACAGAATGGACGTACGTTTGAGGTTCAGGAAGACGACAGGAATGTGAGTCTCCATGCCTGGCAGAGGGACCCTGTGAACAAACGTGCAATACACACTGTGATCAACATACATAATACATAAGTTGAGGCACTCGCAAGGAAATATTAAATGAATCAAATCACACACACACGTCCTGCCATGTGTCGTACCATTCAGCAGGCGCTCCGGGAATGCCGCTGCCAGCAGAGGGCACCATGACAGCGTTCCTCTCCTCGGTCAGAGTCAAGCGCCACTCCAGCAGCTGGGCCTCCCTCTCCATGTCATCCTCTGTCTTTTCTGTGCACACAGCACTCAAACATTAAAACACTTCCTACGCTAAAAACCACATAAATTTAACTAGCCTACAACATGTGTATGCTGATGTGTGTGTGTGTTTTTGCATTACCTGCTTTGCTGACCAGGCTCTGCAGGTGCTGGTCCAGGTATTCCTGTCTCTTGGTGAGAGCAGCTAACCACTGTCCCCGCAAGCGTTCCAGGTCTCTTTCCTTTACAACAAACCAGTCAGTTAATCTTCCGCTTCAGTTCAATGAAAGACTTATTGCAACGGGTATCAAACTACCTGATAACTGTCCATCTCATCTCCCTCCTGGTTTGCTGTGGTGTTTCTGATCTCCACACAACCCACTGACACTGCAAGCAGTATTTCTGATATCAGAGGCATGGTGCCCGAGTCCTGAACTGAACGCACGTCCACCTGGATTCGCCTAGATTGACCCTGGAGATGAGGAGGGGGGAGGAGGTTGGGCAAGACACAGACGTTTAGAAAACAGGACACTAGTTTGAAAATATCTAGAATATTTAGAAGTTGGCTTTTATTTTATTTTATTATAAAATGTATTTATTGACGCTTGCTAGTTCCACCTGCTGTTACCAGGTTGACCGTGGTTATTATGTGTGCTTATCCCTACCTGCCGAAGCTGGAATATTCCCCCGGTCCGTACATCTCTAGCAGGAACCACTTCCACGGGGACAAATTCTCCGTTCTCGTTTATCTCCAGGATTTGAATCCACAGCTCCAGGCGACGTGTTACCTCACTCCACCTACAACAAAACAACATTCTTAGAGCGCTGGTTTTTCTTAAGTTACTGGAAAGCAAGTCTCGCAAGTGTTGACTGTGTGTACCTACCTGTCTCGTAGTGTGCGTGTCTTGGCCTGGATGATGCTGAGGTCCCACAGGGCGGGATTTCTCCCTGCATCAGCCTGTCTGTGTCCATATACCTCGATGGCAACTGCCCCTTCCGTCAGGTATTCGATGAAATCCTCTGTCACTGACACTGCCAGCTCCTACAGGACCAAAGAAAGATCAGTCTTATACTTGTAACTCACAACTCCCCCGCCACCTTTTACATAAATATTTAAACAGAGTTCATTAACACATTAAATCCACCCTCCCGGGCTTCACCTTGCAGCTGTCAAACACCACCATGCAGTGTGGGTCCTTGGTACTGGGCGACGAGGACGATGGGTCAACTTCAGGAGCCACGATGATGGGCTCAGGCTGGTCCCAGAATGCATACTGACAAAAAACGAAGTTGGACAGGTACTGAGGAAGACCTGTGGCCTGCAGGATCTTAATCTGTAGAGGAGACGCAGGTCAAAAGTCATTTAAACACATCGTCTCTTCAATTTACACTCCAAATGACCACACAGTTGAATCAACACCTCTCTAAAACAGTTTCAAGAACTGAACTGAACATTATAACCTTCATGAAGAGAGGATTTACTGCAAGACTATTGCTCCTTGAACTATAAAACAAAGCTCCTGGAATGATTTTAAACAACTGAGTCTGAATAACGGATATAATGTACTTCTCTCTGACGATTTGTTGGTCTTACCATGCAGACCAATTTACGATCCTGGACTTCAGGGTCCTGGTTGTTGTCGGGATCATCTCCTCCAGCCATGTTGTCCTCTAATCCCCCTCCAACCCTCACCACCTCCACATGAAGACGCCCTGCCACCTGACCACAGCGAGGAGAGGGAAAACATAAAAACATTTATGACAGAGACGGCGATTAAGGAAACAAATTGGAGGAATTAGGAATTGTCTGTGACTACCTACCTCCCCCTTCTGGTTGATGATGGGAACAGCATACTGCAGCTTTACATCGTAGAAGAGACAGGAAAGGAAAACATTGGCAACGCCGATCAGACTGTGGTTTTCCTGTTCGTCAAAGAACGGGTCTGCTCGGCGGAAATATGAGCGCATCACCTGAACAAGGAACAAGCAACAACATGGATTAGAACTTTATCTTACTGAAATGCTGACGTTTTATCTGTCCTAGTGACCGGGCAGGGTTACTGTAAGGCTTCACATGGAGAAATTCACTCACAAAAACACAAAAAAACTCACAGGGTTGTCATGGTGATGGGTGTGGTAGTCCTGCCACTCCTGGTACAGCTCTCTCATGTCGACCAGGCGGTTCTCCATCTTCTCCAAACTCCAGATCTGCTTCCCTCGACACCGACGTCGAACCTGAATTGCTGGTTCACTGAGCACTGCATCCCTCTATACATAAACACACACACACACACGGATGTATTTAGAGAACTGGCTGTGCTAAAAACAGAAGTCTGGGCACATCTGTGTCTACATGTTTGTGTGTGTGAGACCTTGCGGTTTGCGTTGAGGTTGTCCGACGGGATCTGCAGCGTGACTCTGTACTCGGTGTGTCGCTCCAGCTCCTCTGCGATGAAACAGGCTTCTTGGACCAGGAGGTTTGCCCTCACTATCTGCTCCCTCAGCCGCCGCAGACTCCTCACCAACACCACCTCCCTGAAGGAGGAGAGCATGTGGCAGAGAAGAAGGTGTTTAGTTTGCATTCATGTCAAAAATGGACGACGTACAATAGATGGAAGCAAAAAGTCTCTAATTCAGCATGTATTTATATTCTTGGCACACACACACTCTCACCTGTCCTCACTCCACTGCCTCAGCCTGCTCTGAGCGCTGGTTGAATGACTCATCCCTCCCATACTGAGTCTCTCCAGGCTGCGGTAGTGAGACTGCTGTCCCGGACCTTGCTGGACCGACGCCGGCGCTCCAGATGGGCCCGTGGACAGACGGTCTGGGTTCAGCTTCTTGCGCAGCTGCTGGAGCTCCTGCTCGTACATTTGTCTCTGCCGCTCCAGAGCAGAGCGCTTCTCCTCTTCGTGCTGCCTCTCCAGAGACTGGAGGACTGCTTGCATGGGGTCTGACAGGACAAAACACAGAGGAGTCAGAAGACAGACGGGAGACTGAACTAGCTGATGATGTTAATAAACGTCTCCTTACCATTATTGCCCAGGGCCTTCATCATGACCTCCGTCTGGGCGAACTCATAGGAAAAGCTGACTTCACTGGACACTTCGCTGGCTGTGTCACCATCTGCATCCAGCTGCTCACTGCTGCCGCTGTTCTTCATCACGCCGCCCTCCCCCTCCTCATCTTCAGCTCCCCGAGAGCGCCGTTTAGGCAGGTTGATCCTGCAGGTAGGAAGTCCAGTTAATAGACTGTAATCTCTGGTATCACTTGGTTAATTTGCTGTAACCCAACTGTCAGCGATTAGGTACTATGTGCTATATCTTTAATAATTCCTGCGGGGAGCTAGTACAGAACACACTGATAGGATGTAATAAAAATGTGAGGTATATAAGAAGAAGTGGGTGTGTTTAAATAAAACAAATATGAAGTAAAAATCAAAAGAGTCATATTTTATCATATGAAAACGTATGAAAAACACTGCATCTACCTAAAGAAGTGGTTGTTTCCCCAGAAGATTCGGTCGCCATGGTGAAGCTGCAGAGCACTGGTTACAGGAGAACCATTAACACATGTCCTATAACACAATGAAGACATCAGTGACGTTAGGATTCACTGCTCAAAGATGACAATGTCTCTAGTGGTAAAGTAACCCCCTCCACACACACACACACACACACACACACACACACACACACACACACACACACACACACACACACACACACACACACACACACACACACACACACACACACACACACACACACACACACACACACACACAGCTGTGCTCATGTTTTCACCACTCAGCTTGGACTTGGTGTTCCTTACCGAGCATTGCGGTAGGGGGAGAGGATGACGGCAGCATCTGCTGTAATGTCGATGACACAGTGCTCTGCCTGGATGCCCATCCCACACAGCTGGATGTCCTGAGAGTCCGCTGAGCCCACCTTTGTGTGATCCTGAGATGCGACATTCCAAATATTACTAGACGTTATCAGCAGAGAGTGGAACAAATAAATGTTTAGTGGAGTAAAGCCTTCACACAAGTTTGTTAAGTGTATCCATTTGTGTTATAATCCAATCACAATTGATATGAACTGTATTTGACCCTGCCATGACATCATCTGTTCTGATCAAACACCAACTTGATTATGTTTTCTTGAAAGCCGTTTTGCGCTTTCAAATTTGGTATAATTGATTTAATACATTTCTTGTTACACAAAACACTGTTTTCCACAAGCACCCATTGTCAGTCAGATGACAACTGACTCCTCCTCAGCCAGTTAGTTATGACAGCTCAGCTGAGATGTGATGTTTGAAGGGCAGATGGATTGGAAACTATGTCACACACATGGTAAACTCAATTATAGTGATAATATTGTTTGGTATTCAGTGTAAATACTGAGAATAAATAGTATGATGAAGAAAGTGTGTGTGTGTGTGTGTGTGTGTGTGTGTGTGTGTGTGTGTGTGTGTGTGTGTGTGTACCTTCAGGTAGTACACCAGCAGTTCATTGAGGGCAGGATCAGCGTTGAGGTTGACAAGAAAACTCTTATCATCTCCAACTTTAATCCCTGAAGACTGGAGAGAAATCCCCAGACTCTCCAGCTGCTTCTGACGCTCCTACAAACACACAGAGACACAGATCAGATTTACACTGAGATATATACATATATGATTCTGTGCAGTAGCTCACTATGTTTGGTTTAATAACTGTATGCCTTACCTGTGCAATCTCCTCAGTTTTGCGAAGCTTCTCTTCCCAGGTGATGGTCATCTCTTGAATCAACTTTTCGGATTCTTCCAGACGGTCTTTCAGCTCTGGAGCCTTCAAAGACTGCAGAAAAAAAACAAAACAGCAGATGAGCGTATGGGAAATCAGAGATTTCAAAATGCTGATTTTGAAGATTTAGAAGCAATCTTACCTCTGCCTGAGTCAGTTGTACTCGTAGTTTCTCTACTTCCTCTCTGAGCTCCCTGATGATGCGAGCATTGGGGTCTTCGTTAACAACAGCATGGTTAACAATGCTCTTTGCTCGGTCTGCGTAGCGCAGCGTCGATAGTGTCTCCTCGTAGTTGTCTGCTGCTGGACTCACAGTTGCAACCATCGCTGTGCGACTGTTGCCACCCAGACAGTCCTGGAGAAAATCAAACATGCGAAAAACACATGGAGAAGGAGAGAGGAAAGAAGGAGAGAGAGACAGAGAGAGAAATGGGGAGAAATGATGATATGAAATGATGAACATGCACTGGATAGTCAAACATTTATTTGTTATTTATTTGTTGTTAATGTATTTTCCTGTCTCTGGTGGACGTGTATGTTTTATCGTGTATGTACCTTCAGCAGCCATGTCAGAACAGAGTCTCTGTAAGGAACAAATTTGGTCTTGTTCTTGGCTGTTCCCTGTTCAGCTAGCGCCGAGATCACCAGGCCCAGCGTAGTGAGAGACCTGACAAACACACAAACACACTAGGGTCAAATACTTTCTATTGCATTTCATGTCTCTGTTCAAGGGTTGGTATCACAGTGTCCCTGTACCTTTAGCGTGTGCATCTCTCTCTATTTGTGTGTTGGCACGCGTTAACATGAAGCTTGTTTCAAAGGTTTTACCAGACGCATTCACTTATTATACTATGCATTAGGTGAAAGTAAAGTTGCTGCAGTGGGACACCAAATGCACAAAGATCCAAACAACACAAGGTATATTGCTTTCTTTCATATTTACAGCTGTAAGTGCAAATGACAAAAGTGGTATGAAGTCTCAATGAAGTCTCAAGGCTGATATGACAACACTCTGTGGTTAGAAAAAAAAGTAGAGTGAAAACTTCTGTTAGACAATTTTGGGTTTAGCCTGATTGGGAAAACACCCCGTCATGGGTCTTTTTTTGTGTGTGTGTTAAGAGCATCTGTGTTGAACTGCTTTTGCTTACTTGTTGATGTTGCTTCCCTCCTTGAGTCGTTCTCCTGCCGCTCCGGTCTTTGCTGCTCTCTCACTTCCAGCCAAGTCTACCAGACTCAATCGACTCACCTTCTCCCCGCTTGTCTACAGAGTTAGAGACAGAAAGTCTGATTATTGTCTCATTCTCTGCAGTATATTCAGCCATTAAACTGGCGATTGGCATATTCTTTATCTAAACATTATTACTGTTCATTAGCAAAACCTAGCCTCCTAGGTTTTGTGATTGTTTGATTTTTCTGTCAACAACACCTGTCACCTAAGGTGAGCTTTGCCCAGACTATGTTCCTTTTAATGGCATGCATGATATGAACAGCAGTAATGGCGGGCAATAAATGCCACTGTCATCAGAGATATGAACTATGATACATTGTCAGTAGGCTGGATGGACATGTAGCTCCAACAGTGGCCTTGCAGCCTGACATGGGTTGATTTTCATTTCTGTCCACTGCAAAATGAAACCAGCTTTTGTTCTCCCTCTGTCTATCTTCTGACTGAATGTTCCATCAGCTTGTCAGACTCAGGGTGGCCAGCCAAATGACGACCAGCCCTGCAATGTCTGGCCTGGTCTGGGACATACAAATGTCCTGGAGCTGCAGTCTAGGACATATATGCAGACCTGGATCTGCCAACATTCCTGAAAGCACCACCGCACATCCACATGAGGCCTGACAAAACTCTGACGGCTCATTAATCACCAAGGAGGCAACACATCAAGACAAGACAAGAGTTTTCAGCAGCTTTCAACTGAGCACTACTCTGATTTGCAAGCATGACAGCAACCCAGACATAAACAACAAGACTTTATCAGTTTCCAAAATGCTCTGTTAGACTTTGGTTTCTCATCTTTCAGTCTCTTCTTGACAGGATCCTTCTGTTTCTTCTCATGGGCTGTTGAAGATGTGGATATCACATCGCCATCAGTACTGGGACAGATCCACCCCCCAGCCAAGCGTGACCGATCAGTAGCTGACAAGACTGAATGTAACACCTGACCTTCACCTGCCGAACAGCGAAAGCAGCACATCAGCAGCTCATCACTTGTTCAGCCACAGTACTTCTGTGGGCTCAGAAGCATTTTCACAAAGACCAATGCACCATCATGTCCTTTGCGTATAAGACACAAGTGAAGTTTCCATAGCCTGTGTAGACAGATGCACTAGTTAAAATTAATTTATATCTATTCCATCAGAGCTCGTTGGTAGAATGTGTCTGGTGTAAAGGCTCTATGCACAAGGTGTCTTTATAAATAAGACTCCAAATGGAAATAGTTTTTCCATTAACGTGAGACAAATGATGAGGATATTGCCCTTCTTGTTTAAAAAACAAGAAACAGGTTTACTCCTACACCCTCATGCCTCCATGAATCAGTCTGGATTCCACACTTCTCATGCCATCTTCTCTAGTGGTGACATTTGACCTTTCCCCCTCAAGTCAGATCAGGAATGGAAAAATTAAACTGACTAAAAATACATCTCTTTAACAAATGCCTCTCATCACAAAGAGAGCTTTGTCTATCTTTTACACTGCCTCCCATAAAAATATCCATCATCACTCTCCCTAGCTGTTATGCTGCATTTTCTCATTTTCAACTCTTTTCTGATTCTTTATGATGACGGAAACTTAAAAGTCAGCTGCTTGTGGTGCTGAAGAAATTAAAATCACAAATCTAACTAAAATGAATCACATGCACACCTCATTCTGTAGTATACAGAAAGCTATAATATCTCTAATTTTGCATGTTGAGCACCGTGTGATGGAAAGGAGAGCAGTGTGTATGCTACTGTAAAACAAGTATATTTTCAAGGGGGTTTCCATTAAGTTGTGAAAACAAAGGCAACCTTGTTTTGAGAAAAGAATGAGATTGATCTTCAATATCTTAAAAAATTATTCACATCACATTAAAATCTCAGGTAAACAAACCCAAAACCAGAATCCTAAAAAGACTCGGTCATGAGACCAGCTGATAAAGATCAACCTCAACTGTGCTGATACAGATCAGCCTCAGACCAGCACAGCCTCAAATCTCTCAGAGTAAAGCAAATTATTAAACAAATACGAGATCTCTATCTGGAACACTGAGCAAATACAATCCAAAAATAAACCCAAACTTCTTTTGTTGTAGAAATAGGGCCCAAAACTGTGAATACATATTGGAGAGCCAGATAGAGGGGAGGCAAAGCTGGTGAGTGTGAACATCGGTACATACAGCACAGCCACAACTGCCAGGTCTCCTGGTGGTGTCAGACTTGGAAATAAACACCAGTAAACCAACTCTACTTTCATTTTCAATATGCATGTGTATGTCTGCTTTTGTATGAATTGTGTACAGTATGTAGACACCCTTTGGTCCTATTCAATTCTAAACATCTAGCTGGCTGATGAAACTGTGAAAATACAGAAATACCAGCCACTGTGGCATTTTTCTTCCTTAATAAGGGGTCTCTAACGATACCAGGGTCAGCAACTAGATCAGCAGGCAGGACATACAACTTATCAGGCTACTTGGTGGCAGCTTTAAGGTTCCAGCACAAGTTGCCATCATGGGAAAAATATATACCAACAATTCCAAGAATACTTCTGTGAACTCTGCACTATACTAACCTAAGTTACCAAAGCTCGACTAGATTTAGCAAAGCAGAGAACAAAAGAGCAAACAAGAGAGAGTTGGCAGCAAATGGGGCCAAAGTTCAAACTGATTGAACTTTGAGTGTTTGCTTGATAACTCTGAGCAGTACATGTTACTGAAAGGAAATCCTGTGAAGAGCTGTTGAGTGTCAGACTGACTCATACAGCACTGGATGATTTTGCTACTTGTCATGGGCGGCTTTCTTTAACATGCCCCTTCATCACTGTTCCTCCACACACAACACAGCCTGAGCCATTAGGGGGCACAGATGGGCTCCAATGCAATGATCTACAGTCAGTATTTCTTTTAAAGATTGGGACGAAAAGTTATTTCACTTAAATGGCATTTTTTTACTCTCTGTGAAATGATGGTAAAGTTCAAGATGGTCTGCATATAATTAGAGTAACTTAGCACTACATCCAGTTGAGTTAGTAAATGAAATGTGTGCGAGTCATTGTAAGGCTGCAACTGATTGATTATGTTCACTATTTTCAGCATTATTATAGACTGACAAAAATTATTCAAAAATGAAGAATGGGCATCACAAGTTCTTCATATTACTTGTATTGTCCAACCCCCCAAATGTTTTATTCTGTATCATATAAAACAGAGACAAGCAGCAAATCCTGCTTTGTGAGAAGCTGGAACCAGAGAATATGTAGCAGTTGTGCTTGATAAATAAATTAAATGATTAACTGACTGTCAAAATGGTTGCAGATGATTTGTCTTATGCTCGACTAACTGTTGTATATTCTCGCTTTCCATCTTTTATAGATTGAGAAAACACCACATTTAGATAGATATTTGGTTGTTTACATACATTCTGTGCATGTATTTAGCAAACACTCTGGGGTTAGATGATAGAGTTCTGATCACTGCCTTGAAACACTGTTTAACAGGATCAACTTCCACTTTTTGAAGCATTAAAGCTGTTTTTGCTTGTTGTTTTTCCTTCGGAATCTTCTGCACTTTGAAAACAGGTCCAACATCCCTCATTACCGCTGAGTACAACGAAACAACAAAAAGTGGAACATAAAAACAGGCATCATACTAAATGCTGAACAACCAGTACTGTGTAAAAAGCACAGAATGAACCATCAGAAAAAAGCTCAAACTGCATTGAAGTGAAGCTTACATCTGGTCTAGTGGGGCGGGTAGTGGTCAAAGAGGAGTTCCCTGTATTTAGAATGAGGAGACAACGAAACAAAGACAATAAAGAACTGACTAATCCAG
Source organism: Enoplosus armatus (assembly GCF_043641665.1). Taxonomy (NCBI): domain Eukaryota; kingdom Metazoa; phylum Chordata; class Actinopteri; order Centrarchiformes; family Enoplosidae; genus Enoplosus; species Enoplosus armatus. The sequence continues at coordinate 25,344,499 of NC_092180.1, read as the reverse complement.
ATACAGGCCGCGTCAGCCGAGTGATTCACTCACTGACTACACAGTCTGCGCAATTAGCCGTTTGCTTGATGATCCTACTGACTGACTGACCAACATAGTGACTGACTCTGGGTGTGCCTTGAAAACAGAGCAGGCTGTATCAGCTGACGAACTCAAAGTCATGCCTGTGAATTATTAACGGGATTCGCTGGTGGCAAGTTTGCCTGGAAATAAGAGCAAGGAGCAGGAGAGGCTAAGTGGGTCAGCGAGGATGGAGAATTCGTCATTCAGGTCTTTTCTTGGAGTGCCTGGTCAGCCAGCTGAGCGTCGTGGACTTTATTAATGACAGATGGTTGACGGGTTCAATTTAAAGGCACCACAAGTCCATCACTTCTATAGCTGCTGTCAACACCAATCATTTATATCTGTATTGAGAAATAGCCCACAACATCTCAGAAATGAATTTCTGATCTCGTCTAGAATTTAAAGTTTCCCTTAAAAGTGATAAAAACAAATGATGTGTGTTGTAACTGTGCCCTTCCCCAGCCTGTGTATGTGTTATATCTTACCCCAGACTGTAAGTCTTTGAGTGTGTGTGTGAGGATGATGTTGAAGACGGCGTGCGATCGACTGCTCTCCTCGTTCATGTTGGTTGCAGCGACAGTCCGAGACTTATTCCCCTCCGACATCAGAGACTCGATGTCCTGTCAGAACAACACAAATCAAACAATAAATAAAAGAATAATATTTCACCATTTTATGAAGAATGTTATACAGTACATTTAGATTCTAGATTCTATGCATGTTTATATATTTAGTGACTGCTTAAAAAGAATGTATTTGAGTCTCCTTGAAAAGGGTTAACCCTAACCCAATACGTAATTAATATCATAACTAGCCTCTTTCCACTGTGATTGGTGGGACTGCTGCCGTCATGTGAGCAACACCGTCACAAATCCTCAAAGTTTAAAGATCAAAGTGAGGGGAATGCAAGTACGATGCTCGACTCATGTGTCTGCTGGACACTGACACATGTGGCAGCCAGAATACAACATGGCAGCGTTCAGTAGACGCCAGTGAATCAGTCAAAAACTAAAAAAAAAAAAATCACTATTTAAGATAAATATTCTTACCTTGTAGCTAGCCACAGCTAGTCGAGAGAGGCCATCCACGTAGGGACCCAAAACTTTATGTTCCCTCACCCTCAGAGTTTGTCTACCCCTGGACAATAAGAAAATAAGAGCAGGTTCAAAACACACATAAACAACATGGTCACTCTTGGTTAATTACTATTCATCTGATCCATTAGGAGTGGCAGTATTGGCTCAGCTGGTCCTGGACACCACTACAACTTTCCCCAGTTCATAGAAACTTTGTTAGCACTTGGCTCTCTGACCCTGATTCAAATTTTCTCCAGGCCTGAGAACTTCATCATTCTCTGGTCCACAGCGAAGCCCATATGGCTGTCAGATGGTCTGCTTCTCTTTGACCCGTTTTACTGAGGTTAAAGGTCACACAGTGAGGGAAGGTCAAAGGTTATGCTGTCTGGGGCAGCGGACACAGGCCTGTGCTCTTGATTTACTGCTGACCGGCTGGACATGACCTGGACTCCATCAGTGGTTGCAGGGCAGAGAAGTGATCCTTTTATCCACTGTCCACAGCAGATGGTGGTACCAAAATCCACCAGAGACCTTCTCTGTTCTAACAACTAACTTCAGAAAATGTCTTCTGTATTCTCTATACTCGATATAATTTGATTGCTATTTCAATTGGCTTGGAATAAACACATGGGCAGCAGTGAAAGTGTCCTTAGGTCTTATCAGAGCAACCACGGCCTACAGAAGGAAAGAAATGATCATTCCTTTCATGAAAAAGGATAGAAGATTAAGTCGAGGTCGTACCCTTTGGGATCGAGCAGATCTCGGACCTTCTCGTTGTAGATCTCCATGTAGGACACCTCTACAGTGAAGCTCTCCTCCTCCCGCTGTTCCTTCTGGGTTCGTTCAAACAAAGCACTGCACAGCCGAGGAATCAGTCCTGGCTGGTCCCCTGAACCCATCATGGTGTACGACTTCCCCGAACCTGGCAACAACACACACAGACAGACAATCTCAACGGGAACAGGTCGTTTGAAATGTGAAAATGGCACCTTTGTAAGAGCTGATGTAAAACTTTGAGAAACACAATCGAGGTAGTCATACGTCACTAACTATTAAAACAACATCATGTGGCCACTTCATTAGGTATAACTATGCAATTCAATACAAATTCTAAATAAATAAATACATTCTATCTTTACAGTTTTTTCTAGACACTGCTGAAAATATGTACATTCAATCATATGTTTATTACTGAGGTCATAGTTAAAGGTGGAGTTATACTGGATGAGGGGGGCAGAATATTAGAACCACCTCTAAATATAAATCAGTCCAGACCCTGGACTGATTTATCAGCCCTAATGGGTTGGTTGACAGATTTGTAATATTGAGATTATGTGTAAACTGAAAGAAGAGAGATATGATCTTTTTGTGTCTACACTGGACATGTTTCAGCCTTGTTTTTTCAGTCATCAGTCTGATGGAACAGAGACACTTGCATTCATGCCAGTGCAGATATCTACACCGTCTGCACAATATTGCTTAGGTGTGTTTGGGTTTTGGCACCACTGTGCAGGTCTATCATGCCTCTAAAGTTCTGCTTTTGTTTGAAAACTTCATTTGAGCTATGGTAGAAGGGAGGCCGTGCAACCTTCCTGTCACAACACATCCTTACTGACACTCCTCTCTTAATCTTTATACAAAAAGCTTCAGGGCACTGTGCTAATGAAGGCAAGGAGACATCCTTCATATATGGTGTCCAACTCCTGTAGCTACGTTATAAAATACATTCACATCATATTGACCACAGACTAGAGAGATTTCTCATGGTAAATTACCAGTTTGTCCATAGGCAAAGATACAGGCATTGTAGCCCTGGAAGGCGTTGCGGAGAAGACTTTCCCCAAGGCACTGGAAGACCACCTCCTGACCTGGAAACACACAAACAAGGAATTTTATTCTATGCAATTGTGAATATTTGGCCTTTCCTAACTCAACTGTTTGAATGGCATTTTAGTGATGAAATGTTTGATAATGTGAACTGGAACTAACCAGCAAATTTCTCCTTATCCGTCTCATCCATGGACCAGAAACAGTAATCATAGGCAAAGACCTGGGAAGTGAAAACAGTGGCAGTATGAGAGTCTATGTTAACATTTGATAACAATTTGCACCTTTTAATTGCCATACAGAAATGTCCATATATGTAATACTGGAGTTTAATTCAATGGTAGCTTGTGTCATGTAGCATTACGGGAACTTTTCAGACGACAGAAAGACCTTCCTGGGAAACACTGATATTCAGAGAGTCACTCAGCCAAAAAAACATGTTCAAAAGTTTCCCAGCAACAAGGGTTTAAAGTTAATATATTAAACAAGACTCTTCTGGCAAAAACAGTTATACAGACATTACTTTGTATCACTGCCCGTACGGTTGCAGGCAGGAACAGTTCACAAACTGCTAGAGTCAAAGAAATACAGCAGCTTCTTTGTTTAACACAGAGATGATTCACAGCCATGGAATTAGCTCAGTGTTAAAAAATGTCTGTGTATGTTTATGAGTGTGTGTGTGTGTGTGTGTGTGTGTGTGTATGTGTGTGCCGTTACCTTGGACTGATTCCTGATGATGTTGGGAGGGTCAAGGTCCATAGCAGCATGTGGAGAGATAGGAGGATGACATTTAGTGCACATGTCAGAGAAGATGCAGTGTGTTAAGCCATTCAGAGCAGACTGCAGTGAAGTCTTTGGTGCTTCATGTTCCAGACCGATAAAGGAAATTATTTATCCAATATCTGTCTAACAACAATGTTCAACTAATTATCATATGTTCCTTTAAGATAGAAAAGAGGAGTGAGTCAGACAGAAAAAGAAAAACATGCATGAACAGAGACGGATATAAAAACAAAGGCAGAGCAAGAGCCACTGCCCTCAGGCTTTCCTTGTTTTCACCAGTCACTTAAGCACACATTTGATTCAAAATCAGCCGTGTGTGTGTGTGTGTGTGTGTAGCCTATTTACATCTTGTTTGTCACAACCAACTTCTCAGGGGATTTGGTAAGGGTGTGAGTCTGTATTCATCTCTGAGGAGACATAAAAAATGATCTGGGACTGGGTGAATTGTTGTGGGAATGTCTGTGTGTGGGCATGTGTGTGAGTGTGTGTGTTAGGGTTGGCCCGATGTAAGGATTTTCAAACCAGTTTGATGTTAAGCCAAATACCGGACCGGACGACTGGGCATACCGAATTTTACCACTTTGTGTCGCATGTGACTCAGCTGCTCCCGAGTGGAACATAATGAGAGCCCATGAATGAGAGTGTAGCGACACAACAATTTGGACAATTGAGAGACACATCATGTTTTTATTTCTCATGACAACCATTCAACTTTTTCTTCCTCTAAAGCCGAGGTCACCAATAGACCCAGACCCGGGACCTACAACCGGTAAACTATTTACATTTATTATTACATTTTGACGGAGCGTTTCTATTTTAATTGCCACAGCTAGCCTTTACAGCTCTGGTATAGCAGCCCAGGAAACTCATCTCACGTGATGCTACTCAGCCAACCAAATCTGTGCATTCCGATAAGCACTGCGACTCGAGTCAATGAGTGAGATACAACACACAGGGGAGACGAGAGACAACAGGTGCAGAAGTACGCGAGTCAGAGAAAAGCAATTTTACCGACCCAAACTAACCCTAGTGTGTGGGACTGAGTGGTGGAGGGGGTTGGTACTGAAGTTGGTAGGGGGTTGTGTGACAGGGAAGTAATAGATGTAAAGAAATACATGTGCAAGCAGGCGCATACACTACACACATGAACCCACACACAAACATGTCAGACTTTTGAGCATCTAGCCAGCAGCCATGTCCTTAAAACAGATAAACAGAAAATAGATAAACCTCTCTTTAACATCCTCTGCAGAATACAGAAATATATGCTACGAGTAAATTAGAAGAGCACTAGTTTTTCACAGCCTATAAAAGTACCAGTACTGCTGATATGAGCCCTGTACAGGTCCAAATACCCCCAGGACTGGCCTAGAATTACACTCACTTACACTGTTAATGCATTAACAAAGGGTTCAGGTTTTCACTTCGTATTTGTTCAGTACATAGACCCACTAAATGGTACACACTGGTATTGTTACACCTATGTAATTAACCATGTGTTTCCAGTCTAACTTAGACCGAGCGGCTCAAATGTTGCAGAAATGTCATCACAACGTGGTTCATAAACTAAACATCTTGCCTGTCCAGTACTTTTAAATCTAGGAGAAGCATTTTGTTATTGTCAAGCCATTGTGTCATATGAGCCAACTTCTACTTCCAAGTCATGTAAATGTAAAGTCATTGACATGCTTTTCCTGTGATGGCGAAGTGAAAAACTGTCATTAGAACATTAATGTCAGCCATTGGGTAAGCGCTTTCATCAAATAGGCTTGCTGCAATATGACAACATTAGGACTGGGGGCGCCTGAGGGGACACAATCTATAACACTGGCAGTCTTGTTCTTCCCATTAACTCCTACAAAACCTGCAGTGCTCTGATTAATGTCTCTATTTCTATAAAAAAATCTAAAAAGTCTAAAAAGTTATGCACGCTCTGTTCTCTCTCTTCTGTTCTTCATCTCTACAGGCGGTCATCTTCTTCCTCCATCTATAAGCTACTGGCTCCGCCCACAGGGTGAGGGCAGCTGTCAGTCAGCTCAAGTCAGATGATGAGGCCAGAGGTAGAGACTGGGAGTAGTTTACACCCCCCACCCCCTAACACACACAAACACACACACATTTCTATACTTAACCGTCATCTACATTCATTCTATTTCTCAGTAATGCTGACCCTCAGCTGAATGCCTCACCTGACACCATATCTAACCCTGAGCCCTAAACTACATCACAAAAATGTCCTCTAAATGTCTCAAACTAGTCTTCGTAAAGATACAAGTAGAGGAACACACACACCTGTTTCCTTTTACCCATGCACATTCTTTAGAAACCGCCAAAGCTGCAGTTCTTGCACAAACCAGCCAGCGTGCGATCCAATCTGTAACACTTCATATTTCACTGACGTTCCGCTGCTGACGTGCTGCATTCAGAGAGCAAATACATGCAGAGTAAGTCCTATCTGAAGGCTTATTGACTCCAGTAGCTCTTCAAATCAGGATACAATTAGGAGACGTTTACCCAGAGCAGAGTTTCTGAGTCCACAGGACCTCCAGCAGTAAGAGAGGAGATTCTAAAAGTGTTTTCACTGCTTAAATCTTAGGAAAGAATGTGTGCATCTATAGGAGGATATAACAGGATGCTACTGTTATTCTGTACAAACAACTATCAACAAAAATCTTCACAGATCGGGTTGCTTGGACTAAAATTGTGTTGCCTGGAGTAAAATCTTGTCAAACCAGAATCCCTGATCCAACATTACATTGCTTGTGAATCCCTGATTTTCCAATATCTCTGTTTCTCCAAGTGCTCCTCTCAGGGGCGTTTCGAGCATCCTACATGCCTGCTATCTCCCCACGGTCATATCTCCACACACTTTAGGGGTGAAATCGGCATGGCAGGTTTTGACGTACGTAGTGATGACAGCTGTCATGGTTGCTTCAAAGGCTGCAGGCAAGAAGGGTCACCCATGTCTTGCGCACAAACGCCCATTAACAAAGCAAGGCCCCCCCCCGACCAATAAGAGTGGAGAATGAGGCGGTCAGGAGAGCCGTGAACCCGCCTCCCTCGGTCCTCGAACACTTCTATTCGTCCCTCCTCCTTTCGGCCTGCTCCTCCGCTCTGATCACCGTCATTTAAAAAATAACTTAATGCATGGCTGCTCCCTCCCTCCCCCCCGCCTCCTCTCTTTCTCTACTGTTCTTGCGTCCATTTTTTCTCTCCCTAGGACTGTACCATCCATGGCTGTATAGGGAGGAATGAGGAATGGAGGATGGAAAGGAGGCTGAAGGTAGCCAGGGGGGTGAGGGAGGAAAGAGGCAACCCTGAGACTGGAATGTTAAGCTGAAGCAGACACAGCGTCAGAGTAACACAGTACATACTGATGGCACAGGACCACAGGACACGTAACAGGCTAATGCTTGAGTTCAGCACATAACATTGTATAGGACAGTTCCCCAAATATTGTGAGAATGATTATATGGTAGACAGCCTACGCATATCCTCCTATACAAACTGTATGTTCCAGGGGACATGAAGTGGATTATATAAAAAAAAATATTACATCACTTACTTAAATTTACATTGAAAGTCCAGTATTCTATGCTTACAGTACATGTGGTCTGGCAGCCTCCTGGTGTTGAACTAAATAAATTCAAATGCCACAGATACCATGTCAAGGAGGCCATGTTACACCACCCAGTCTGAGGCTGGTGCATAGACTGTATATAAAAGATGGACGGCATGACAGATCCTCAAAAGTGAGCCAAAACATCTCAATGCTATAAAAAGGGGATGAGACGTCATGATTGACAGCTGTGATTGACTGTGCGCTGTGCTCGCGATTGGGTTGGGCAGGTGTATGGGCGGTACCTTGATATCGCGGCTCCACCCCCCAATCACTACTGTGCCGACTCTGGCTACAAATTACCTCACCAGCGCAAGATGACAGCACCCGTATCTGGGATATTTTGGCTTCACTTTCGTACAGTGAGAGGAAGTGGAGACCATCTTTCTATACAGTCTATGGGATGGTGTTATTCACACTGCCTGAGGAAATTTGCTCTGGCAGTTACTTTTTACTTTTTTTTTTACAATTAATGTAAATACCAGTAAAACGTACAGATATTTCACTAAGTCCTTTACTAATTGATTTTGCCCATGCCAAGCTTATAGCGAGTGGAGCATGCAAGAACCATTTAAATCAATGCATGTGTCTTGACATTTAGCCCTTGCATCAAATTGAAACCCTAATGTATGCATTTCACTTTCTATCATGTGATGCACATTAACTGGACCTCTGGACGGCTGACCTAGAAAATATAAATAGTTTGCATGGTTAATGTTTTCCACCTTGCCATCGCAAACAGTGTGCCAGTTCATATGTAATAAGTAATACATTTTCTTACTATGCCACCAGATAAGTGTTGGTCATTTCTGACTGGAGCTGGGATGTGAGTATGCATTCTTCAACCTGAGGATGGAGTGTGAACTCACTTCCCGCTGTGTTTTTAAGACAGGCACGAATCGTTTTAATGCATCTTCAATCTTCTTATCAGAAGAACCATTTTGCTTATATTTTCTCCTATGACTCTGATTTTCTGACAGCATGTCAATGCGATGTTGTTTGGCTACCACCAGCACATGGAAACAGAAAACACTGTTATGCAAGCATATGCTGCAAAATGTTTGTCATACTTTTATTGTTTTTCCTATTGATTTTGTTAACTCAGTAGAATTACTGTTCAAAGTTCAACCTGAGCCTGACCACATGGTCTGAAAACTTTTAGAAACTTGGACTTCACCAAACTTGAGTAAAGTTGCTGACCTCTACACTGCTTCAGACAAAATCTTGGAGAAAATGAGCCAGTGTGGCTTGTGGATGAATGACACTCTCTTTCCTTGATTTCTAACCCTGTCATTATGTTAGTGGACTGATCATCAAAACTCCCACCATCACATGGCTGGTTCAGGCTGGACTGTTTAAGTACTTCGCCTTACTCTGCACCCAAATACCACCTTTCTACAATAACAAACATGCTGCAGATCCTTCACTTCTAAAAACAGGTATCAGTGAACGCAATAACAACAGACATACACAATAAAAACTGCACTCATAGACACGCTGACACACACACACACAAAATATCCAACATCATTCCAAGATATGGGGCCACACAGTCTCTTTTGTGTATCGTCTTGGAAACCAAGCCGCTTGTGTTTGCCTCACTGACATCTGACAGGAGACAGATCGTTGTCAGAGTGTGTCAACATCCAGCCTCACTAGTCCAATGCAAACAGCCTCAGGTCATCAGGAAAACTGCAGTGTCTGACCACACGGCTGAGGGGAGGTTAGCGGTCTGCTTATCAGACAGACAAAGTGCCCTGCAGTTTAGGCTCTGGAGGTTAGGACACATCTGGTGGTGGCAAAGTGATTCAAGGAGGGCAGGTGCAAAAGCAGATAGGACACAATATAAAACATTTGAAAGATGTAATGTAAGATTCCCAGTACCAGACAGGCGGTCAGAGAGCATAGACAGCTAGTACATAATGATCAGGAGTGCTTAAATAAAGCTAAATACTCAATAAAACAAGTAACCACCACAGTGAGTCACTAAGAGTGGCAGCGTGAGGAACTTGACTCTGGCCTGCCCAGTGTGCACCGCTGGTGGAAAAACTGAATCAGACACACAAGTAGAACACACAACTGACAACTGAGGAGTGAAACAATTTTCAAAAAAGGAAGTGAGGTCCTTTCAAAATATTTATGGTGGAGAGTTCAAAAATAGTCTGTGGATGTTTGTGACAGAATGTAACTTCAGTCCTAAGTTGAAAGTTGGGACACCTTAACATTCATTAAAGTAGTTTGTTGTTTTAATAGATTAGGTGGGTGTTTAACAAAACACATTAACAAAGTAATAATTGAATTCTGACAAATTAATAATAAAAATTCACTGATTAATTCTTGTTCTGCGGCTCAAGCCTTATTTCAATGTAACAGCATGTGGTTGAGAGGCACTGAGTGGGTCTGCAGACTGGGTGGACATGGTCTATTGTGTGTCAGGGTTGTTCAAGGCTCAGTGTTTACCAATCCTCTACATGGCCTTGTCTTCTTTCAATGATGCCTTTTCTCATCCAAGCCTGAGTGGGCGAAACGGTCCTTTCTAAGTACATTGAGAGGACGTGAAGTTAAGTAGGCAAGAGAACCACAACCGACCTAAAACAAAAGTGCACTCAACATACAGAACATTAGGATATTGAGTTATACCTTGATAATGCATTCCTTTGAAAGTTCTCTTCCTATACATTTTCTATCTGTTGACCCCTGTATAAGATTACATAAACCAATTAGGAAATGGCAGTCATTTTAAGCTACTGTATGTCTGCTAAGTTAGCTTTCAACTGGTAGTTAACCATCGTTTTGCCCTCTGAGGAAATTCCCCCAGCTTGTTGTAAGCAGGAGCACAAAAGGGAGGAGAGGAAATGGACAACAGCTTCCATTTGAAATAAATGGGATATATGTCCAAAACTCAAAGAACAGATCGGTGCTAATGTATTAGCTGTAGGGCATGCAGCCAGAGCCATAATCCAGCAATAACTCAGTTTGTCTGAATGCACTTACTAACCAGGAGTAAGTTCTACAGCAAAGACAGTCAACACTTACAAGTGAAAGTTCTGCTTCCCAGCTGCTGGGAACCATTTAGTGGATAGATATCTGGTCAGCCCCAATGGCTTTTACCAATTACTCAGATGGAAAGCCGTTTCTGACAGCCCAAGAGAAAGAGAAAATCCTTCATTTATATTTAAACAGAACTAATCCTTAGCTTCGGCAACAAACCAACATTTTTGAAAACAGAGATTAGGAGTCTGCCGCTGAGGATGGTGAATATACATGGAACAAGTAAAAGTTCCGTAAGAGATGATGAACAGAAACGTTTAATTGCATCACAACAGATTTAGCAGGCGTTTAGACTGAAAACAGCCCTGCGTTAAACCGAGAATACACACCAGGCTTCCTCCACATCACGTTGCCTCTCTATAAATGTCCAAAATATTTGCTCCACCTATTTGGCAGGGTCACATGACCTCTGACCCAGGACATCCTTCCAAGAGCTTATTTGTATAGAGAGCCGATGCCCTGCCCAATTCTCAGGCTAGCGTCTGTTCCACACTATGTCTTCGGACTGTCAAAGCCTCAGCTGTAGTGTAGTGCCGTAGCGGTTTAATGCTAACAAAATAATTGATTTTATGTCTTTGTAAAAACTAACAAGATTTTACATTTATTTCGTATTATTATGAAGCAAAGAAAGTAGTAAATATCCATTTACAGATGCATACAGATCAATGAAAGAAATTGAAATGGAAGTAGAAATACGCTATGGAATGAAGGCTAGTGGATCAGAGGGCCATCCTGGAAGTGGGGCAGGATGCAGCTCTCTGTTGTTGGTAATCTAGGAAATGACGATAATTTGAAGAGTCCAATAAATACGTAAGTGTTAAGTGCATTTAAAATAGTAGAGAATATTGGCAAATGGCTGATGGCAACAGATCATAACAGAAGAATGACTGATAATGTGGACTTAGTGCCTGTCTGGGACTGAAATTCTAAATCCAACAACAGCCTTTTCTTCCTATCCTTGCTGTTCCTCCAAACATTATTACATATTGAATAACTTTCACATCCAATCATTCCAGTAGACGTCTAGTCAGTGTTGTTGGTTTAATAACCAGAGAATCCTTGAAACACAGTGTGCCAATCAGTTGAATGTAGGTATCTTCTCTTTTTTATACATAATTTTCTGCAGATATGTCTTCCCAGTTTTAAACAAAGGGCATCCTGGCAACACAGTCTGCAAAGAAAACACCATACACCTGCAACATCCTAACTTTACTGCATACTTCCTCTATGCACCCACGCTAGTCTTTCTCAACTATTAACAACCATTTAACATTCTAAGTAAAAGATAATCCTGCAATGTAAACAGTATACAAATGGAAAACAAACAAAATGAAAATAGCATCTGCATGCTGAGGGCAGCAGTCAGTCAGCCCATCCTCCTGCTGCTTCATCGCTCCTTTGTCACCAAGAGACTGAGAGAGAAACTACAGCTCTGCTCTTGTTTAGTCCTACATAAAAGTCACTGGGGGAAGTTTATGGTCGACAGATGCTCGAGAAAATGAGGGTTTTTTCCCCCTCTTCCATCGTCTCCTCACTCAAGGAAGGGGCTTCACGGTCACCGACAGCGACCCGGAGTTAACCTCCCCCTGTGTTGCCACGGAAACGGAAGAGCTGAGAAAAAGGGAGGAAGCCAGGCGGTGGGGAGTTACGACCCGACGGAGTGAGGGAAGAGAGGAGCCGAGTGGAGTCTGTCTTTTTATGTATAATTGTCTCTGTCTGCCTCTGTGTCAATCCTGCTGTCTTTCTGCCAGGCACAGGAACCTCTGACACTGACACACACACACACACACACACACACACACACACACACACACAAACACACACAAACACACAAACACACAAACACACGCTACTGCTGCTGTTGTCTGCTCCTGCACCTCAGCCTGAATCCAGCGTTATTCACTACTTCTGATCTGGCAGTCTGCAGTGAGCTCCACCAGTCACAAGGAGATCTTTCTTCCGACACAGCTGGCTTCCTCCAAGATGGCGGGTGTGTAGTCAAGCATTGCCTACGGGCTGATTTTGAACCATTATGTAATTAAATTAAACAAAAAGCTGTAATTACTACAGCTTTATCATTACAGATGAGGTGATTTATTCACTGTTTGTCCTCGCTGTGTTACATTTGCAACAGTTTGCTGGGTCTTATCACTACTGCCACATTCCCTCACTCAGACCCAACCACACAACAACACACACACACACACAGTACATGCAGTCACACATTTCTGTTCTGCCCAATGCAACCAAGTCTAACACGTCCTGAGTGCAGGAATTGAGAGATTCAAGACTCCAAGCACAATTCAGCATTACCCACAAACAGCAGCTGGTTAATAGGACGGAGACAGAGTAAAAGCAGAGAGAGGGAAACAAGTGACAAGTGATTTGAGTTGAAATACACCTGTCTCTAGGAGGCCCAACAGCTGGTTACTCAGCTTTCTGCCAAAAATTACATCATGACGACAAAGAAACATTCCAAACAAATCTGAGACAAGCTTTTTAAAGTAGCAACCAGGGGAAGGTTACAAGAAAATGTCCAAGACACGGAATATCACTCAGAGCACAGTAAGGATGTAAATCTGCCAAATAAACACGTGTCTGTGTGAAGGCAATAAAATGGGGCCTATGGCAGCTCATAAGAAGCTATAGAGCTCCAGAAAAAGTCCAAATGGATCCCCCCCAACATCCCTCATAATCTTCATTCACATTCTGGCAAATTGGCACTATTAAAAGCCGAATTAGCTATTAGTTGTTCTTGTTTGGATGTACAGACGACTATCGATGGATTACTCTGACACTGAAGAAAACTTACAAGTGTGATGATTCTCAGGCAAGTTCTTGAGTTTTAAGGTGCGTCTTTTTCTCTATGATTTTGAGGCTGATTTATGGTTGTTTCTCAGCAATGGACATTGAAGGCTGCATTCAGACCAAATCTGGCGTCACGGCGAAAACACCCATCCTCCCATTCATTTTGAATGTGGGTAGTCAGTTTAGGCTGCGGTGGTGGTAACTGCAGGGGGTGACGGAAAATAATGCAGCACCGCTGCGACGAAAAAGTCGGAACAGATTCAACTTTTGGAGAAACGCAACCCGATGTCACACAACCATGTGCTGATTGCTGCAACGCCGGATTTGGTCTGAACGCAGCTTAAGTCACACTAAATCTAAAACTATGTGTATCATGTCTTTGTTTTCAGATTTGACTCAGAGAAAGAGTACTGCAATATAGATTTGCTTTTACTTTGACATATAAAGTATCTTTTTCTTGATCATGGTTGAAAAAAGTATGTAAAAATTAAATGTGAAACCTCTTAAAACGCTTTTCATTTAGTGCTGCATAAGATGTATGCTGTAATACACTGTTCCCCAAGGAAAAAATAAAATAAATCAAAATCAAACATTTATAGGCATTGACTTGTTGAATTACATGGACATGGAATGCAGTCAAGCTCCTGACAAACGTACCTGGAGTCTCCTTTGCCCAGGTTAGCTCCGCCAGGATGGAGGATCGTCTGGTTCTTCACCATCTCCACCACACATTTAGTGTTTAATTCCTTTTCTGTGGATCAGACAACACATTGTGTTACAACCAAAGCACTGAATCTCACAATCCAAACATGCTTAGGTTTCTGCTGTTAGCCTTGATTGTTTCAACATTATTACACAGTTTAATTTTATATGTCTCTACCTTTTTTTGTCATGAAATAGAGCTGAAGATGAAAGAAAGGGTCATGTAACCACAGATATCATAGCATCATCATCACCATCACCATCACCATCGGGAAACACCAACTCTGAAATTGACCTTTTACTTTGGAGTGAGCATTAAGCTAATCAATAAAACAGGACTTGTGCTGGCAATCAGTTTCTCTCTCCCTCTCTCACACTCTCTCACACACAACACACACACACACACACGACAAAGGACCTCCCATCCTAACCCTGGCCTGGCCTGTTTGTGTCATGATGCAACACTTGGTCCTAATGCTGTCCTCTCAGGTATTTAAGTCGATAGTCTGCACAAGCCAGCATATAATGTTGCTTATTGAGGCTACTTGATCAAGGCTGTAGTTTTGCCACATACAATTTCACTGTGCCATCAGAAAAAAGTACTTTTCTTACAAATGCAAGGAATGCATTAGTACAAAAATGCAAAAGACAATACAGAGTAAACACCTAAGTTCTTTTTGATAACTTTAAATATCTCATAATGCCCCTAATATACAGCGCTACATGTTATGTTTGGTTTCATAGCTGAGTCAAGTCTCATAACCTTCTACTAGAAGCCTTGCTGTGAAAGTAACCAGCGAAAGCACTGGAAAATAACAACATGAACCGCACTGGAAATTCATGAGGCTGGTAAGTCTCTCCATTCATCTGTCTTGCCAATGAGGCCCAATGATGGTTGTCTACACACAGGCTAGGTGCTGCCAGCATGTCCTGGGCATCCAGTTTTTGGCAGAACTGGTCGTGCATTTTAAAAAAGCATTTGACAATTGGTTACTTGCAGAGCAGACTAATTTACCAGTAGCAGAATACCAGTCTTTTACTGGTGGCTGCTGGTGAGTGCTTGGGCCACAGCCACTGATTCCATTTATTATATTACACCATTACACTTTGTTACTGTAGTAAAAAGCTAAAATAAAAATGTATCTTTAAGGTCACCAAATTTGGAATTAACGTAACCATAATTAAAACACTCATATTACACTGATATTGCACATATTCTATATAGATTATAGTATAATGTATATACTGCATTTCATTGTGTAATCCTATTGTATAATGACAAATATAAAACCATGAATGTCAGTAATACTGTTTGTTCTTAATGAAAATAGTCTTAGTAAACAGTTATCTTGGCCTGTAGGTTAATCAGTAACACAGGAACAGGTCACCACATGATTTTTTTTCTGCTTTTTTGTAAAAGCAGGCAACAGAACTCAATTACAAATTCTTACTATTTAACCTAGTTGATAAGATTGGGAGGGACTCTGGAATCTTTGCTGCTCCTGGTAGGGATATCCTCTTCTATTTTGTCCCCTACCACAGGGAGGTCAGAGGTCAGGGCTAGAACAGCACTGCTTTTGATGCAAATCAGTGGTTGCTCAATGACACTACCAACCAGTAGTTTTACCTCTACTGCGGGGGTTTACTGGGTATCTTATCACTGTAGTTACCATCACCATTTAGCCCAGTATTTACATGAAGACTACTAGATTTCTAATACACAATCACACCCCAGATGATTGTCAATAATCATGTTCTCCATTATGCAGCGAGCATGCAAGAGCATGCAATGATTTTTTTACTTCAGCAAATGTGTTAAGACAGGAAAAACATTCCTTTCTTCAACTGTCTAAAGCAGTATTCAGTCATTTTATGATATCTATGCCTTCAGTTGCTTTTTCTAAACAAGGCATCACTACTCTGAAGCAGGGATGGGCCCATACAGGATAATGAACAAGTCAGCAGTCAGAAGTAGAGCATGAGCCATTTTTTCTTGATAAAGAAATAGTGTGAACAATCAGTGCACTACCCAGGGTTGATTACAGTGGAGGAGAAGGCAATTTCAAATAAACCTTTCCTCAATGTGCGATGACTTCAACAGATGACAACTTAATGCTTTGGTGATTAAGTATGAATGCTGTTGCAAGAAGCGCCTTGCCAAACAGTGACTGGCCACACCTGCTCAAGAGAACACACATGCAAAGGACCATTTTATCTGGCTGTAATGAATATAGAATACACACGTCACTGCCCCTAACTGAGATACAAAAGGGAATCCAAAACTTGACCTGCAGTCCTACATCTGAGGAGAAGCTAGCTGTGCCTGTGCAAACCAGAAACATAATGGATTTGAGGCTAAAAATTGTCTGTTTAGAGAGCCTCAATACTGTTTGTGGCAGGAACTCAGGGGTAGAGCCATGGAAACTTTGTGTCAAAGGTCAGAGGACCTGAATCACGCTCCAATTCTTCTGCTGTCAAGGACACCACAAAGCAAAAAAAAAAAAAAGCAGGGTGAGCCAACAGAGACAGTGAGAGTGAAAGAACATGAAGTTAAACAGGGGGGCTGACACCGACATAGGGAAGTTAGAGTAAGAACACTTTCTGTTCTGCCTTCACTTCTTCACCTGCTGCCTACATTACCCATGTGCCCCTAATGCTGCAGCTGTACTTCCTGACTAGCAGAAGGGAAAGTGTGATGCGGTGTGGCTGGGAGGATAAATGTACCCATTGTTATCTGCCTCTCCTTGCTCCATAACCACCTCTCACTTTCCACTTGCCTTCTCTCTGGTCCTTCCCTGGGCTACCGGTGCTGAGGTTTGGCACAACAGCCCTGACATCAGCCAGGAAGCTGATTGGCTATGGTGTTGCCTGGAGTTGCTCTGTTCTTCGAAGGCCACAGCCATGGGAACATGGAGCATTACGCAACGTTAGCAAATATTCATTCAGACTCACTCCCTTCCTGCCTTTGTCCAGCTAGGCAGCTACACCACCTCTCCTCCTCGACCTGGGACACACAGGGACAGTGGCCTGCTTCTTTAACCTATTTCAGTGTCACAGGTCCGAATCACTGCACCAGCTGGGGAAAGGTGAGTGAGGAAAGTGAATGTGAACTACTTTGCACTCCCTTAACTCCTGAAACTGTGCCCTGAAGCAACTGTCTGACAGCGCAAGACAGAGGAGGAGCTGTGTCTGAACCGAGCAGCTCAAAGGTGTGAATATGAGGAGGCCTGAATAAAAAGGACGTGGAGCTGGAAAAGAGCATGAAAGCATCTTTCTAAGAGCTAATAAGATTTGATTTTTGACTGTCACCTCTTCTGAACTGACATGTGATGAAAGAATTCTGTGTCCACTCAGAGCTGGTACGGTTTTTGGGAGCTATTTGAAATCCTAAAAGTCTTATATTAACACTGGTACATATGGACAGAAGGTCCTTTCAGACAGGAATCAGAAAGGCACTACTGGAAACGTGGCACTGCTGGTTCCAAACCCATTCCCACAGCATTTAGAAAGCCATCAATTTGTCTGCTTGCTCATTTTCACCAAAATCATGATTGTCTTTTTTTGCTGAGCAATGGAAGGCAGACATTTGCAGACATTTGTTTACAATATTGACAGAATAGGTCTCACATGTTTGTATTTGTACAACAGTTAAGCTGGACATACAGCTACTAGTGATGCAGGCTACTTCTCTTAAAAACATGGCTGCAGCCAGGAGAAAATATCATACATAACAAGACTCTTTGGTTGACTTTGAACTACCTTCACATAAACTGAAAGTGGCTTTTTTGTTGCTTGAATCATGGTTTAAAGTAAACAACAGCAGAGAGAGGATTTTACGTTCTATACTGTGTGTTTTGAGTTAAATTAACACTGGAATTAAAGAAAAACACAAAAAAGGAAGTGGTGTTTCAGTAAATGAATCTGGCAGACAGTTTGCCAACACCTGTACCTGACAGATTAGTTGGAGAACAACATGAATGAATAAAAGTCTCCGAATGAGTCATGCAGAGGTCACACTGACAGCATGAAGTGACATGAACAACATACTGGGAAGTGGTCTGTCAACACAGAACTCTCCCTCTCTGTCTCACCATCTATATAACCAAAAGTTAGTTAAAATACCCAACAACAACCAACTCATGGTTTTTGATCAAAAACAGAAATACATGGGATGTTTTGTGTGTCCAAAACAAATGTCTAACTTTGCAGAAAGCCCATCACTGAAAAATGTCATCCTGACTGCTGAGTTTCTCGACATTAAAGTTCATGTTAAATCCCTGCCAATGGGAACAGTGTGGTGATCCACTGCCTTGGTCTTGTGACCGACTTCTCCAGCTCAGAGAGGGGGGAGAGAGAGAGGGATACACGTGATTCATTCTGCCGGCCTTGTCGGTCAACCACTCTGCCTCCGCAGCTCTCCTCCTCCTCCTTCTTTCATGGGCCACATGGTCTCCCACGGCAAAAACACGACTTGGCAATCGACCAGGAAATGTCATCTGTGCCTCCCTGCACTGAAAATGTACAATATAATTGACCGGAGCATTTGCACGCAGATTTGTGTAACACTGTGCCTTTGTTACTCAGGCTTTTCTAAAATTAGAGTTGAGGATGTAACAATGTGTAGACATGTTGCAGCCCTGGGAAGATTATTGGACTGACAACACATCCATGTTGGCCTAATGCTAGTGAGGCAGCGATGATGCCCCTGAGAAGAGTTTGTCTGACATATTGCTGTTGTCCTCATTAGGTCATGCCAACCCATAGCAGTACTGTCAAACTACTGACTTGCCCCACTTTTGCAGCAAATGACAGATACGGTCAAGAAGCTATTGGCATCTGTATCAGCCAGCGAAAGAAACAAAGCGTCTAGACTTTCTAACAGTAGATCTCTCACAGCAGCTTGGCTTTAATTTTAGCTGGATGGCAGGCAGCCATGAGGGAAGCCCAGCACTGTTCAAACATGTGCCATCCAGAACAGCCAGACTACAGTTTTCTTTAATGTGCAGGAGCTCATTCCACTAATGGGTGGTGATTTCTGACTGGCATCCCATTCCCAGGAAATTAAACAGGGGGTACTTTAGTGGAGCAGTGTTATTGTGGAATGCAGTCTGTTTATAGTGAACCTGAGGTAGTCTATGCGTCATGAGATTGTCTATGACGAATAATGTTTATCTGATTTCAGTGTATTAATTACAATAATCTGACATTCATTCTATGCATAATATAACCTCAGTGTATCCATCTTGTTAACCTGAGATTCAAACTATGTAGACAGAAGCAGTATCCGTGTATAACATTAATTTGAGAGTAAATGTGCCAATAATAATCCAAATCTGGATTGTTATTGGGAATGAAACCCCCTCACCTCTCCTGTTCATGGGCCGTACGCGAACAGCCACCTTGACATTGGCGTCGTCCAGGCTGGGCTCCCCCATGCTCACTCCTTATCCGGGGAGGGGAGGCAGCGCTGATCCACAATAAAATCAGCTCTTCAGCTAAACAATCATCCAAAAGCCTGGAAATGTTGCGCTAGCCGGACTGTCGGCCAGCTAGCTTCGCTCAGCGTTGCTCCATAGACCAGGCATGTCAACGGGAAAAACAAAAAGCCTGGGTAAAATCCCGCAGGAAACCAGCCGCCGCTGCTTATCTTCTTCTCCTGCTCATATTCCAGGCTAATTTACATCCACAGAGGCGTGGAGGCTGGAAGGGAAGGAGAAATGCAAATTAAGTAGGATATTACAGCAGCTGGTGGATGTGACTGAGCAAACGTATGCTATCTGCAAGGCAAAAAACGGGCTAGCCAGCTAATTTGCCAGGCAAACTGAAGGGCAGCAGCGGCAGGAAAGAAGCAAGTTTTTGGCCCTTTCCTACCATTTGACTGCATAACATCCCCAGGCACTACCCAATCTTCGAGCTACATACCTTGGCGGACTCATCCTGGAGATGACAACGCTAACCTACACGTACAACCGAGAGAGATCCCCAAAGAACCGCCTGGCGACGATCTACAGCTTCCTAACGGAGTGCAGTTTAACTGTCCTCCCTCTGTGTCGAGCTACAAGCAGCTAGCAGCACCAGCCTTTCCGTATTGCCCCTTCAAATTAAAAGCGCGTCGGCTAACCTCGTCTGTCAAACTCAGATGTCGAACAAGAAGATACTTAACTAACTTTTAAGATGAGACGACACTTTATTGTGTTGTGTAACTTTATGGCAAAAACATAGATACATTTAGTCCTGTCGCTTTTATTGTTACGTGCCGCTAACATTAGCCAAACCATCAATGAAGAAGTCCACGCCTGGTCACACACCTTTCACAGTTAACGTATGTTAACAGTTAGTTAAATCTATTTTAAAACCAACGTTAACTGTGAATGTATGTCACAAACCCTAAAATAATCGAAATTGCCACTAGTTAGCTAAACGTACGGTACAGTTGCTCACTAAGTCAGCGTTAACCTCCAACTGCATCAACTTAACGTTGTAGCTAAAGACCACAACTACAACTAATGAGGCAGTTTCACTAAGTTATCTCAGAAGCACCTGTGTACATTGAATTATTCGTTTGATTTTGTTTAAATGATCGGTCGAATATATTTAAGCTATATCACTCTGTTCATGTGTGGTTAAACTTTTAACCTAACTCAGTCCTCACCCTGCGGTTGCTGCGACCAGTTTCCACAGGGGGACATCATTACACCAGCCCAGCCGAGGACCGTTAACATTAAGTCGGCGAGAAAAGGTGCAGGTCAGGCTCGGTTAGTCAGAAGTCCGCTTATTATTTTACACGCTACCCAGGACAAATTAAGTAAATAACAACTTACGCTAACCTTCTTTTGAATACAATATGGGGAGAAAAGGTGTTTTTCACCAGATGTGTCCGAGACCCCAGTCAGTCACGCGACACTTCCGCTCTCTCCACCGTCAAATTAAACAGTAAAATTAAACTTCCCGCTATTAGTTTTCAAAATAAACCCTGACAATTCGCTTCAGTTCAGTCACATTACATCACATTACATCACACTCAGTTCAATTGCAGTCCACCTCACACAACTACACAGTTTAAAAACACATTATAACGCAGTACCTTTAGCACTCCTGTACAACACTTACACATACACAGCAATGATATAAACTCTACCGGTATTAACTACACTAAAATACACATTTCATTTATTAAGACCTCACATTTGCAGCTATTTAAAGCAATTTTATTTCAATATATGAATTTTGTCATATAGTGCGTTTTACAATAAACAATGACAAAAAAAAACAACAAAACAACTATTCTGCCATTTTACCTGCTGTCAAGTCAGCTAGTAAAAGACTCAACTGCAATGCCTTGTATAGAAATTTGATTTTTGGTTGTCAAACACCACATTATGCAATTATTGTAATTTTATAATGCCCAACAGTCTGAAAGTCACAAAGATACCAAATTTTGCTGACCTTTGGCAGAATTGTGGAGAGATGTTTGTAGAACCTTGCACAAGACATGCTGCCATTTGATGTAATGGCGCAGCCTTATAAAACATAAAGTAGCAACATGGGCTTATATATTAATTTAATGGTTAGTATATGTAAACAGTGATTAATGAATACTTCATTATTATCTTATATTCTGTACTTTGGTGATGGATAGACTAATTCATATTGGTAATTCCATTGGTTATATTTGCATAACATACCACATGCAAAACTCCATCAAGATGACAAATTCATCTTCTGTATTGTTTATTACGAATAAATTGGTATTTATTGCTTCATGATTGACATGCTCTTTCATTTATTTATACAATTTCTGTAAATCAGAATCAGAATCAGAAATACTTTATTGATCCCCGGGGTCCTACAATTGCAGCAAATAACATTCATTAAACATTCACTAATGTTTAATAAAACATTTGTTGTCATGACTTTAATAAAGAAAAGACTCAAAAATACAAAAGCAGCTGTATTTTTTGTTTTGTTTCGTTTTAAAGTCATCTATTATTTTGAAAAGCGTGTACCGGAGGTAGAAACACATCCTCCAACGAAACAAAGGAATTGTGTAAATTTCGATTTTGACTGTGCTGTGGGCAGGTTGACACCTGCTGAACACTGGTGGAACTGCAGGCAAAGTAGTAAACTGTCCGTAAGGATTTAAATGAACTTGAGTGGGCCCTGACTATATACAGTTCATATATATTATACATATAATAACTGGTGTTCTATTTATAATAGAATATTGTTATATCATTATACAACAATATAGTTACTGATGCACTTCTTTCACTCATTATAAGTCAGTCTGGCATTTTCTCAGTCAGGTTAAAAATGTGAACCTAATAGCTCAATGGAATAAATGACCTGATATATCTGACTGTTATAAATTCATTCATTTTTTTCCTGCCTGCTTGTTCCTATTTGATGCAGTCTTATCCCTGCATGCACTGAACGAAAGAAACATTCCATGTAACACCTATTTCTTCATATGTTTGAGAGCTAAAAGAGTGAATCTTCAACTTTTCTTTGTATGAGAATGGACAATAACTGTTCCCTAAACAAGATTTCACGAGTCTATATATGGAAAATTTCAATCAGCTTCCATAGACCACAAAGAGGAACTGATCACTTCATTAATCCCCTTTTAAAAGAAAATGGGCCCTCCAAATGTTCTTGTCTCGACCAAAATGTCTCATAATTTGTCTGCCTGATCATTAAAGACTTATTTTGTAGGTTTCACAGTTTAACAGTTAATTGTGTACATTGGGGGACTTTGGGGCATCACTTTCTCATTTTCTTTTTAAGTTCTCTTATTGGAAGCCAAATATGATCACAAGAGACACTATGTTTACAGTAAATTGCAGTTAACGAGTCTTCCAGGAGCAGGAAAGAGCAATTCTTCGATATGTGGAAAATCCAGGTAAAATAAGTTTAAACAAATCTGCTCCTTTTCTGTGAGCTTCACAATCATATCTCAGCAGAGGGGTCAGAGGAACAGCAAGTAGGGGGTTTGGTGCCTTGTTTGTGGGCTCATAAACAAGCAGCACTGGATCAGTGGAGCAGTTGAGACCACTGGAGGGCACTCTGCTGCAAGATGTAGCGGCTTTCAAGTGTAATGTGGTGTTTACAAGTGTCTCCAAAAACACTCCTTGCAGAGCATAGTTAAACATTGCATACTGTAATTCTTTACACATTTAAAGTGTATTTAATTAGAAGTCACATCAAAGTGAGACCACAAAATATGATTATCTTCGTAAATAGTGGTGGCTTGCCTAATAAGAAGAAAGTGGAGGTGATAACTTACACTCTTTTTATATTTACCCCAACATCACTTAAGCTTAATGAAACCAATCCCTTTTCTCTAGGTGTATGTCGTGATGATTGGAAGGAGCGGTAGATATTCAAGTGTTGTCGTCACAGTGTCGTGAGCATAGGCAGAGGGGAGAAAAACGCAGACAGAAATAGTACCCTTCCTTTTTTCTTTTTTTTTTTACAGGAACCACGTACACACCAGCATCTGCTGTCACTACTTACGTCTGAAGAATTTTCGGATGTCTGTTTTTTTGTGCTATATGAAAAGTGCATTGATTTTATGGTCAGCTAATAGCATTCCCTCAAAAGATTGAGATTTGTGAAATGAAAGTAAACGTGTATTTGAAAATAAAATATAAAGTATTAAGACTACTGTTATTTTACTGTATAAAATATCAACATATTCTCTGTCCAAAGGGCTTGCATGAGCCAGCATAAAAAGATAAAGCGCCTTTGGATGTAAATGGAACCTCACTGAGATGGTGCTCTTAAGCAGCATACGCAGTACTTGATAGGCAAACACTGGGATCCAACATACTGTACGCACTCATTCACAATCTGAAGAATATGCCTGACAACTATTCTAACCAATTAAAGGTAGTCTATTGTAATTTGAGATTAAGGATGAAGTTTGTAGTTGTATTCATCGTGTGCTATGATTATAAACAGTGTAGACTGAAATGCAGTCGTGAGACATGAGAGATATAATTCAAGCAGTCAGTTACTCAACATATTGTTTACAGCCAGAAGCTAGTGGGCAGAAAAATCCTGTCTATAGGGATATAGAACTTCTATCAATCTTAAATGTGAACATATACCAGACTCGTATATTCAAATATATATATATATTTACACCAAACTCATGACTTGCCTAGCATTTTCAAGATTTGTTTTAAGTCTTCCTCAGACATTCAATCATATTCCACAAGACACTCGAAGGACTTTCATCTTCATTGTCGGACTTCCCTTAATCAACGTTCACTGAATACTGATATTTTATAGGAGAGGTATCTTCATTCTCCACTTTTGGCTTCTAACCTCTCTTGCAAAATTTTCAAATATATTTTGTAAATTCTTACTCTCTTTTTTATATACATGTGCAAACAAACTAAACTAAAATAAAGTAGAACAATGGCTAAGTAATAACGCAACATAGACAATGAACATAGACAAACTGGCAGTGGTGAACTGAGAGTTTTTATGTGTATGAGGTACCGAATGTCCCATTCAGTGGCTGGATCCTTTGAAAGATTGGGCTCAAGAAAATGGGTCCCCAAAACCTGAGAGCCATGCTGGATTTGAGCCACCATGTGATCCTGATCAACTTTTAAAGTCAAACATTTCCAAGATTATCGCCATAAATCTGCCCTCAAACAGATGACAGAGTTAAAGGAATAGTTCAATATTTTTCCTTTAACTCTGAAAAATATTAACTCAATATCTGTATATCTTTCCGCCTGAGAGTTAGATGAGAAGATTGATACCACTCTTGCTAAATACGTAGCTGGGGTAAGCAACTGGTTAGCTTAGCTTAGCATAGCATAAAGACTGGAAACAGGGGGAAACAGCTAGCCTGGTTCTGTCTAAAGGTAACAAAATCCACTTACCAGCACATCTAAAGCTCTAAAGGATTTATAAAGGACAACAGACATATAGTGCACCTAGTGCTGTATCCATGTAGGTAACTTCAATTGATCTGTAACACCCTGTGATTAACAACATGTCTGCTAACGAAAATAAAAACTATTGTGTCAAGTGACACCCTGCAATTTTCATTGGTCCAGTTCATATATTTACTGGTGACTTATAACCACTCGTAAAAAACTAGAGATATTTCCTGATTTAACATGTTGACGAGGATCGCTTGAATACTCCTTAAAGTATGGACTAGTGTGCAATGGATTCTGGGATACTGTGGCCTGCAAAGGACACAGTGGTTGCGTCTCTGCATTATGATGTATCTGTCCTAGACATGCAAACTTGCCACCATCCAGCCCCTGAAATGGGGAACAGGACGGCTGAAGGGGGAGAGGTGAACGGACAGGAGGTGGGATCAGGTGACTGGCAGAGTGGGAAACTTGCTGAGGGCCATTCGTGGACAGGTGATGGCAATACCCATCGCCATCTGATGCTTCAGCATCTGAAAAGTAAAATGGACTTTAGCGAGACTGGCTCATCAAGGCTGAGGGAGTGAGTGAACAATCACATACGCCCGAGGGGCAAATGTGACGCAGAGTCATCATAATTTCCTGTGCGCAACGTCCAATGGAAGTGATAAATAAGTGTAAGTAAAACATTTAATGTTTAAGGACTTATCCCATCTTCTAATTTCTATCATTTATCTCAATTATTAGGCCAGCTTAAGGGCAAGCACATTAAATTTCAGTCCTCTGCTCCCTTACCCCTCACTCTGCACGTGGCCACTCACATGATGTATAGCGCTACGTCACTGCTGAGGGGAAGTGAATAAGGGGATGTCAATCAATTACCGAAACGCACCACTCCTCTTATACGTAGGAGAGCTGGAAATAGCAGGTTTGAACAGAAGAAGCAAGGGGGGGGGGGGGGGGGGGGGGGGGCAAAGTACGGAGGAGAGAAGGATGTCACAGCTGTCACCATGACACACTGTAAGTGACTGGATAAAAAAATCAAGCTATGCCCCACAGGTCTGTGTACTTTCTTTTGAGCTGGTTAATTCAAAGCAAATGTTTGCATCCCACAACCAAAGGAAACCTGGAGGGTTGAGAGTGATTAAGGCTCCCAAGGGGTTTTCCTATGCAAAGGGCAGGGGCTTTGAAGAATATTAAGAACACTCCCACTGTTTACATTATTCAATTTCAATCAGCATCTTACACTCAGGGTAATGAGGAATTAGCCTCTTGTTATCTCCCTCACACAGATACATGCAGAAAAATACATGTCAAATGAGAGGTCAGGGGTCAATAGGGAGAAGCACCCAGGAAGGGAACACATGGAACAGTGAAAGGGTAGCTACACCCTCAAATTCTGCTAGAAGCCTCACTCCCAGCATGTTGAAAAAATGGAGGAGTAACGACTGTGGGGGCATGGACCGTGATGTGGAGCTGGTAGTCAGAGCGAACCAGCCATGAGAAGCTACTGTCCGACTCTCCGTTTCTCTGCTGGAAAGACGTGGAGTCTGGAGGAGCTTTGTAAGTCACTAGAAGCACATTTACGGCCCTTTGAGAGAGTTGCTGTGCGGGGACCTGTGTTGTAGCTATGCAGCTCTACTGTGTGTGTGTCTGTAGAGGAGTGTCAACATATGTAACATAGTCTTGCCTATTTTATCACCGTTAGGGAGGGGCGACACATACAAGGTCATTTTGAGCAGAAATGAGTTGAGTTTTTACACACAAGATGTGTTTTGTTGTATTAACATCAAATGCCAGCAAGAATATATTTGATTATGTGTACAACACAAAAACAAAAAGCAAAAATGAGTGTGGAAATCGTCCATAAGGGAGAATCGTTTGTTATGACAACATTTTATTCTCTAATTGCTGCATTACAAGTATAGTAGTTGTAATGAAACTTATTTCCACCATGTGGAATGTGATGCAACGTTGGTACAGTGGAAGACATTATGACTATGGGGAACAAGGGAGTAACAACTGGGCATTTTAGAGGACAGGAGAAACAAATTACACTCAAAATAGTTTTGTAAGTACTGGATACCCGTGGGGTCCTGTACAGGGAAACATAGTCTGGTTTTCTTCCACTGCACCTACATTTAAGTACCATTTAGGAACTGGTAAGTACTACATTTTATTTGTAACTGATCAATAAAACAAAATTACACTGTAAATGCTATGCTTTCTACATGACACATGCAAGCTGGGTTTTGTCTCTATCTCTATTATCATTTCTATTTCTAGTTAGTTTCTTCAGAATCAGAATCAGAAATACTTTATTGATCCCCGGGGGGAAATTATACCTTATATTTTTCTGATGAAATTACTTGTTTCATTTATGCATTTAGTTTTTGAGTGAAAGTAATGGTTGACATCTGTGGCAAGCTGTATTTCTTTTTCCCTGGTGTGTGTGCGTGTGTGTTTGGGTGGGTGTGGTGACGTGGGTGATAAGGGCGGAGGGGGAGGTCTGACTCCTTATCTGCTCCTTCGTTGAGATGACACGATTACAGTAATTGTTCCGGCCACTAATCGGACCAAAGCAGGAGATGGTGTGTGTGTGTGTGTGTGTTTGTATAAACCCAGTTTGTCTGTGATGATGAGCTGAGAGATGGGTGTTGGGGATCTTCAGTATCATCTAAGCCTGTCTACAGCCCGACATACGTAACACATTTGAGAAACCTGATTGGTCACAGCTGTAGTTTATGATTTCCAGTTGTATGCACAAGTGTGTGTAATGTAAAACTTGTGGAGTTGTTGATAATTCTTCTTACAGATGCATAGTTTTGACCCACTGCTTCTCATTAAAGGCCAATGGTTTCGATTTATTCTCCAGCAACTGCGGAATTGAGTGCCTTGCTCAAGGCCACGCTGACGGTTGCCACTGAGGATCAGGCGGGCACTACACATTTTCCCTCCCTGTGCAGTTAGTGATAATGTGATATATTAAATGTTCCACATACTGTGGACATTAACCAGCTTTTCTTGTTTCCTGGTCTGTCTGCAGCAGACAGCCAGCACTCGCAACAGGTTACAGGAGCCAGCTGGTGATTGGAGCGCTGCCTGGTTGAATTCCCAAAGGGCCTGGGGAAATCCAGGCGGGATGAAGACATAATTGAGTGATCCTACCCTCCAGCGGTGCACTGTACACACAAAAACACACCGTTTCAGTGCTGTTCTGATAATGATGTCTGCTACCGAAAACTGTTTGTACTTTTTAGCCCCCAGGCTTTACTGTCTCCCTGTCTGTCCTCACTCAATCAAGGTTAAAAGCAAGGCAGCGTGAGACTTAGGGGTACTTAGGAAACTAATATTGTCAATCAGACAAAACCAAACTTGTTAAGTCCAGTTTTACCCAAGCTGAAGAACATCATTCAGTGACGTTTAACATCTGAACATGATCTGAGAGCAGTCCACCTGAGGACATAGTCACGACCTGAGTGATGTGATGTCATCCTGTCCATTACAAGAGGCAAAGCAATGCATCAGACTTCCCACATCTCTCAAACCTGAAGCTCCAGCCAACCAAACCCTAATGGGATCTCAAATGGTTGCTTAATATAATTGTCTTTATTGCCTATTGCCTCTGTGCAGGGCCTGGCGGGGGTTAGGGCTGCAGTTAGCGTTGGGTGCGTGCAGGGGGGGAACTGGAGGTATGAGGCTAAAAGCAGAGCCCTGGTCAGGAGACAGTGGAGATTGCTCTTTATGGCTTTGGTGGCGGAGGTCCATGCCAGAAAATGGCCGTCCATTACAGCGGGCTCCATAAGGTTAATGACTTTAGCAGCTTTATGGCCATGAGCTCATTACTTAGACAGGCCAATCTAATCAGCAGCCGCACCAGTGACCACTGACAAAGCAAACTGGATTGAGGGTAAAAAACGGGCCCAAGGGTTCTCCCTGTGCAGCCTGGGAGACACTCACGATTTAGACAGAAACTACTTATCAAGGGCAGCACACATTTCCATTTCCATGCATACACTTACTCCTGACCGCACAGTGTACTGGAAGAAGAGGCTTTCCATGAGTTTTGATGATTACAGTGGTGGTAGACTTCATTTCCAACTGACGTCACACTTGCGTAAGACCCAGGCTGTGATATACATACACTGACAAAACGGTAAAGGTCCCCCAACAGACAACCAGACAGTGATGAAGCAGCAGCAGCAGCAGCAGCATCATCATCGACTGTTCCTGCATCGATTCATCAGCCTGGTGCTTCCTGGGTCTGCAGTGTTCAATAGGGAGCTGCAGGGGTTTGTTTGGTTCATCTCACGCATCAACAGGGTTATTTTAAACTTAGAATCTGATGGTTGAGAAGCTGGGGAAGTGGCTTGTGATAGCTAGGGTAAAATTTTAAATAATTTTACGTTTGTTTCATCACATGTTCAGTGCATTTCATTTTGTGCTCCTCTTGTACCACTTTCCACCATTGCTACTTCAGATGCTGATCTCCTTCAGTAGTTTTCCGACATGCACGTTGAGCCCCTGGATCATGTGTTTCATTGTGTTGTATTCGCCTATGTGTACTAGCTGGTCAATATGACGGCCACAAGAAAGTTTTTCCAGTTGACACAACCAAAATCCTGCCCCACAGGGAAACAAAATCAGTTGCCATTTAACCCGATCGCCAGGCACAATATTAATACTGCCACTTCTGCAACGTTTTTGGATTATGTTTCATGTTTTTGAATGTTCAATGCAAATGTTTTTTTTGATAATATTGATTTAATATTAAAGAGCAAGTTAATACCAGCTGAAAACCTTGTTTTTGCTAACCCAAAGTGGTTTTACATCTCCCTTTGTTGCAGCGATGTAGAAGTGTACTCCAGGGTGTGGTCAGTACATTATGACATCACTGTTGGGTGTGGTTAAAGGTGCAATAGGCTTGAAACTTTCAACTAGAGTGAAGCACGGCTTTTCAGCCTGGAATTAAGTTACTGTTTAACTACTATTAATTTCTTGATACAGTACATGACGACTGCACAACAGTTAATTGGGGGAAATATTGTGTTTGTGGTTCATGTACGGCAACTTACACACTTGGTTGTAGTTAAGAAAAGATTAAGATTTATGGCAAATAAAAGCCAATATTAATGGTTGTGTGTGACGGAACGTAAACTGCAGTCTCCTCAGCATGAAAGTCAGATGCCCTACACTTCACACGTTGGCACTTAACGGTAGAATCGCAGTGCTGCAATATCGTCCAATATGAAGGTTATTCCTTTGGGATACTGGGCTGTGTGGTTGCACTGCAGTCTGGTGTGTTCATTCTATTACTTTTGTGAAATGAAATGTATTTGCTTTACAGTATATATTTTCCTGTATGTCTAGGCCTGTGGTTCTCTGTTGTGTGGTTATTGACCCTCTGTGCTAATGATAAAAAATGATAAAAATGATAGTAAAACTGACAGGTGACGTAAGAGGCAATCACACCAGAAAGTGACATTCGCTCGTCCATGCAAAAGAAGTGGGGTGAAGCTTGGTGACGTAGCGACAACTCAATAGCAAAGGCTATTGGTGAACTGCTGTAGCTGGCAAGCAAACGTTGAATGTTTTTTAACTTTACTCTTCTTTTAACACTTCCCCCTTTTTCTCTGTCCCCCATTTAGTCAATACCAGTCAATACAGCATCAGCTCCCAGTGCAACAGGGATTTTTGCTCCAGTCCTTAAATCCTGTGTTCTCTATTTTAGATAGTTTTCATACTTTCAAGAGGATTTAAGCTGAAATTAAGTGCTCAGTACTATTCACCAAATTCCAGCTACTACTGCTGATTGTAAGTCAGTGAGTGTTGTGTGTGTGTGTGTGTGTGTGTCCGACAGAGACATGGCGGCAGAAGTGAAGCATCCAGGGAACACTGGTAGATAACAGAGTGTTTCTGTTCTCTGCTCTGCTGAACACCAATCACTTCCTCTGTTAGATAAAGCCCAGAGGAATGAAAATAGACTAGTGAGCGAGCGTATGTGTGTGTGTGTGTGTGTGTGTGTGTGTGTGTGTGTGTGTGTGTGTTTTTTTAAGTCTATGCAGGGGTGTGTGACAATGAACCATTTACTGTTTTAGAAGTCCTGTATTAAATATTTCTGCAGTTTTGCTGATCCAGCTGTCCTTGAGTCTCTTTTCTCTTTTCTCATCTTGGTTTGGACTGACCCTCACGCAGAAATCCCCCCACAAACCATTGGGTCGGGCATCACTCAGTCCCTGATGCTTTGGCCTGCTGTCCACATCCAGATTTCTTAGCTAATGGTTCTGACCTCTATTAGTGCCCCCTTCCGTCACAGACTCACCTCTTCCATCGGCCTCCTCCTGTTCTGCTCCCGACTCCTCCTGTTTCTTAAATGTACTCTTTTGTACTATCATCTCCACCGAATCCAAGAAGGATGCCTCTGACCCTGGCAACATCAGGACTGGATCAAGACATTAGGACATCATGAAAATGAACCCCTTAAAACCTACCACAATGCCTTGAAGTCTTGACACCTGTCTTTATGGTGAAGATGTGACCTAAAAGGAGGCTTCGGCCTCGCTTTGCAGTTTGTATAGTGCAACAGCGGCGTAACCTAAGACATGAAGATAAGAACCTTTCATTTTTTCCAGCTGTATCTGTTTTATAGTACCTGCATTCTGGAGCTTTGTCACTTTTAATGTGAATATATATCCCTCATAGTTATATACTTAAACCACTAATGTAATTTCTCTCAATGGTTCCTCTATATCAGGTCACTGGATCAACCTGGTGGGTGGTGAGGTAACATAAAAAATATGTTAAGAATGTATGAAAAAAACATTTATGCTACAAAATATTCTGTTTATTTAGACTTTCATCTTTCTTGTTGCTTACTAGATCATTTTACCTTTCGGGTCTTTAAAAATATTCAAATAAAACAGAAATATCACTTTTTGGTTGAGCTAGTCACAAGGGGTAGACATTGGTTTGTTTTAAAGGAATTGTTTGACTTTTTGGGAAGCACACTTATTTGTTCACTTGCCAAGAGTGAGATGAGAAGACTGATACCACTCTCATGTTTGTAGTGTAAATATGAAGCTCCAGCAAGGAGATGGTTAGCTTAGCATAAAGACTGGAAGCAGCAGGAAACAACTAGCCTGGCTCTGTCCAAACATAAAAAAATAATGTCAATGAATGGACAAACATGAGAGTGGAATTGATCTTCTTATCTAACTCTCTGCAAGAATTTCCCAAAAATATCAAACTATATTCCGTTATGGGGTCACAAGCTGTGAAGGTTGGGGAACACTGCTCTGGGTACATCCTCATGCCTCAATTCTTTTAGACTGTATTGTTTTTTTTAATTTGTTATGGCTACAGTATACACTACAGTATATATTTTTTCTTTTTTTTGTTACATTCATTTTACATCTTAATTTTATTATTTTCTTCTTTTTTTGTGTAGGAATTGAAAGCCTTTATTCCAGGCAGTAAAGAGACAACAGCAAATGAGGGAGAGAGGCTTTCAATCCTAAATGCATTAACAAAGAGAGTTCCCATTCATGAAACCCACATATTATATTGACTATCCATTAATTATCTCCAGGAACCCTCAAAGATAGTTCTGTGGGCATTTGGTGATGCGCTGCCTTCTCATTTTCCTTACTCACCTCTCCAAGTAATCCCTCATGACATTGTCTCATCCTTCACTCTTCCTCCCCCTACATATAGTCTCCTCCTCCTTCTTGTGAACACTTTCTATACAGCATGCACTTTGACATTTAAATCGTGAAGTTAACATTTGTTAGTTAACATTCCTCTACAACTGCCTTCCCTGTATGGGACCATTACAGAAGAACAACATTGAATATTTAGTTACTCCGCGTTCTGTTCACGCACATTAATATCATAATATCAATTTTATTACATTTTTCAAGAAGATAGGATAAGATACATTAGAAGATAATGTATCTTGCTGTTCCCTAGCTGCCTCCAAATTCAACTTGTGACTCCTGTCGTTGCCCCCCCCTCCCTCAGGTTTAGAACTGCTGGTGCTGGTCGGCCACCCCAAACCTCCACCTCAGCCTATTAATAGAGACCTTCAGCTCTATCACCGATCTGTCTCCCTCCAGATAAGGAGCTCTGTGGGCTCGGGAGGGAACACATCAGTCAATTTGACGCAGAAATCCCAGATGTGTCACATCTTGGAATTGAGGTGCGTGTTAAATTCCCTTCCTTTCTCTGTCTGACACTCCCACTTCTTTTATTCATCTTGTTTTCCTCCTCTCCAACACCTTTCTATTGAACAACCGAAGGCTAGATTATTGACGCTCTCGCCATTGACCAGCTGATGACTCCCTGCTATGAATAATGGGTATTGCATTGAATTTACAGGGCCATACCAGCTCTCTGTCATCATTAAACTTCTTGGATACAACAGGCCATCACAAGACAGTGATGGAGAAATATATTTATTCAATCCTTTGCTCATGAGTTCCAGCTGATGTGGCCATCACGATGTGGCTTTTAGAGGCTGATAAATCAGCCATTGTAGTGGAGGTGGGATTAAAGCCTAATTGGCTCTGGCCCCAACGTCTACTGTTAATCGAAGCAGGCGACGGACAAAAGAGCAACAAAAACTAGCTGTGATCCCTGCTGCCATCACCATACGCATCAGCCAAGGCCATGACGATGAGGCACAAAGCTTATTAGATGACACCTGCTCTGATGTCTCTGACTGATCAGATGAGTCCATCAGGATCACAAAATAACGTTTTTTAAATGTATATAGAAATAGGAGAGGAGAGGAGAAAATGTCCAGCTAACTTTTTGCCTGGGTCTTTTAGCACAATGATACAATGCAGTCATCAACTGCATATTTATATTTTATTGGGTTCTCGTTTTAAACAAGTAAACATTTAAAAGTCATTTTCTACCAACTCAGGGAGCTAACATTAGTTAGCCAGCTGATAACGTCAGCCAGCGTCCGTTGTCATTTGAGATGACAAAAGTGACAGGAATGAGAAGCTGCTTTTGTCTGATTCTGTCTGAAATCAAGGGCTTGTTGTTTCAGAAATGACTATGGATTTAGAGTGGTAAACTGCCACTACTATCAATATAAACTGCATGTGCTGTGCGAGAACTGAAAGCTTGACAGGCGTAGCAACACTAACTGAGCATACGGCCATTAAGTCCATTTCTCCTCACTGTCCACCAACATGCACCTGAAATAGAAAGGCAAACTGGTTTTTGGAAAGTGACGTTTACAAATGAAAAGGTTTTTTTTATAACTCAATAAACATAAATCATGACGTATTTGCTGTAAAACATGAAACAGTGTAAACCCCGAGGGCTGTCGTAGCTCATACTTTTATAAAGATTATGTATGAACATAGAGAATCTAAAACGCTGCAGTACATTTTGATACATTTGATCAATTTACTCAATATCACAAAAGATAAAAATGTGGATTTACTTTTGCTGGGAATGTTGTTTTCTAATAATATAATAATAACAATAATAATAAGACAGTAAGCTATGAATAATGTACAGAGAAGCTGTAGTGTCTCTGCAGAGAACAAACGTCAGATATGACGATTGTAGTGAAGGATGACCATTAACCTTAATAGACAGTGGCTCAATTAGATGGGAAAGAATGGCAGCAGTCAGCAGTGGAGAGGAAGGGGGAAGTCACAGTAACCTTTTTGGCATCTTGGCGGGTAAGAAAATGACAAGGTCTGACGCCCTCTGAATGAATCACATCTGTGACATTTGGTCCATCGAAAGGTTTTCACACGTGGTCTGGTGGCTAGCAGCACCCCCACACCGGCAACTAAACAATAACCACATGGCTTGGAGAAGAAAAGTTCAGCATTGTTGAGAGAGTTACACACTTTCAGGAGCACTTAGAAACAATGGCCGCATACTGTTTGCATACTTTGCCTGCTTGATGCTTTTTTAGGTGTTAGGAAGTTGTGTCATGTCTAGTGTGGATGAGTATTGCATCCGTGTGGGCTCAGCTACTTAAAAGCACAACTTAAATGTGC
Source organism: Enoplosus armatus (assembly GCF_043641665.1). Classification (NCBI taxonomy): domain Eukaryota; kingdom Metazoa; phylum Chordata; class Actinopteri; order Centrarchiformes; family Enoplosidae; genus Enoplosus; species Enoplosus armatus. The sequence goes on along the minus strand of NC_092180.1, from coordinate 25,309,641 downwards.
TAATATGTGCTTCCAAAATTGCATAGAACATGTTGGTGTTGTCTCATTTTTGAATCTCTTTTGAAATCAGTCTCAAAACTTTGCTCACTCTACGTTAATGTCCTACCTCTTTCAAACACATCTCCCACTTAAATCACTGCAATGCTCCTTCAAGATGACATGAAATTTAACAAAAAGACCCCCCCCTCCACACACACACACACACACGCACACCTTTGTTTTCCCCCAAACCTACTTCATATTGAGGCTTGGGTGTAAAAGTCGATGAATTCTTTTAAACAGGTCTCGATTCGATCAGGCCTCTCAGCGTCTGGCAGGGAGAAGATAAGACCCGTTATCTCTTTCCGACATACCTGCAACCTCCCTCTGTCCTCCCCATGGACCAGAGGAAGGGGGAAAGAGAATGAAAGAAAGAAAAGATATGGTGACAATGGTGGTAAGGACGTAGTGTGTTAAAAGTGCAGTTATATTATTATATAACAGTTATTACAGTTATTATTATTGGTCTTATTATTATTTCTATTAATATGTATTAATACATAGTTGCCACCCAGTGGCATGACCACCCACCCAGAGCCTGGTTCTGCTTGAGGTTTCTGCCTGTTAAAAGTTTTTTTCTTGCCACTGTGCCACAAGTGTTTGCTCATTGTTGGGAATTGTTGGGTCTCTGTAAATAACATTATAGAGCTTATGGTCTACTTCTATATGAAAAGTGCCCAGAGATAACTTCTGTTATGATTTGGCGTTTGTTATTAAAATTGAACTGAACTGAAATTGAATTAACATTAAGAAAAATGTTCTGTGAATTAAGAAATGAAACAAGAAAATAACAGAATGCAAACCGATGCATATTTTTATATTTGTACTGACTTTTTCTTGCTGGGGCAAGTTTGGAGCAAGTTATTTATTGGTGGGTCTACGGTGGGGTCAATTTGGAAAAGTGACTGAAAAAAATGCTAGTCAGAAGAACAGAGAATCTACACGGCTCGCCGCAAGAAATGCAAGAAAGTTCTCTCCGCCTGCCTCCACATTCTCATTTTCAGTTTGATAACGAAACAATGCATTTTATGTGGAAACACAATATTAACACAGCACAGATATACTGTATCATCACCTTTCAGGTTGATTTGGTACATGTTGGCAAAATGTTGCCTACTCACAGATCCAGCAGATGTGGATGTGCTTTTTTGGGTGGATCCATGTACGGCCAGCACAGTAAAGTACTGGTGTGCAACGTGCCAGATACACTCGCCTGTGCCATAGCCAACATGCATCGCCTTGTGTCAGTTAAGCTCATACTAGAACGGGACTTTTCCGAAAGGCAGAGCAACTGCGGCTGGCTGGAACTATTGGAAGACCCATATTCCTTAAATATCCCGGTCACACAAAGTCTTCCCTCAAAACTGAAGAACCAGGTGGTCGTGGTGGTAGACAAGGCAGAGGCACTGTGGCTGGCAGTGATGCGTCCCTTCAGAACAGGAGGCCCTCTTTCATTATAAAGAGTTCTTAAAGGGGCTCCAAAGCCAGGACGTCTTATTGGAGGAGGACCTCAGCAATTAAACTTATTTATGCATTTCAATTAATTATTTATATTTATTGATATAATATTTTAAAGTGGGTTACACCTGCATGATGGTTAAAGGAAGCAAAGCAAAAACGTTACAATTGTATGTTAGCATCAGACCTGCGATGAAGAGGTATGTACAGCAGGAATGTAAGTATTGGGAAATTGGGACAATTGGATAGATTTTGGTAAGTCAACATGATCATCTAAGCCACAACAAAGAACAGCAAGACATAATATCTATAGCGTAAATCACATTGGTGCTTTAAACACATTTTTTTTTCTTTTCTTCTTGTTGTTCTGAGGCAGGCTAAAATTAGCATCTGTTGTGGCTCTGTCTAATTTACTGTTTAGCTATCAGCCATTTCCCACAGGAAAAGTCTTAACGAGTATTTAATTAATGACATTGATTCATTTGGTGAAGGAAAATCTGCCTCATGGATCAGACACTGAGATCAGATGGAGCGATGTCTCTCAGTGTTTCTCAGTTCTTGTCTCAGTTACTCACTTTGTGTTTTACACACACTCTTCTTCTTCTTCTTCTTCTTCTTTAAATCTCTCCGTTGTGCCATGCTTGAGTCAGATGCTCCCGTGTGTTTCTGCTGTAGAAACCCAACATTTATATGTGGTGCTGTTTGGCTCAATTAGCGATGAACTAGCTGCAGTCGGCTCCACAATTCAGCCTAATTGCTCATTTAGCATTTTGTGTCTCTTTTCAGATTGCCGAAACACCAGAATGTGTAATCAGGGGTGGGCACTTGATGAGGCGAGGCAAATAAGTCAGCACTGCAGACCATCATTACTGTGTGGGCGATCGTCTGATGCCACTGAGGTTTATTTCCTCCATTTAGTTTGGTCTCTGAAGACGGAGGAGAGAGTAACTTCGAACTGAAGGAGATATGCATCTGATGACTCTCTCTCTGATCTCATCGTTCTGCTCTTTGTTAATTTGATTTGTGTGTGAGTTGATTCCATATTATTTTATCTGAGTTGAGTCGAGTCGAATTATTGAGTTCTTTCTGGCCCGTTTTTGACAACCAAGCTACCACCGCTGCCCATCAGTGTTAATCACAACGCCGTTCATCATCTTTTTAAGACCAACTAGGGAAAATGTATCATTCACTTCACTGTGATTTCTCCAAAAAGGAATTATGCAAGTACTGACAAGGCAATAAAAGTTTCAATGCTATGCTATGAGAATAGTGGGGCTGGACAGTAATGTTAGATGAGTGGGCACTGAACCTGTGACATCTTGGTTATGGGACAGTCTTTTAGATTACTCGACCGAGCTGCTGTCTCTCCTCTGATGGCTATCTTCTAATGAACCGCTGACTGGAGGAGGCAAACGCAATAATGGCCTATTGACCTCCAGGGGGCTGTCTTTACTGCAGCAGCAACCAATCTGTCTGAACAGCAGTTAGTTGGCTTGGTGACAGTAAAGAAACATTTTTGACAACACTGAGCTGAGCTGAGACTTCAGCAGTGACCCTCTACCTCGTCATACATAAGCTGCTCTCGATAAGAACAAATAACTTAAAGGAACTGTTCAACATTGTGGGACACATACACAGAGAGTTAGATGAGAAGGTCGATACTACTCATTTGTTCCTTAAATATGAAGCTGGAGCCAAGAGACAGTTGGCTAAGTGCAAAGACTGGTGGCAGGGGGAACAGCTAACCTGCCACTGTTCAAAGGAAGGAAAAATCTGCCTACTAGCGAATCTAAAGTTCACTAATTAATATGTTATATCTCATTTGTTTAATCTGCAGACTGTTTCCTGTCAAAAACAATAAGAAATGTCCGTTGGCCTGTCCGTGAGAAAAGCAGAGCGTGTTTGTTGGTGAGTGTGCGTGTGTGTGTACATAGACTGAAGAGGTAGACCCTCCTGCAGTTTTTAGATCCCATCTCATAAAACCTCTGTTGACTTAAGGAAGCCAAACATGATGCACACAACCTGAGACAGGAAATACTCCAGAAATAGTAAACTAACCCACCAGGTTGACATGAACCCTCATGAGGAATGACCACTTGACAAAACCTATTTTCGGTCGCTTCATCTCCTCTAAAATTGACACTTTTGGAACGCTCATACTGTATAAATTGTATTTGAAGGCAATGACAAACCACCCGTTTTGTCATTTAGGTACGAGCCATTGTGTAGGCTCCGAGAGAAGAGTTATTATTGTACTGTATTTGTATTTTAATTTCCATCGAAGCACTGACTCTGAGTGCGATTTTTTAAATGTTTTTGATAAATTACAGTAGCTCTCTTCTCCTATGCAAAGAGATGCCATACTTTACTGTAAGCACTATGAGATGTTGATTGGTTAATCTTATTACAGCCAAATATGTATGACGGTCCCTGCTTTCACTGTGTATCTCCTATTTCCTCAAAGTTACTTGTGTGCTTAATTTTGACTCTCACCCTGCGCCATAGAACGAATGCATGGCCAAAGTGAAGTAACCCTAATCAGAGAGAAACAGAACGCATCCTCCTGATAATGAAGGCCGGACAGATGCATAATAAGAAACTCTGGGAACTTACGCTCGTCGTGATTCTTTTGTTTCCAGCGCTGATTTTTTGTGTGTGTGAGCGGAATGACAGTAATACACTCCTGCCACCGCCTGAGGAGAGGTTGGGGGACATCTGACTGTCACTCCCACAACATGGTGGAGGAGTGACAGCCAGATGTCCTCCAACCTCTCCTCAAAAGAACGCTGCACATAAATGCGACATTTTCTTTGGGGGTTTTCTTTTTTACGAGGAGGTAACAGTTTATGAACATGAGGAGTGTTACAAGGAATAATCAGCTTAAGAAAATATTGTGGTCTTGTTTGCCAATTTAAATGTGTTAAGGTTTTTCTGAGCTTATGACTTCAGAGTGTAAAACAGACAGTAAGAACTTTACTGTGGAAAATACATACAGTACATATAAAGGTTTAGACTCTACTCACATTTTAGTTGAGAGAGAAGAAAGTAGGCTGAATACATACTGTTAATATATTTGTTTAATGGCCAGTACAAAGAAAAAATCACTCTACAGATATTAGGGGATAAGGTAGATCAGATATAGATGAGATATACTGTGATAATTCCTGTGGAGAATCTCTCAAAATAAAAACAAGAATGCAGCCAGAATGCATTAGAAAACAAAGAAATGTATGTAGCACGCACTCTGAAGTGCTTTTTGCTTATCGTTACTTCAGGTGGATGTTTGACACTCGAAGGCTGTTTTCACTTTCGCCCACTGGAGGAGGAAAAATGCTCTGTGCTCACGCTGAATCTGAGTTTAAGACATGTACGCACAAGCAGGTCCAGTACGAAACTTTCGCCAGTGTGATGTGGAAACGTGAAACCTCCAGTGCACACACACACACACACACACACACACGCGTTGAGGCTTTTCAGTAAAGCAGGAGACATCTTGTGTCCAGCAGCTAAACTTTTGAGATGAACAATATTTGAATATTCACACATTTTGGATATTTCAATGAGGAACAGGAGCAGATGTCATTTTAAGAATCTGTGACGAGGTCATACATTTTTTTGCGTGGAAAAAACAATATGTCTGAAGGGGAGCTTTGAATATTACACCAAAACAATCAGTCTGTAATGTCTGCAAGTTTAGTATTAGATGTATTCCCTTCCTCTTTTCTCCATCCTCCCATCTCCCCCTCTCTCTCAATCTCTTTTCCCCTTCTCCCACCATTCACTCTCCTTTTACTTTTCTTTCTATCTTTCTCTCCTCCTCGCCACCCTCCCTCCCTCCCTCCCTCCCTCTCTTTCTCTCTCTCTGTGATGAAAGAGGGAGTTTTGAAAGAGAGAGAGAGAGAATCAGAGGAGGAGGTTGGAGGGGAGGGGTGGGTCCCTATAAGAGCAGCTGCCTCCAGCCTCCACGAAGCCAGACAAAAACCACGCTGAGACGGAGGGAAGGAAACGTACGCTGACGAACTTCAACCTGCACCCGAGGGACCCCTATAGGCACCCACAATCTCACCCGAACACAGGTAAGAGGACCCTGGGGAGATGGAGGGAGGTGGAGGAGGAAAAAGAAATGACTTGACCTCCGACCTTTGATACAGAATCTTTGGCATTTTTCATTTTTCATTTTTTGTTGCATTTGTTAACGGATTGACAGGCATTTAAGAAAGACCATATATATCGCACAAAAAGCCCTATTGGAGTCACACTTTCCAGAAAGTGAGCATATCATTTGACATCGCTTTACCTCCTTTACTAGTTGCTTGTAATGTTGTGTCAGTCAGATTTAGAGAGCCCTTTTAATGACTACAATTCAAATGTGAATTCCCTTTTAATTCAATCTAAATTTATCTGAAACAATTGGAAATGACCAACACGTTTGTACGCTGTTGTCAGCCCTGTTAAGAGTAACACTTTATCTTCCCCAGTCAGTCTATGTCTCCATCACTTGTCTCTCCTCCACGCCTGCTGTGGGGTCCCAGTAACTGCTGCAGCCATTGTCACATTGTTGCGCTGTGACCCTCTGACCCTCGGACCCTTGCGGCTGTCCTTGCGTGCTTGTATTGGAAGAAGTGAAGCGGGTTAGGATAATGTTAACAAACCACCAGTGTTTCACAGCATTAATGCGTCGCCTCCAAAGGAGCAACTGCAGACTATGACGTCCTGTAAGTACTCCCCCAAGGTTAAATACCACGTGTTCGAGCGGGTTAGAGAGCGCGAGGTGAAGACGCTCTATCCGAGGACTACACATGCAGCTTGTTTTGTCAGTGCCTTGGTATTTAGTAAAGAGGGAAAGGTCATACATCGTTCATTCCTGATTAGTCATTTACCGTTAAGGCCTGATTTATCGCTGCACTCTGGGTTCCATGAATGAAAGGGGGGGCGGGGGGTCTTCGTGGAAAGCTGCTGCCTGTTTGTGTTTACACTTTAGCTTAGGACACACAGTGATGAAAGGTAATTTGGGTGAGTGCACGTTGGTTAATCAGGGTCAAATTCTCTCTGGCTCACTTCATTAGAAGATTATTTTTAGGCTTTAAAGGGCCTGAAGGTAACGCGGTCAATATTTTGACACGTTTGTTTTTTGAGGCTGACAAATTATTCAGAATGACAAATAACTCAATTCTAAAGGTTTCATTTATGACAAAAAATATGAAATATTACGTGAATAATAGGTGACGTGTGCTTTCATACAGAGAGCAATGGTTACCTAAAGAATGATCTTAGTTTGAAATATGAATACATCTCAGGGTGCTTTTGTTGTGGACATTCAGACTAAAAGAAAGGGAGCCCAGTACATGAAGGGAGGGAAAAGGTCAAAGACAGTAATCTGAATGGATTTTATTGATCACATATAAAGCATCTGACCACATCTGGCCCGTGGCGGGGCATTGCAGACCCCCTTTGCTCTTTATGAGCCGTAACGCCTCTCATTCTTCCAAGGTGGCATTAATGGACTAATATCAGGCTAAATGGAATTGCTTCGGTCATATTATGTGGAAAATATATTAAATCACATCACAATCACAAGCCTTTGGATGAACGGTATAAATTGATTTGTAATTGTGATTTTGAGATGATGATTTATTATTTCAAGTTATTATCATCATCATCATCACCATCATTATTAACAGTGGTAATAGTAGTATTTGCAGCATTTCTATTTCTGTAGTAGTAGAACCTACATGTATTATTTTCCTTCTGCCTTCAGGCATTTATGTGTAAACCTCATTATATTTTTAAGCTGTCAGGAAATGTGTATGAAGTTAATGAACTTTATGATTGGGTGTCACCTTTTCTTTTTTACATTCAATAATTAACAGTGTTTGTGTTCAGCCTGGAGCTCACTTTTCATCTGACCTTGAAAGAAACTTCATAAACAAAGGCACTGTTCAAAATGAATTATTTTAAGTGAGCTGTTACTTTCTTTCAACAACCACTGATAACTGATTTGAATGTGCACGTATGTGGTTATAATTATCCGAGTAACAAAAGCTTCTCGCGTAGAGAAGAAAGAAGCTGATGTAGATCTACAGTTAGCACTCGGGCTGAGACTGTCATTTGAACTGATCCAGAGAAAACTACAGGCAGCTTTCCTGTGACTGCGACAGATTTGGGTAGCTGTGAAATGTACCTCTGATCAGCTCTGTATTGTGTTGTAGCATTTCTGCTTTGGCTGGCTGAAACAAGGCTCAGTGAGGCTGTATGGAGGAATAGACTAAATAAACTCACCAAAGACCGTGTGTTCAAGGAAAGTTTAATGTTTGTAATTTGAGAGACACTTCAGTATTCAGAGATAGAGATGTGGGCAAGATGACAAGACCCTGATGAGCGTTCTGTGTTGTTGTTTTGTGGGCAATTTCATTGTGTTCCTGCGGATAGATGTCCAAACAATAGATGAGGCGTTGAATGACACAAGGGACTGAGAGAGAGATGAGATTTCAACACCTGCTATGATAGAATTTCAAACTGAGAAACGTTTGAAATATATCCAACACAGCTCTTATGAACCTTTTGGTGCAAGTCCCACAGAGACAAAGTGCAAGGTCTCTAACAAACTTGAAGAAAGCTATCAGAAGCCTCTTTACAGCAACAAGACGAGACAAGCTGTGTTTTGAGGACTGGACTTAAAATACCCAAATTGCCATCATTCTGTCCGCCCACACACACACACACACACACACACACACACACACACACACACACACACACAAAACAACTGAATGCTTCAAGTTCAGGCACTTCATGTGAGGGTTGTCAAAATGCATCTGGAAATCATTGCTACCTGATGAAGTAGATCTGCCAAACAGGAAGTTATATTCTTTACATGTCACCCAACAGCGATGGCAGTTTGTTTGGGATAATTTGATGAAGAGCTGGTTTGTCACTGCGTAGTTAGTGAGACATACATGAGCAGAGAGAAAAAATACATTTACACTTTTGCACAAAAATCGAAACTGCATGAACAGACAAACCAAGAAAAGAAGACAAAGTAAGACAAAAGTATGTGGTGTTACTGCCAACATTAACCTCAATCTTAACGCACTGAATTGCAGCCCCATTTTCACACTCATGTGTCTCACGGCCTAACCCCCCCCCCCCCCCCCCCTTTAATCCATCTCCTCGGTATCAGTGAATTCATTGGTTTCCTCCCCAACAAAGCACACCTTATTAGCTTTGTGGATAAACTTCCTTAACCCCAGGAAACCATTCTCATTCAAAGGCTGGATGGGGGAAAATGGAGGGAGGATAAGGAGTGCTGGATCACAGGTCACACGGCACGGAGCTGGTGAGTACAGCTATGGGGTCTGCACTGAACTGGTTGCGAACATGTGGACTTAATCCAAGGATACAATGTTCCCTAACACGGCAGGGTCCCTGTCCATCCCTTTGTGCTGCGAGGATTTCACAGACCCTTCATCATGTCTCCTTGCGGCCCCCAGTGTGCTCCTCTTTTTCCCTCCCTGTTTCAATATCAAAGGAGAACTGACTCCTGTCAGATGCAGTCGCAGTCAATTTAATTCTGGGGCCAGAGATATACATTTTCTTTTGCTGTGGTAAATTACACGATTGTTCTGTGGCACAGGAATAACATCAGAGCAGTAAGGCCCTGGCCTGCTCGTAATCTTGGTAACACTGGAACTGAAGCATGTGAATTTGGAGGCCAAACTGGAAGTCGTGAAGTGTCAGTCAGATAAAGTGTATGTACTTACTCCCTGTTTTTGACACAAGTGTGTATTAAGAGAGTTGGATACGTTGCGTTGAGTCAGGCTTGTTGCTGGTTGTTGCACTGCTGGTTGTTGCACTGCACAGCCCAAAAGGTTGCCCAAAAGCATTTTCCCTGCAGGTGGCCATCATGAAAGAGACTAAATGAATGATTTTTCTTTTATCATGGAATTCTAAACCCAGAAGATTAAATGTTTGTAAAATTTTACCAGAGTCTTGAGACATCATAGTCTATGGGACTATGGCGGGCTCAGAGAAAGAGACAACAGGACGTAATGCTCTGAAAGTAATATTCACAGGATTTCTATAAAAGGAAAGAGACAACAGGCTAATATGCTAATATTAGCTAATAGGAGAAACCAAGTTCAAAAAAACACTCATATTAGCCTCCTAGTTGTAGATCTGTCTGAGATATAGATGATCTGAGACGTAGATGATCTGAGACGTAGATGATCTGAGACGTAGATGATCTGAGATACAGATGATCTGAGACGTAGATGATCTGAGATATAGATGATCTGAGATGTAGATGATCTGAGATGTAGATGATCTGAGATGTAGATGATCTGAGATATACATGATCTGAGATGTAGATGATCTGAGATATAGATGATCTGAGATGTAGATGATCTGAGATGTAGATGATCTGAGATGTAGATGATCTGAGACGTAGATGATCTGAGATATACATGATCTGAGATGTAGATGATCTGAGATATAGATGATCTGAGACGTAGATGATCTGAGAAATTTCTGACAGCTACAGTGTCTCTCAACAGAAATTAACCAGGAAGAGAGAAAACCTCTTTTGGTGTATGCGCTTGGTGAGCAACTTTCTACATATTTGGTTTAGCAACAACATTCAGTGTTGACACCAATGGTTAAGACTTATGGGAATGCTAACACAACAATCATTGTTATATTTTCGTTAAATGATGAGGTGCTCAACTTTCACTCTCGCGTACAGCAATAGACACCAATAAAATCCTGGTGTCATATTTCAGAATAAGTACTCCCCAAAGCTAAGAGAACTGCTAATAGCTAATCAGCATTTGGTAGGGTCTGATATTTCAAATCAAATCAAATCACGTTTCTTGGTCACATAGTAGCGCCTCACTGACCGCTGCAGAGAGAAGAGTCTGTTATTGGGGCGATGAGGGTCTTTTATGATCCTCTCAGCCCTCGTCCCGCACCTCCTGGTGTAAATGTCTTGTTGGGTCGGGAGTTCGGGTGCGTTCATCACCCTCTGCAGGGCCAGGTAGTCCCTCTTAGTGCTGCTGCCAACCCAGGCAGTGATGCTGCCTGTCAGGACGCTCTCTACGGTGCAGGTGTAGAAAGTCTTTAGTACCTTGAGGGGCAGCTTAAAGTCCCTTAGGCGTCTGATGTGGTAGAAGCGCTGACAGGATTTATGCTAATATTTAGACAGACGTCTTATTTCTCCTACACATACATGTATAGGGCAAAACCCAAGGTTTTAGAGAGCTGTTATGTTATAATGCATGACCTCACAGAGGTCTGGAGAAAAGCTCACCAAAAAAAAATCATGATAAAAAGACCTTTAGAAATCCCTCGGCAAAATTCAATAACTCAGCAGTTCAATGTACTTTTATCTCGTTTTGACTTGTCAAAGCAGAAAAGGCACAGGTGTAATAATAACATTTTATTTGGTTTAGCTACATAACTTTGTGTCTAATACAAGGGGGAGAACAGAGGACAAACGAATAAATGTCAAACTTGTGCAGGCGGGATAAGAAAAGCAAAGAATTTACAGGGCATCACCTCATCTCAAAACATAAACAAAAAAAATGATAAACGTGAAATGAGTCTGGTGTGACTCCTGTGTAAGTGTGTGCGAGCACACCTCTCAACCATTAATCGACTTTAGGTGATTAGATGCATTGAGAGCGGAAATTGATTTCGCTTAGCGTGTCTGCCTGTAATGGCTTCAGCACGTAATCTACAGCCACGTCACACACACACACACACACACACACACACACACACACACACACACAGTCTGACTGACAGGGAGCGTTTTGTAAAAGCACTAAAGGTTCCTTCTGAAGGTTTCCTCTGGCTGAGATAGGTCAAAACGCCCACTCGGCAGACACATCTGTGAGCTGACATGACTTCTGACACAAGGATCATAAGAAACAATGTCTTTTGCTAGAAGTAATGGTGGTGCAGTTGTACTGTTATTGCCTGGGCAAATGCTACTTTCTCACAATAAATCCATGCAATATATGAATCATTTAAAATCAGGCTGGAAAAAATGTTGGATGGATGAATTAATTAAGGCAAAGCGTAAAATAGGTATATCTCATATTTTCTGTGCATCAGTGGGAAATAATTGACTGTGTAATTTAACCTTCAAGGCTACTGTTTTACCAATGGGGTGATTATTAACATCTTGATACAAAAATAAGGCAGATGTTGCTCTAGTATCAAGTAACAGATCAAATAGTTAGTGCTTATTTTGTGCAGCATTTAGTTTTCATGACATTATAGTCATAGATAATAGTGGGGCATTCCATTGGTGGTGGAAGTAGTTTTGTCACGTTTTCTATACATGCGAAAGACAAAGAGTGAGAAAGTGTACGCCAGAGGAAGGGGGAGAGAGAGAGCGTGAGTGGGGAAGAAGAGGCAGAGAGCGGTTTGACAGATCAATCAGTAGGTAGGTAGTGTATGTAGGTAGTGACAGAGGCGATTAATATATAGATTAGATATTTTTAATCAACTTTGTAATTGGTAATATAGATCTACTGTCCTGAAATGTGTCACATTGATGACCACTCTGCCAGTTAGCTATCAATATTAAAACAAAGTATTTTGAGTGGGCCTGGGACGAGTTGTCAATCAAAGTGACTTTTCTGACAGATAAAGTAGTCTGCCATCTGGCTCCAGGCAGAAGACTAAATAACATTTAATTACCTGTCAAACTGGCTCATCAACTAACAAAGCCAACATCATGTATACGCTCTAATTATTCAATATGTGATTTGTTTTCGTTGATACGCTGGTCCTCTCTCCTTTAAGAGTTGGGAGTTATTGTTGTTCAGTTGCATTTAAAGCTGCAGTTTATAAGGTCATCATGCAGTTGTGCATTTTTCATCGCCCTGATTTTCAGGTGCATTCCGGCTTTTTATGTATTAAATGTCAGTAAAGGAGAAGTCACAATTTTAATATTAGGTCTAAGGAATTTGCCTATGGATATAAACTGGGTTTGAACTCCATTGCACTTTTAAATAAGATTTACCTTGAGTCATGAAAGACCCCAGTTTATAATTGAATGCAAACACCATACCACAGAATACAAATTAGGCAATCGAACATCACTACACTGAAAATTACATTAAAAAAAGGGCTGCTGTTCTGGCACAGGCAGAACTACGTCCAGACCAGGCACGTGGCGTGCTGACGTGAATTTGACAATATTGTGGTTATTACATTTTTGAGTTACGTAATAATCTGCAGTTCAGCTTTTAAAAATAAAGAAGAAGGACTGCAAGGCGGCTGCACGCTGCTCCTCCGCTCAACCACGCGTGAATAATCCGGCTTTAAGTTGCTCTTTGGGCCGGGAGTAATTTATTTTGTACTTCCTGTTCTTGATGAGAAAATGGCAATAATGGAGAAAAATAATGGTGGAAACAGTCGATAACAAAGTGTGAGCAGTCGGATGATGAGACTCTTTCTAACTGTATGCATGTTCAGCAAACTTTGCCTGGTTAAAGTACTGAACAGCATGACCATCTTCAAGTTGCTGATGTAAAAGTGTGCTTTCTCAACCATGTATAAGTACTTTTAAAGAAATGTTCAACTGTATGTTCTGGTCTGATATTTTCCAAGGAGGCAGAGTACAGACCCTGTGCTGATTTGCTGAAGTGTCCTTTCACTTATCATTTGTCTGAATATGAGTTCACTGCTCCTTTGGTAACCTTGAATTGCAACTTGGATTAGATGTTTTTCAGGCAGCAAAATAGCACAAAGTTATGGTCATGAGTTCATGCTCATGTGGTCACATGGTAACAGGTTGAGCCTGGATGAGAGATATTCTATGGACAGGGGTTCCTTTCCTCTAAAAGATGGTCTTTAATCATCGTCTACTGGACTGTAAGACCTCCACCTGCAGCGCCTCAGCGCAGCACCAGACAGTAATGACTTAATTAACTGGTTAATTTAGTGTTTAATCAGTTAATTAAAAGCAGAGTAATTGGGTTTTAAGGGCCCTCGAGAGAACTGGCAGACGTCAGTGTAAGACCACAAATTCATTTTTACAGAGCTTTCAACAACACAGAGTACTTTATAGACAAGAGAACAGAAAAACAGATAAAGACTCCATTCAGGGGAGCGCGTACGTCTGTGAGAATGTCTGCATGTGCGCACACATGTCTGTCATATCCTGAGAGAGGCTTGAGTGACTGCAGCCAGACTGTATGGATTCTGCGTTGGTTGTGTAGCTACTTGACTGAGTTAGGAACTGCCAGTACTCAACTTGGCCACAATAGGTTACTGTTCACTGCATTCACCCTCAAGTAGGATTTAGATGTCTCCACAGCTGTTGGATTGCCATGAAGTTTGGTCCACACATTCATGTCCCCGCTCAGGATGAATTGTAACTCTGGTGATCCCTTAACTTTAGCGCCATCGTCAAAACTTTTAATTTGGTTTATGACCAAATACTAATACTAATACAAAGCTAATATCATTCCCATCAGCCTCAGTTGTACTTTGTGTTTTGCTAAACTAAGATGGTGAGCATGGTAAAAATGAAACCTGCTAAATATGCCGTACTGCCACACAGAGTCAGACCCTTAGCCTTGTTAGAGTATATATGACATAATGGTTTGAGCAAATGAAGGATATGGCTTGTGTGCATGCATCCACAGTAGATAACAGAGATAGGAAGATGAGATGTTAGTCTTCCTCATGCATTAGTCTATAATCATGGCAGCTGATTTTTGGAAGCCAAGTCAGCACGAAGTCGGTGACAGGAGGATGGAGAATGAGATGCATTTTAGCCAAATGAACCCACCCAAGCTGTTTGTCTAAATCCACTGCCATCTGGCAACCTTGTCCCGCCCTTCGCTGTCCTACAATATATTCCTGCCTGAAATGACTGCGCTGCTCTTTTGTTCTTCACTGACAAGCCCGTCCTCTTTGCTATCTGACTAAAGACAGACTTGACGCACACTTTTATTGTTTGCGCACTAAAAGACTGATTAATTTTGATTAATTTTTTCAGAGCTGCTGTTTTATGGGTAGTTAGAGATTGGAGTGAACTCCCGTGCAATTACACTTTTATCAGTTTTTAATTACTCTGAATAAATTCCAATTTTCTAAGACATTATGAAGTAGTGTTTGATTGAAGACAAATTAGTTTTACTTTCTGCCACGTCAGTTTAATAGATAATGACAACCTACAGCTAAGAGACAAATGTAGCGTGTGTGTGTGTGTGTGTGTGTGTGTGTGTGTGTGTGTGTGTTTGTGTGAATTTGTTTGTATTGAGTGTTTTCAACAAGGTACTGTATGGTGGGCATACACAGTGTGGGCATGTGCGAGAATGCACGTATTTGTAATGTATGTGTGCACTGCGTACGTTAGTGTGTCTGAATATTGTGTGTGCTTTGTGCATGTGAGTGTGTGTGTTTGTCAGTTTGTCAACAAACAATGACTCAGTTCATTGCCAGAGGCATTAATTGAGGCATCAATTAAAGGAGTTAACGAGTTTGTTTAATGAGATGAAAACTCTGGTTGTGTTTCTGACGTCAGACTCACCAGACGGGCTGTTACTGCCAGAATAAGGTCAAACAATCTCCTTTTCCAGCTTCTTTTCTTCTCAAAGTCTGTCACATTTTATATCTGCTGTGCTCTCTGTCCCCTTCAACTCACTCCTGTCATTTTTACTCTCTTATTGTCCTCTATGTCCCGCCTCTTTCTATTGCAGAGTCAGAGGCTTACGTGTCTGTAAATGCAGATCACTCACCTTGTTTAATCATGATATAGCATATTAATGAGTGACTGGGCAAAGCTTTTACCTTTATTTCGCAGTAGCAGACAACAGACACTTAAATGTCTGTCCTTCACTGTAATTATGGACACAAGAATACAACTGGTATACCAAACATTGATCAGTTCCTGCGCCTATTATGACAGGCCAAAATGTCTGCTGTGAAAAAGGTCTATTTCAGTTTGCATGTAGATTAGAAGTGCTAGAACGTGTTAGCTTAGCATAAAGATTTAAGCACAGGGAAACAGCTAGCCTTGCTTCGTCAAAGGTGCCATCTAACATGTCCAAAACTCTCTTAACTTACATTGTGTTTGCATATTTAGCACATGTAGAAGATAAAACATGTAAATCAAAGTTTTAGAGCTGTTCCTTCCTTCAATGAAAGCTACCTGCTTTGTCCTTCTTCCAGTCTCGGTGCGAAACTACATCTAAAAGCATCCTTGACAAACGCTAATTTGACTCTGCAATCAATACCCTACCAAGATGAACAGCTGTTACTACTTTTGTGTCCTCACTAGGGAGAAAATGCCGACCATAATGTACTTGACATGTAAGAGGATTTTTATCAACTCTAGTTTCCTTCTCACTTCCTGTCCATAAGCATAATATCATTCAACCTGAGCTTGATCGAAGTTGGACACATAATCAGTGTTTTCAATATATGTTGAAAAGAGAAATTGTATGATGAGTAGAATGTATGGTTGGACTGAACATGCGTATTTGCTCTGTCCCGTGTTGTGCAGGAGACGGTGGGACCATGAAGACTGTGGTGGCTCTGCTGCTGCTCTGTCTGTGTGATCCTGGACAGAGTGACTGCCAGGCAGACTGCCTGTCCTGCAGCAACATCCTGCCCAAACAGCTCAGTTTCAACACCATGGTGAGGGGTCCCCACACACACACACACACACACACACACACACACACACACACACACACACACACACACACACACACACACACACACACACTGCAGATTGTAAGAGTGGAACTCCCACCCAAAACAGAGGGGGAAAGCTTCCATTGTGTCTGCTGGTGTTGAGACAAATTATGTAGATGTCCCATCTATCAGGGTCACAAAGGTGGGCTGCAATAGAGACAAAGAGGACATCCAATCAAAATGTAGACACTGTTCTTTGTCCTTTATTAGACCCTTTTCACAGAAGGCAACAGTAGTAAAATCACAGGTGTAAATAATAAAATTAATGAATTTTGCTGCTTCAGTTTCACGGTCCTGGCTCACTGTCACTCTGTCAAGGCTTCCTGGGACATTTGAATAGAACAGAGCCGTCATTAGAGTTATCACGAACACCTGTGTTTTCCCTACAATGACTGAAAATGTCCGCTGTAAAAAAAAAAAAGGTGCTTTTATTAAAACTGTTTTTATTGCTTAGTTATGTCCCTAGTGGGAAATGCAACAAATTCATAATTGTGAGTGAAACAAGACAAAATCAAATCACGCATACCCTCCATCCAGACAAAACCAGACTACACTCTCACACAAATACACAAACTCACACAGACAAACTCTCTCCACGGGGCTCTTTTTAATTTGGAGGTAAAATAAGTGGAAACCCCTCACCCCACCTTGCTGCACTCATCCCGTCCTCCCTCCCTCTTCTTCACTGTCTCTGACTCAACAAATGACACTTTTGGCATTTGAGTTGTAATTTGTTGTGGCTAATTGATTCCTGGGGATAGATGTGCGTTTCTCCTCTCAGTGCTTATGCCTGGTGGTTGTTTCTCTCTGGTTAATGACATGCCTGCTTCTCAGACATTTTGGCAGGGAACACAGTAGAAGACATTTAAGTCCACATGGCTTAAAACATAAAACTTTGTTGGTGCTGTTAGTGTTAGTTCACAGGCACTTAGTTCACAGGCGTATTTAAAAGGACCTCAAGTGAGCCTTTTGAACTGGGCATTGGCTGCACGACACAGGACTGCTTAAAGACAGTTGTCAAAGACAGTTGACATGCTGCCACATGCCATCTACTGACTTACTGCCCCTTTTAAAAAAAAAAATCCATGCCTTCTCTTGTTTTTTTTTATTTTCTCCTATCCTTTATCACCATCCCTTCCAGGCTGAAAGGCGTTTTACTTGTAAATCAATAAGGGACCAGAGCTTCCATGATTAGCCTGCTTCATGGAAACAGTAGATGATGCACTCAAAGCAATGTGGTCTATCATGCAGTTACAATCCACAGTCTCATTCTGACAGATGCATTCCCCCTCATAATAACATCCAAACACACACGTGCGCCCATTGAACCACTTAAGTGGAAGATAAACGAGATAGAAATCCAATCAATCTCCTTCTGTCATATTGATTTTTGTATTTTCTGATTTCAGACTGAGTTAAGGACCCCAGCAAATCAGATGCTTTGAGTAGTGTTAATTTTTAAGATACATGCTGTTTCATACACAATCTAGATCTTTCTCATGACAGACATATTTGAAACGCAGATGTAATTGATAACCCTAATGAATGACAGCAGTCTATTTGGGTGGTCCAGGACCAGGCAAGACAAAAAACACCATATGTAGTTGGGTAAAAATGTTGTATTTATACGCTGAATGATGAGCTTTAGGTGTTTTAAAGGGTCAGTTCACCCAAATCCCACAACGTATATGTTTTTTTTTTGTTATTTATATCTACCTATGCTGGTAGCTTCAATTTTATTTGCCAAGGTTTTGAAATATCTGCAACCGACACTACCCCAATACAACTTATTTGTGGTCCCCAAAGCAAACCTACCAAAGGTAAATATAGTAAGTCTAAGAGTCTCCAGCCACGCTGTGCTTTGAGCTAAATGCTAACACCAGCATGCAAACATGTTCACAATGAAATGGCAATAATGTTCAGCAGGTATAATGTTCACTATGTGTAATGTTCACCATCTTAGTTTAAGCTAACATTTACTAATTAGCATAAATAACAAAGTACATCTCAGTCTGATGGAAAATACCTTTTGACCTGATGGTGGCGCTAAATGAAAAGTTAAGGGATCACCAAAGTCATTACAGTTCATCCTGAGAGGATGGACATGAATTTGTGTACAAAATGTCAATGACAATCCATCCAATCGTTGTATAGAGCTAGGCTAAAAACTGTCCACAGTGAGGTCTGTCTATCTTACGATATGAATGAACTTATCTGAACTGACTTCAGAAAGAAAATGATCGTCTCTTGTCTTTGTGTCCGTCAGGTGTGTCTCACTGAGTGCGAAGGCAACGTCTCCCCAGCGTTCTACCGGGACTTCTGCCGCCAGGTGCTGTCGTCGCCAGTTTCCTCTCTTAGTGGTACTGCCCGGAAAAGATCTCAGGAGGAGGTGGAGGCCCTGTTTCCTGAGGAGGAGGAGCAAGTGGAGGGAGGTCTGTTGCTGCCCATTGCACTGCAGAGGTTCGATCACGTGACCCGGGCATTTGGGGTGAATGAGAGGGATCTGGGCGGCAAGGGCAGCCAGCTGAATGCGGCCTATAATTCCCAGAATTCCCTGTCTCTTGAGGATGAGTATGAGGAGGAGGCTGGGCAGGAAGAAGGGGCTGCTGATGTGGCAGCAAGAGGACAGGGCGACGTAGGGCTGAGTGTCTCCAAGAGGTTTGGCGGCTTTGTCAAAGGGAGGCACGGCTACAGGAAGCTGATGTCTCCGGGAAGGTCGTACCAGAAGAGGTATGGCGGCTTCATCGGCATCCGGAAGTCAGCCCGCAAGTGGAACAACCAAAAACGTTTCAGCGAGTTCCTGAAGCAGTATCTGGGGATGAACGCTCGGGCCACTGAGTTCAACAGCATGTCAGAAGACCTCACCCAACAGAATGAAGTTTAGCAGAGTGCACCTTTAAGCCACTGACATAAAACTATTTCCTGATGTATTTTCACTGATCTTGTTTTTGTATTTCAATTACCAACATGTCAAACTTTAACTGGTGTCACCTATTGAATCTAAGTCATCTACCAAAAAGCCCATTAAAGAGGACAAAGAGGACTCCCATTGGAGTCCCATTGGAGTCCCCTTTGGAGTCCTCTTTGTCTCAAGACATAAGAATTGCTGTTTCTGTTTTCTTTCCCTTATCAGACCTTCTTGTGCACATTCTCAACGAGTTTAACCCTCCAGTGGAGTTAGAAGAAATTTCTATTCTCTGACCTGTGAGACTCTATAATCCCTGGTAGATATCTTCCAGGCCCCCCTGTCCAGCTCTGGTCATTCAGACCTCCCATTCAGTGCCCCTTGTAGGACGCACCAATGATCTCGTTTCATTTGATTAGCTGCCCAAGCCCTTATCCTCTCCGAAGCTCTCACTTTGGCAGTGGTTCGATGTAATCTGCTAGATTAACGTAAGCATAATTATTGCTTTTTCTGATCCCCTGTATTAAACAGTATACTTTACCTATTCATTTCTGTGCCGGGTCATCTGTAAAAAGTGCTAAATCTTCTTACATGGAGGCCTCTGGCTTTGGGGGGGTCCTTACCGTCATTAAATCTAGCATTACCACTCTCTTTATTATACTACCATCTTGTGGCAAAACGCATATCTCAGTCTCTTTTAAAGGACAATACCAGTCTTTTTTTCATGTTTTGGCATAATGGTTTAAAATAATGTCAGCAGTACTGTAAAGTATACTGTATGTGATTTGTGGTAAATAAATGAAAACATGCAAAAACACAAGACACTTATTTATCACTGTGCCAAAACCCACCTGAGACAAGGCTACCAAGGCAGGTTTAATGAAAAGATCTCTCCTTCAATCTGGTGCAAACTGAAAGACTACACAGAACTTAATATTCACACATACATGCTACTGATCTGTCTGCCAAACTGGTGTTATGTACAAGTGAGCATCATCTCTGACTGGCTCTTGTGTCCAGATGCCAGATTGTTGTATGTGGAAACAGTATTCCTCAAACCGTAACGGTGTGAAACATTTTTGTTGCCCACTATGAGAACTTGTAAATAGCTGAATTTAAACATGTCAATAAAAATAGTTTACTATTTCCTTCGTGGCTTGTCATGCAGAAACTGATTCTGTGTCTTGAGGTGTTTTGTTCTTAGTATTTGCAGTACAGCCAGTAATGGGGGTGGGTTACTTTAGTCTCTTTTAGTCTGTTTTTGTCCTTTCTATTATTATAGGCAATAAAGCTGTTATAAATGTTGGTAATCCATTAATGAATTCTTATGGGTACCTCACATTCTAATAAGCCATCAAGTCTGTAGTTGTTAATAAATCTTTAATAATGGGTCATTTCACTGATCCATTCTATAATGTAATGTAATGATCCATCTAGTCTGCACTTGTAAATATTAATAGGTTGCTCTTTTCCAGTAGGTCCACTGGAGGGATCTACCTGATGAACTGAAGAGCTAAAAAGACAAAAATGTGTTTTTTGTTATCAGCTTATAAATGCATCTACAAAGCACCAGGAAATTATTTATTATAAAAGCAATTAGTCACAACTTATAAACCCTTTATAAAGACTTTATGACTTATTAGAAAATGGTACCCGTTTTTGAAAATTATATTTATAACCACTGAAAATGTGTTAATGCCACGAGTACAATCTCAAGAGAAATACGCCCTGACATACTAGATTCAAGCCTGTGTCAATATTTGCCTCTTTTGTCGCCAGAACACGGCACCTAAAGTTGATACTTTTTGAATATTTTGAATCACACAGTGAGTCACTGTAAAATATAGATTGTGTCCAGGTCAAATCCACCTGCAATTTGTGGAAGCCCTTTCAGTCTACAGCATGTCACCGGTGGCAGAAGATTTGAGGACGTTTTCTAGACTTTAACCGTGTTGCAAAAGTCCATAGGTAAATGTTTTCCAATAAAATACCGGTAACTGAAAAATATCAACTAGGCTTAAATTTAAAGAACAATTAGAAAGCAGTTCGAACTCCACAAACTTCTGCTTCTTTTAAAAGTATGTACAAAATATAAAAATAAGAAATAGAAAATGAAAATATACACATTTACAATATTCAAGTGAAAAATAAAAGTAAAATATATATATATGAGGTAGTATATGTAGATGATTTCCAGTCTGTTTATTCTGAGTGCCAGTGACACTCCGAGGGAGGAGTTGAACAGTTTGATGGCCACAGGCAGGAATAATTTCCTGTGGCGCTCCGTTGTACATTTGGGAGGAATGAGTCTCCCACTGAAGGTGCTCTTGTGTCTGACCAGTACGTCATGGAGAGGATGTGAGACATTGTCCAAGATGACCGGCAGCTTGGACAGCATCCTCCTCTCTGACACCACCGTCAGAGAGTCCAGCTCCACCCCCACAACGTCACTGGCCTTGTGGATCAGTTTATTGAGTCTGTTGGAGACCGCCACCCTCAGCCTGTTGCCTGCAGCCTGCAGCATGCAACAGCATAGAGGATGGCACTGGCCACCACAGACTCATAGAACATCCAATTTGGATTAGTGTATCCAAATTCAAATTGTTAAACAGTAAAGTAAAAGCAGAAATAGAAGGTAATGGTAATGAGTGTTGAGCTTATTTTCCAGAATATGAATATTATATATTATTATTTCCTCTCCAAATGTATGACCTTAACTTATTTAAGTCAAATCAAGCTAGTCAACTAATAAGTCAATTCAATTTCTACTAGGCCAGTATATAAGTTACACGTTACTGCATTGCAACAAAATGGAAGGACGAACGTGACAGGAAGGAGGGAAGATGGAGGTAGATGAGTTTGAAAGAAGCAGCTGGAAGAAATCAGGGAGAAAAAAAAAGAAAGAAGGCTAAGCCATGAAGAAGCAGCTAGGAAAGAAAAGATTCAAGAAGTAAGGGAGAACAAATCAGGCCCCCTTAGAGCCAAGACTGAGTAGGCTAGTTTTATTAGAGAATGGGATCAGGGGTAGGGACGACCTTTTCCTGTTTTTTAAGATTAGTTAGATTAGACAAAGATATTGATGATAATTGAGTCTCTTCAATCCAGTAGATGGCGGTAATGCATCATTTTGGATGCACACCGCCTCTAAAAAGCAACGAAGAAGAAAGAGGAGTACAACAAGTCCGAAGGATTTGATTTTGAAGGTTTAGACCGGAAGTGCCAGTTGTGATCTAGTGAATCTAGTTTGACATTGGTACTGACTGCTGTACCCAAACAAGACCTTCTGTCATATCACCCAGTCACTGGTATTCACTTCTGTCCTTAAGTTATCACAACGCCTGGACTTGGCTGATTCGGTGAGTGTTTTGTCGTTATTAAACAATGAAGGAAGCGCCAGGGGAAATGTCTCTCAACAAGATTTAGCTACAGGGGTAAATAATCAACATTAGCTGGCTTCTCGATAGCCTAAGCTACGCTAGCTACCAGTACCACTAACGCTAACTTTAACCCAAGGAGCTAAAAAAAAAAAAAAAAATGTAACGAAACTATTACAAAACTTAACGACTGTACAGGTCCGCCCTCTTTACGTCTAAGATACAGTTCCGGGAAAATTGACAATGGTACGTAAGTTGCTCTAAGCTAACTTAAGGCTAGCTATGCTGCAACAGGGATAACTAACGTACAGCGATGATTAGAGCTAACATTAGTCTGTAGTATAATTGTGACAGCTGAAGGACTATTGTAAGTTAACCTTGGTGGCTTCCCAGGCCCCGTCTTCGTTTCACTGTACGTACTGTTGTACTGTGTTACAATACAACAACTTGCTGAATAGCATTCGTAAGTTTGTTTCGTAAAAACTAACGTTACGACTGAGTTGAGAACAGTATTGCACCTACGTATAACCTTACAGAAATGAGAGAGTAACATTTGCAGTGTTGACAACCTATCTTTTAGTAACACTGAAGTCTTGAATACATGCCAAGTACGTGAGGTTGAGCGTTTGTTTGTGTGTATGTCGTTGCAGAAAGCACAGCTATGTGTAGCTGTGTGCGGAGCTCCAGGGCTCTGTCCCCTGTCCTGCTCCCCAGGCTGCTGCATCCCCAGACAGGGTACAGATTGGCTGGCAGGGCCCTCTGGACATCGCCCCACTGTATGACTGTCAGTGGAGACTCCCAGCTGCTCCCACTGCCCAGCCAGGCCCGTGTGGTGATCTGTGGAGGAGGTGTTGTGGGAACATCAGTAGCCTACCATCTGGCCAAACTGGGCTGGACTGATATAGTGCTGCTGGAGCAGGGCAGGTGAGATAAATGTCTGTAATTTCATTTGTTGGGAATGTCTGAAGTGTTCAAGGTGGTAGGGGGGATTAGTTAATTGAAAAAGCTGCCCTTTTAGGTTTAAGAACCTTGGTAAAGCCCCTGTGTTTACTAGATAAACTTGCCTTGAGAAAGACACTGAATCCCCTCTAGCTCAGTGATTTCTGCTCCGTCACCAACCTTGACCTGTGACATCCCTGTGGGGTTGGGTGTGGGATGGGGTGTACAGACAGTTTCTATTTACCTTAGGAGGGATCAGTAAAGTAATTAGTATAAGTAAACAGCTGAGTCGATTGGATATTATTCTGCTAATGCTGTGTTGCCTGTCCTGTTTTCCTGTTTGCAGACTTGGTGCAGGAACAACCAGGCTGTGTGCTGGCATTGTCAGTGTGGCAAAGCCCATTTCCATTGAGTGTAAAATGGCGAACTACTCCAATAGCCTTTACCAGCAGCTGGAGGAGGAGACTGGCGTCAAAACAGGTCTGCCACTTTGTCATGTTTTGCTGTCGTTCATATTTAACCTGTTGCTATTCATGACGACAGAGGTTTACTATATGGCTAATATTATTATCCTTACTGCAAATAAAGTACCATAATCATTTTCCAAATGCATATGACTTTTATTTATTTTAACAATTTATTCATCTCTTTTATTACCATTACTGCATACTCATAGCATTGTGTTTCAGTGCAGTCATTTTACAGTAATGCAGCTGGAACATTTGCATGTGACTTGCACTACTACCCATTTCCTATTGAAGTGTAAGATATCATTTGATGTGCCTCGGCATAACACTTCCTGTATGTTTTGGCCTTTTCCAAAGCTAGAATGATAATTCCCCATACAGTTTTATAATTATTTTGGCTTTACTCTGTATTTGAGCGGGGAAGAGCTTTGAGTAGTTTGAGACCTGCTGAGTCACATAATATATAATGTGGTGTGTGTGTTTTTGTGTTTTAGGGTATGTGAGGACGGGGTCTCTGTGTCTGGCCCAAAATCAGGATCGCTTCCTCTCTCTGAAGCGCCTGGCATCCCGACTAAAGTAAGACCCAAAACCTCATGTCAATATGTAGTAGAGATACCTTTGGCCGCATCTTGCTGGATGAGGCAGCTCTGCACACTGAGACACAGAAACGTTTCTCATGCTTCTTTGCAAAATTGCTCAAGCTTCAGGTCTTGACTCTGACATGGCCACTCCAGGACTGTATGCCTGGTGGTGGCATGATGCTGCAAGTAACTTGTTTAAACAAATCAACAAGACAGACTACTTTTATTCTTTGACTGGTAATCTGCACTCAGCTCCCATATCTTTTGCCTCCACTCTACTTGAGCTGAATGTTCCTGTCCTCACATCAAAAGGTGAAATAATGTCAGTTTTTTCATGATATTGTATAAGCTGATGTTACACCGCCTACATCTCCGATTTGTTCAGATATTCAAATGATTCAGAGGTCTGGAACCAGGTTAGATATGCAGTGCCTTTTAAGGATAACACCTGTATTAGTATTAGGCCTTCATCTTTCTTTATTACTCTGTTCTTAGGGTGATGGGGATCAGCTGTAACATCATTAAGCCGAAAGAGGTGGCCAAACTCCACCCTCTTGTTAACATTCATGACCTGGTGGGGGCGCTCCACCTCCCTGCGGATGCTGTGGTATCTCCACCTGATGTTAACCATGCTCTGGCTGTGGCTGCTGCTGGACAAGGCAAGAGACTCAAACTCACAACTTGCCTTCGATAGAACATTAATGGCCCACCATAACAAAATGTTTTACAAGCAGTACTTACAGTGCATCCGGAAAGTATTCACAGCGCTTCACTTTTTCCACATTTTGTTATGTTGCAGCCTTATACCAAAATGGATTAAATTCATTTTTTTCCTCAAAATTCTACACACAACACCCCATAATGACAACGTGAAAAAAGTTTTTTTGAGATTTTTGCAAATTTATTAAAAATAAAAAACCTGAGAAATCACATGTACATAAGTATTCACAGCCTTTGCTCAATACTTTGTTGATGCACCTTTGGCAGCAATTACAGCCTCAAGTCTTTTTGAATATGATGCCACAAGCTTGGCACACCTATCTTTGGGCAGTTTCACCCATTCCTCTTTGCAGCACCTCTCAAGCTCCATCAGGTTGGATGGGAAGCGTCGGTGCACAGCCATTTTCAGATCTCTCCAGAGATGTTCAATCGGATTCAAGTCTGGGCTCTGGCTGGGCCACTCAAGGACATTCACAGAGTTGTCCTGAAGCCACTCCTTTGATATCTTGGCTGTCTGCTTAGGGTCGTTGTCCTGCTGAAAGATAAACCGTCGCCCCAGTCTGAGGTCAAGAGCGCTCTGGAGCAGGTTTTCATCCAGGATGTCTCTGTACTTTGCTGCATTCATCTTTCCCTCTATCCTGACTAGTCTCCCAGTTCCTGCCGCTGAAAAACATCCCCACAGCATGATGCTGCCACCACCATGCTTCACTGTAGGGATGGTATTGGCCTGGTGATGAGCGGTGCCTGGTTTCCTCCAAACGTGATGCCTGGCATTCACACCAAAGAGTTCAATCTTTGTCTCATCAGACCAGAGAATTTTGTTTCTCATGGTCTGAGAGTCCTTCAGGTGCCTTTTGGCAAACTCCAGGCGGGCTGCTATGTGCCTTTTACTAAGGAGTGGCTTCCGTCTGGCCACTCTACCATACAGGCCTGATTGGTGGATTGCTGCAGAGATGGTTGTCCTTCTAGAAGGTTCTCCTCTCTCCACAGAGGAACTCTGGAGCTCTGACAGAGTGACCATCGGGTTCTTGGTCACCTCCCTGACTAAGGCCCTTCTCCCCAGATTACTCAGTTTAGATGGCCGGCCAGCTCTAGGAAGAGTCCTGGTGGTTCCGAACTTCTTCCACTTACGGATGATGGAGGCCACTGTGCTCATTGGGACCTTCAAAGCAGCAGAAATTTTTCTGTAACCTTCCCCAGATTTGTGCCTCGAGACAATCCTGTCTCGGAGGTCTACAGACAATTCCTTTGACTTCATGCTTGGTTTGTGCTCTGACATGCACTGTCAACTGTGGGACCTTATATAGACAGGTGTGTGCCTTTCCAAATCATGTCCAATCAACTGAATTTACCACAGGTGGACTCCAATTAAGCTGCAGAAACATCTCAAGGATGATCAGTGGAAACAGGATGCACCTGAGCTCAATTTTGAGCTTCATGGCAAAGGCTGTGAATACTTATGTACATGTGATTTCTTAGTTTTTTATTTTTAATAAATTTGCAAAAATTTCAAAAAAACTTTTTTCACATTGTCATTATGGGGTGTTGTGTGTAGAATTTTGAGGAAAAAAATTAATTTAATCCATTTTGGAATAAGGGTGTAACATAACAAAATGTGGAAAAAGTGAAGCGCCGTGAATACTTTCCGGATGCACTGTATATTCTACCTATAATTATCACCCTTTTACTGTTTCTCCCCCTGATTCTCCTCATCTTTGTTGACATCTCTCCCCCTTCCATCCTCCTTCTTTTTCTCATTTTTGCTTCCTCCTACATCTCCTTGTCTTTCTCCAACCTATCCAGGGGTTCAGATCCTGGAGCGAACCAGTGTTCAGCAGGTTCTGGTAGAGAAGGGTCAAGTGATGGCGGTGGAGACTGACCGTGGCTCCATTGAGTGTGAATATTTCGTCAACTGTGCTGGACAGGTAAACCCCGTTGTGGGATACAATTGGGGAGGCATCAACAAGTCCCAGTTTTCCAAGTAGTGAAGGCAAACCCTTTTGTAAGCATTTGGAAATGTATTCTTTATTTCTGCATTAATTCAAGTCTTGAATTGATTCTGACCGACATTATGCTAATAGATAAACACAGTACGTCTAAACAAATCGGGAGGTCTTAAAGGACAGATTCTAGTGTCTCCCACAGGAAATTAGTTGTGTATTATTTCTTATGACATTAGTGGAAACAGTTGACAGTTTGATGTGGGCAGCTGAGGTGCCAATTACTCCCTAGTTTTGAGTTTGAGTAGCTTCTGTAAATAGCTGATCTTGTCTGGTAGGTTCAGAGCAGCAGATAAACATATTTGTTCTGTCTTTCTCTGCTCTAGTGGGCTTACGAGCTGGGCCAGGCTAGTGAGACGAAGGTGTCTGTTCCTCTTCATGGCTGCGAACACTTCTACCTCCTCACCAAGCCTCTCCAGGAGCCACTTCCACCCAGCATGCCAGGTCTCACGCATCAAACACACACAATTTCTTGCAGCAGGCAGAGATGCTAACATATTTTAAATCACTATTACTGTTTTGACAGCTAAATGTGATGTCTGGAACAGAGAAGAACCTCCACATTTTGATTATTATTATTATAGAAAGAGTGTATGTTCATGCTAATGATTTTAAATGTGTTTATTGATTATTATTTCTGCATGTTAGAGCATGATAATGCATGAGGTTACAGGTTGGCTACAAACAAGCCCAGAGGAGGGGATCTAACTGAGCCTGTGTCTCGTCTCCAGTGGTGATCGATATGGACGGCAGGATATATGCACGGCCATGGCAGGGAGGCCTTCTGTCAGGCGGCTTTGAGAAGAACCCCAAACCCATCTTCACTGAGGGCCGCAACCAGCTGGAGATCCAGAACATGCAGGAGGACTGGGACCACTTTGGTAACAGAGGGAGGGAGGGATGGGAGGCCTAGATGGGAGAGAGGAAAATAGCTTTAAATTATCAAATGAACATAATTGGTAAAATGCAAATAAGATGTCACGCGGTCATATTTTCTCATTGAATAGGAGACAAAATTCTTCAATGATCAATTAATGTTAAATGTTTAGGTTTTGGTGTCAATTTTTAATTTATGTTCAGCAGTTGCACAGAGATAAATTAGTTGTAGACAAGGTGGATTCATCAGTTCATCCACTCAATTATCAATAATGTAGCACAGACACAAGGAGTGTTTTGTTTTGTGCTGTAAGGTGTCTCAATGTTGCTTTAATGGGTAATTTACTGACACATTTGTAGTTGCATCCCAAAGAGTCCAAAGAGGATTGTAGTAATACAGTAGAAGTGTAGCCAGACTGGGCATCTCTATGTTTAGAGTCTACTCTATTTTAAGCTAGCTTGCATGTTTTTGGCCCTGTTAGGTTTTTTACTTGCGTTAAGGCCTGTAGTCCAAACTGCTTGTTTGCACAGCCCAATGTAATTTCTGTACCAATGACCTCACATTTCTTTCTGTTTCATCTCCGATATGTTTTTGGATTCATGATGTCCATTGTATTATAATTTATTTTTATTTAAAAGAAATACATTAATTACTGGGTCAGTTCAGGTGTCAGTAAGCAATGTCACTTCAAAGTACACCCCTCTACACACACACACACACACACACACACACCTGTCTTTTGGCCTTTGCTGTATGTTAGTAATCTGAGATTCCTCATGCAGCGTGACGGGCTGTCAGCAGTGTAACACCAGCCAGCCCTGAACTGCAGCAAGGCACAGAGTCAAAACTAACCTGCCACCGTTTATTCCACAGTTGCAATCATCGTTACTTTTTGACTTTGCATATCGTATTTTAAAGGTAGTACTTGAAAAAAAGACTGTGTCTCATGAATACACAGTATATATATATATATATATATATATATGAATGAAATATATTGGATTGAACACCTCCTGTCAAGAATGACTATACTACTTGAGATAGTGAAGGAGTTTTTCACAAGGTTTGGTCTCAAGTCTTCGATTAAAAACAAGAAAACAAGTTCTTAAGATCTTATGTGTTGTATTTTGGCATCAATAAGTGATTGCCAACAAAATCCTACTGGCAGTGCATTTTTACATTGTCCTGCTGCACTTGAAGTTGTTGCCACTCGGTCAGGTTTGATGCTGGAAAACCTGCTGGACTGTTTATGCCACACGTAGTGGAAGGGTGCAGTTCCAGCAGGAGCTTTAGCTTGTAGAGTCGAATAGCATAGTAGAATAGTAGATGGTGGTTGGCCAAAGGCAATTAGAGCCAACTTGAGTGTTTTGTTCATTTTGTAATATAGAGGGATATGGAGACAAGTAGCAGCCTCATTTTATGGCAGGAAGCAGCAGGGTTTATGGGAAATGTGGCTTTAAATGTTGTAAATGTAAATGCTTTAAATGAGAAATACTAAGATGGACACAACAGCTGGCAGAGCTTTAGGCCAACAATTGCCTTGATCATGGTGCATTTTGTTTGTTAATTACATGAAAGCGTTACTCATTTGAAAATGCAACATATTGATGTGGATGTAGCACCTTTTGGAGAATTTCTTAATAGAGATTATATAGCAACCTTATTTGTCTTTTACCTCCAGAGCCGATGCTCAGTGCCTTGCTGAGGAGAATGCCGGGTCTTGAGTCAGCTGAGATCCATCAGCTGGTCAACTGTCCAGAGTCCTTCACCCCTGACATGCGCTGCCTGATGGGGGAGACGCCAGGTATCTCTGGCTACTACGTGCTGGCAGGGATGAACTCCTCTGGCCTGTCCTTCGCTGGAGGAGCTGGCAAGTAAGCATGGGTATAAGTGTATTTGCTAGAGGATACAGCAGTTACAGTATTTATGAGGACAAACATTACCAAATGCTTTTGAAGAGCAGAATGCAGTGTATTTTTCACCTGAATACATTTATTGGTTTCAAAACATCTCGCCAAAGGACTGCAGTTGAACATTAGCCAGCTGGCTAACGCTGGCACATTAACAGAAATGTTGATTAATGCGCGTTATCCTTATCAGCATTGTGATCATGACATGTTTTGGTTTCATTACAATGAAGCACAAATGGCGTGTTGTGTGGTTTGGTATCCAGGTACCTGGCAGAGTGGATGACCTATGGCTACCCCACTGCCAATGTCTGGCCACTGGACATCAAACGCTTTGGCAACCTACAGAGCAGCCGAACCTTCCTGCGACACAGAGTCATGGAAGTCATGCGTGAGTAGTGAACCCTTGTTACAGTTTGGTGCGTCTTAAAACAAGACTCACATGCCCATACGTACATTTCAAGAGTTATTGCTCGCTCTAATTGTTCCTCCTGTCCTTACTGGCGATTGTCCCTTCCTAGCAAGATTCCAGTGTAAGTGATTTAACCTACTCACACTGCAGAAGCCTCATTAGTTTGTGTTGAACTTCCATTGGAAACATGGAAGTAATCTATTTACAGCCAGCAAGGAGAGGAGGAGTGATTACAGCAACAGCAACAGTAACTAGAAAACAATTGAACCTATCCTTTAGCCAGAGACACAAACAAAAAACTTCGGCCTACATTTCTATGGTGAGAGGCTGGTTTACAACACCATACAGTTGTGAAGGTAAGTTGCACACTGTATGATTGAGCCGTTCTCTCAAGATGAGCAGCACCACCAGCACAATTAACACCATATAATGTAGAGTTTCCAACACCTTAAATGCACTTCAGTATCATCATGATGTCAAGTGTTTTTCAATTTTGCTCTGGTGTGATTAGATCTGTGTGTGTTTGTGTCCAGCCCTGCTGTACGAACTAAAGGTTCCTCGCTGGGACTTTCAGACTGGGCGTCAGCTGCGGACCAGCCCTCTGTATGACCGTCTGGACACCCAGGGAGCTCGCTGGATGGAGAAACATGGTTTTGAAAGGCCCAAATACTTTGTTCCTCCAGGGAAAGGTACAGATTACTCACCAGCAACACGCTACATTCTCATTATCTTGAAGTCCTCTGCAAGCCTCGAGAATCCAAATGATTTTGTAAAATTCATGAAGAAAAGGGTTTCGTAGTAAACGTCAGTGAAACATAGTAGACCCGATGACGCTGATGTCACATGACTGAGAATCACTTTTATAAAAACAGATTCCTTCAACTAGGTATGGTTAATAATGCTGTTTCCTGTCGGCTTTTATTCTAACCACAGACTGCAGCAGGTAATTTCACTGATAAGTTGAGTTGTGTTTTTACGTATTTAAGTATTGTACTGTTGTGTATGACTATATATGTATGCACTGAAACGTTTAAAGAATAAATAATAGGGAGGTAGTATGTGTAGAAGCAGGTCCAGATTTCCAGTCTCTTTCTTCTGAGTGTCAGACACTCAGAGGGAGGAGTTGAACAGTTTGATGGCCACAGGCAGGAATGATTTCCTGTGGCGCTCAGTTGTAAAGTGGGCACTAGAAATGTTTACACTGGATTTAAAGAGCAGTTTCATTTTTATTTTGTATTTCTTAACAGAACGGGGGGCATTGTGAGTTTCAACCTATAATCTAACGCAGCTTAATGAATGAAATCAGCTGCTGTAGTTTGGTTGTATATTCTCAATCCTCCAAGGCACACAATGGCCTACATTTTCTCTAAAGTGTGCCTGGTTTGTGTGTTTGTGTGTAGATCTGCTGTCTCTGGACCAAAGTAAGACCTTCTACAAGCCGGACTGGTTCGACATTGTCGGAGCAGAAGTGAAATGCTGCAAAGAGGCCGTCTGTGTCATCGACATGTCCTCCTTCACCAAGTTTGAACTGACTGTAAGTCATGATGCACACTGGGCATCTCAGCTCTGGATCTGCAGAAAACTGCTGCTGCACTTCCCTCTTTGTGGGTTCAGCCCTCTAAATGTACATTGCTCATCTGGTCACACCCAGTGAGTGATGTCATCATGTGTTTTCCGCCTGTGTTGCGTTCATCTGTGCCAGAACAGCGCAAAATGATTTTGAAACGGCAGATTGTGCAGTTCTCTGTCAACTGGGAGCCGCTGATGCAGCAGTTATGTGTTCTGTCTTTTTAAATGAATGAACGTCAGTCGATGAGTAATGCATCCACTGTGTTTAATTGATTTAAGTCGAACCTTCTGGTCTGTCCTGATCTCCCAGTCAACAGGGGACCAGGCCCTGGACCTGCTGCAACATCTGTGTGCCAACGACCTGGATGTTCCCGTCGGACATATCGTCCACACCGGCATGCTGAATGAGGGGGGGGGCTATGAGAATGACTGCAGCGTCGTCCGCCTCAGCAAGAACAGGTTAGTAACACCTAGGCAATAATACTATTGACATGCAGTGGACCACGGCCATTTAAAGTAACACTTTCGTCCCCTCTCCAGCTTCTTCATCGTCTCTCCGACAGACCAGCAGGTCCACTGTTGGTCCTGGATAAAGAAACACATGCCCAATGACCCACACCTCCACCTGGAGGACGTCAGCTGGAAGTACACTGGTAAATGCGGCACCGCACCATTGTTGAGGCCCTGCAGTGACATCGCCATCTAGTGCCCACACAGTATTAAATGGTGGAAGCAATGTACCAGTATCCCACATCCACTCTCTGCACTTAACCCAGTTATTCAAATGACGCCTTGGGGGACCAAGGGGGTGGTTAATTATGTCCAAAATCTAATTAATATATTTGTAATGTAATTACCTTAACTGTCTGAAATGTGAGCAACACTAGGCCTTCATTCTGTTCTTTATATACAAGATAAAATACCAACTGAGGACCTGTATCCCAAAACTTACCCATGGCATTATACAGTATGTCTCTACCCTAATGATCCAAATATTCTTTATCATCTTTATTATCATTCCATATCATATCAATGGATATTTATTTCCTACAAAGTGACAAACAGAAGTAGCTCAGGTTTTGTAAAAACGATGAAACACTATCTTCTCTTTATTTTCGGACAACTCCTTTGCTATTTTAAGGAGGGTAGCTAGTGAACACTCCTCCCTGACCAGAGCTGAACTTTGTTAATCAGAATGTCTTTGTGTTTACTGTCTCTTGGATCCTTTTACCCACAGCTTTAAATCTGATTGGACCTCGTGCAATGGATGTTCTGGCTGAGTTGTCATATGTTTCCATGACACCTGACCACTTCCCCTCCATGTTCTGTAAGGTAGGAAACAAAGGCTACTTACAATAACATTAATAGAGAATAGTAATAATAATAATAATAATAGTGATGATATTAATTGTTGGAGTAGCTGACGCAGCAGCAACAGTACTTTAGGTTGCACCTGTGGTTATATTAGTGCCATTATTGTTAACAACAGTAACTGCTTATTATCCCCACATTGACCGTGTGCATGTGTGTTTACAGGAGATGAGTGTTGGCTATGCCAACGGGATCAGAGTGATGAGCATGACTCACACTGGGGAACCAGGTTTCATGCTCTACATCCCTATAGAGGTGCGACCTGCTCACACACACAAAACAACATGTATCTAGTCTCCATTCCACAGGATGGTTGGTAAAGTCAGCTTTAAGAAAGTGCTTCATACTGTACATCAAGACTAACATTGGTATTTCCCTCTGCTCTCCACAGTATGCACTGCATGTGTACAACGAGGTGATGTCAGTGGGTCAGAAGTATGGGGTTCGTAATGCAGGGTACTACGCACTGCGCAGCCTTCGCATAGAGAAATTCTTTGCATTCTGGGGTCAGGACCTCGACGCCTTCACCACCCCGCTGGAGTGTGGACGAGAGTTCAGGGTGAAGTTTGACAAGGTCTGTTCAGCTGTGTAACCACATCAAAGTGTAGGATATCAGCCAGTGTGGAGAGTTCTGACTGTTGCTTTCTTGTTTTGTGTCAGAAAAAGCATTGATCCATTGTATTTCTGTCTATTACTTTATTACACCATGACTGGATTATATTAAATGGTTGGAAGATGAGAGAATAATTGCAGGATAATAAAAGGTACAGTGCCATCTGCTTTGCTAAACCCTTAAACACACCCCTGTGTGCTGGGATGTAGAGAAAAAAACCTGCAGGCACAACACTTTACACCAGCAGTGGTGAAGTTTACCACACACATTATTAATGAACAGACCTCACAGTGTGAAACTGCTGTCAGACGAATAGTCATCAGCTGAATCTTTTTACTGCGATGTTATTGAAAAAATGCACATCCCATAACATCTAACGGTGCTTCGTCCTTTATGTCTCCTTTACTTTCTCCTCTGCTCTACTTGGCCCTATTTCTTGTATTTTCTGCCACATCTTCCTTCTCTATGCCTCCATCAGGACACAGATTTCCTTGGTCGCGAGGCCTTGCTGCAGCAGCGCCAGGATGGTGTGTCTCGGCGGTTCGTCATGCTGGTTCTAGAGGACCACGACACCGAGCTGGACCTGTGGCCATGGTGGGGCGAACCCATCTACTGCAACGGTCAGCTAGCCGGGACGACCACCAGCAGCGCCTACAGCTACACTCTGGAGCGCCACGTCTGCCTTGGCTTTGTATCTCCGCCACTGGGCCCGGAGGGGCTCCCCACACCCATCACCCCAGACTTCATCAACCGCGGGGACTACGAGGTGGACATTGCTGGCCAGCGCTACCCAGCCAAAGCCAAACTCTACCCCTTCAGCTCCCTCTTCACCCAACAAAAACGCCGCAAGGAAGACATGGAGTTCAGCAACCTGCAGGGGAAGTGATACGGAGCAATAGAAGGCCTCGGGCTTCTGTGACACTCCAACAGTTCACCAAATCCACTCCAGCACTTACCTTGCAGTGCCAACCTGTCGTCCCTTTTCTAGCTCCTAATCCGAGGGCTGTATGCACAATCACTCCATGTCCCTCTAATATTTAACTTCCTCGCTGCATCCCCCTCTTTCAAAGTGCAATATTCAAGAGGCACTAAATGCTTGAGCTGTATCAAATATGGAGCTCCTGTGTCGTCACATCCTTCGGTTCGTCTTCAGCCCTGCGACACATTTAAACACGGGCCACGCGGCCTCAATGGCTGGTTTACTGAGACAGTCTGTCGGTTAAGTGCCTTTGTCAAGGCAACATCAACAATGTGTGTGGTGAGGACTCTTTCACTTTGTTCACTTTAACCCATCCAGAAGGGATTTTGACTGACAATCTTCTCCAGCAGTGTTCCCGTCACTGTATCATATCGACACTGCACAGTCTGAAACAAATGTCCTTCAATGCTGATGTGCAAATGCCTACGCAGTCAATGTCGCTGTTGACTCTATTGTCATTTTACAAAATTGTACATTTGCTGCTGTAAAGAATATGAGTGATTCAGATACTTTAAACTGTCCACTACTATCGTCCCCACTACGTTATCCTCAACAATGAAGGAAAATATCCTTCTCAGTCAGGGGGGGAATAGTCCTGGGAAAGAGTCAGGAAGCCTGATATAATCATTAGTAAACCGTTGTTGTGTGTGCCGCCCATTACTCGTCTTCCAGTCCTGTTGAAAAGGCTACCCAGGCTCTCCTAAAAGCCTCAAAGCAAAATGACCTTTGTTCTGCTTGTTATTCTGCTGTGCGTCAACCTTGTGCTACTGCATTGACGGTTATATAATCCGACCTTTTATTTATATTTTGTGGTCGTTTTGAAGCAGCGTTGCTCTTTCGATGCTCAAGTTTTGCTTTATTGATGTGCTGTTGAATGTGTGGCTGATGTTAGGTGACCCATAGGTGGGGGGAGGGGGGGCAGAATGGGAAAGCCAGACATCCCAGACAATATCTTACATTGGTGATTCGATGTTTGCCTGACCCAGAGTTAACGGTGTTTGTGTAAAGAAAGGACTTCATTGCGATTTTGAAATAAAGCAATGTATTTTTGTATAGCTAGTGTGTATAAAATCTCTATTTTCAGTACTGCACATTTTTTCTCGTCAAATCAGTTTTAAGGTGAATGCCGTATGACTCGGTCTTGCAGTTGTCCCTCTGATTGTGCATTATTTCAAATGCGTTCCTCTATTGTTCTGTACATGTAGACGTGTGTGTGTGTGTGTTTCACAAACTGCGTGTTCATCAGCTGGGTATCTTAAAGTTAGCAGCTAAATGCTCCAGAGGCAGATTGTTTTACTCGGTCTTATTTCGAGCCTTTAGAAATGTTTAGTGATTCCGTGTGCTTGAGGACACGCTAAAATGAACAGCAACACCAGGCGGACACACCAGGGAGCCCACAGCAATGACTCCCTGTGATTGACAGGCCAAACAACTACATCAGTTATTAATGTTTCACAATGTTGCTTATTTACAGCATACCTCCAACTCTTTCCCCTTTTTATTTCATAGTTAGTTCAAATCCTCCTGATCTCAGGAGCAGGGGGTTCCCCGCAGCACCCGGTCCATTAGTTTGGGGACTGTCTGAAGCACTTCTAAGTTGCTTTAGTTTGGATGTTGCCGAAATCATCTGTTGACAATATCGGAGTATGGAAAGCCTCACCAGGTCTTCAAAAGCGTTGCTCAACTGGTAAATAATATATGATAAGTCATTGGTTTCTGGTATACAACATATTAACTCAGAATGGATCCGGGGAAAAGAAAGCAGCTGCAGAGGGGGTCAGACGTCAGTTATAAAGGGCTAATTTGTCTTTGTGTGTGTTATGTCTGTAAAAAGGTGTAAACATTAATATCAGAGTCCAGTCTGGATTCATTCAGTTTCAGTACTGTGAGCTGACCTGTAACACCAACATTTCTCTAAACCAGTGGCTTTGTGTGACAAACTTTTGGGGCCTCAATTATACAAGAATGTAACACATTTTAGACTTTCTAACATAAATCTGTTGTTTTCTTCATATCAGTATTGTGTAATCAAGGCCCCATTTATAACAGCCCTCAAAGTTAATGCACTTTTGGCAGAGCTCAGCAAGTCCCCATCTTGTGTCATCACTGAAGGCTCAGTGGTTGTGAGGACACCTCTGATTCTGTGAGGACTGAAACACTGATCACATGACCTATTAGATCATTTCAGCCTTTGTGATTTACTTTTTCAGCTGTCCAACTACACTGTCGAGGATATGATTGAAGGGAAATGGCTCAGAGCATTTGCACTAAACAATGGCAGCCTGCCGGTTTTGTTTCTGTCTTGCTGTATGTGGTCACAGGCTTTCTGTGCTACTCAATGTATTTGAAATTTGACAGTTTTCTTGTACTTCAAAGGTTGAAAAACCTCCAAAAATCTAAGGTTTTGTGAAAATGTGGAATGGCCTCCAGAAACATGGTCAAGCATAACTTGTATCATCCAAAAAGTTGAAGGCAAAAAAACAGAATGGTTAAAATAAAAAGGTAATGTCTGTACCAAGTCCGTAGAGAAACGTCAGTTGTAATGATCAGTGATCGGTGAAATGGTAGTGTTGTCGACTTCAGTGCACTCCACACCGCTGGGTAATGGTTTGGTGCATGTTTGTTTTTAACGTTTCCATTAGAACACCACCTGCACTGGACTGATGTGTAAATGTCAGCTTTTTCTCCAGAGCTTTACAATAATGTATTTATATCATGTTAAACAGACTTTGGCTGTCTAATGTACTTAAAGTAAAGCATAAAGAGAACTTTGTTCATAAAAGAGGGTTGAATTTGCTTCATCTGTTCACTTCATGTGTTGTGCGGTCCTGTGAGGCTCTGACAGGGCCAGGTTCAGGGCTTCAGGCCCCATCATGGCTGCGTGACGCCGTTTTCTTTTCCCACACAGAGCCATAAGTGCGTTTCTGCTATCAGTCTAATGAACATCAGGGTGCCTGCAGTGAGACTGAAGGTTTATTCTCGAGACACCTGTTCTCTGCTCATTAATAACACCACCTGCAATTATTCCCATAAATGAATTACGTGAGGTCAGCTCCGATCCAGAAAAATTACATGACAAAACGCTTTATTAACATATTACAATGCAACAGCTTCCGCCTGCTGCAGTGGATTCTGCTCCGCGGAGATCACGTCCTCCTGGCTTTGCGCGGGCGGCACCCGTTGTGTGGCACGGGGGTGTTGTCAGTGATCGACACCACCTCCAGGCCTCCCATCGTCAGGCCTTTGATCGCAGACTGCACAACAGAGAAAAATACATTCATTCATTAACAAAGCTCATGGGGACAGATCAAGTCGGAGGCTCGTTAACCGGTCTGAAATGATCCTCAGTACAAATTCTTCAGGGGTCAGTAGTACAAGATAAAAAACATGGTTCACGTTCACTCGGATCCTATCGTGCCCCTTTATACTTTCTATACTTTCATGTGCTAACCTGGACCTTTGAAATATGAGGCCAGCTTTGCTCATGAAATAACCACGAAAATAAGTGTGTCCGGTGTTCATTTGATGATTTGCTGCTTCCATCTGTTTTATACGTTTGTTAATTAAATATCTTTGGGTTTTGGACTGTTGCTCTGGCAAAACAAGCTCTTTGAAGATGCCACCATGAGCACTGAGAAATTGCGATGTGCATTTTCTTTTTTCATTTTATAAACTAAACAAAAAATAAAAGAGATTAATATGCAAATAATCTAGTAGTAACACAGTGCTAATGGTTGAATAATATGATTTACAATAATTAAGCCTTTTTTGGGGCCTACAGATACACTGCCATGGGCTCACAAGGCAATAATTCACAACAGCTACACGTTTACTTTCTCTACTCACCAGACGTCCAGGACCGATACCTTTGACCACAACACGGACAAAGGTCACTCCCTTTGCTGCGGCT
Organism: Enoplosus armatus; assembly: GCF_043641665.1. Classification (NCBI taxonomy): domain Eukaryota; kingdom Metazoa; phylum Chordata; class Actinopteri; order Centrarchiformes; family Enoplosidae; genus Enoplosus; species Enoplosus armatus. The sequence continues at coordinate 25,270,802 of NC_092180.1, read as the reverse complement.
TTCTGTTCAGAGGAAGACACACACAGAAGATTGACGTCTACATGTGCAGCCATCCGTCCGACTCCTGTATTCAGAGCAGCTAGATACGTTACGTTTGGTACTCCTCCAGCATTAGGAGACATGAATGATGCCGAGGTTAAAGGCCAAAATAGCAACACTTAGAATTATTCCTGAAGCTAAAATGTGTGAAGATGTCGAACCATGGAGGTCAATAGATGTGATTAATAACCATAAACTGCCAACATTACTTAATATTTTGCCACTGCACCGTATGAATACTATTAAGACATCACCTTTATATAATGGTAAAAACAGCACAAAAAAAGGCACCAAAAATGGCTAGAAGGCCATCAGACTGTTGTTCCATTTTCAAAACTCTTATACAGGGCAGAACAACTTCTGTGTTGGCATTTTATCAATATTTTCTAGGCCAAGCGATTCATGAAATAATAATAATAATCAACAGTTGCTGCCCTAATTTATTGTCTGTAGAAAAGAATAACTTGACCAGCATTACTTTTTTTTTTTTAATACCTTTATTAAAATGTAGTCACCATGTTTTCATATTCAGCGCTACAACATCTAAAAACAGCAGATCAGAGGTCAGAATAATCTGCCCATGTGATAAAAGGCTACAGTAGCACTATGATAAAGCACTTCATTTGTCCAGTGCGTTTACTGCGAATCAGTGTGACCTTAACCCTGTTAGCCAGCAGTCTTCATAAATCACGCTAATATAAAGACTAAATGAGCATTTAACACCACTAACTGCTGCACTTTGTCACAGTCCTTAGAGAGGGCAACTTACAACAAACATCATAAAAATTAATTTTCAGAAATTATATGTTGTGACACAGAGTGAAAAGGATAACAGAGTGGCCTAGCGCTTAGAGAGACTGTCCAGTACTTCAAATCCTCGACAGTCACATGTTCTTGAGCAAGACACTGAACCTGATTTCTCACAGTGAGTTACGGGTGTCAGAGTTAACATGTGAGAACTTACCGCCGCAGCGGAGATGCCTGCAGTCTGAGCAGCTACGGGCGTCGACTTCTTGATATTCTTGAAGCCTTCTGTTCCGCAGGATGTCCGGACCATCGGCTGTCCTTCGCTGTCTGTCAGCTGGATGTGTGTGCTGGTGCAGGACAGGACAGTTTACTGGGTCAATGGCTCGCAACTGAGCGGTCAGAAATATGTATTTCATACACTGTCACACTGATGACAAGTTGTTCCCCATAACTGGTTTGACTGCATCACATGACATCTCAGTAAAATGTTGATCAGCTCTGTGGGGCTCTGCTTCACTTCCACCAGCTTCTTCTGGTTCAGGAATTGAATTCTGTCCTGCAAATCACTTTCTACTCAACTCAACACCCACTAGACTCCACTAAACCATCAAAGTACTTTTATTTCACCGGGGTGGGGTTAATAATAACTACTAATTAAAAAAATAAAGGTAGATATTCAATTTCACTGTGTATTTTCTATTTTATTGCGTCTCTTTCTACTTGCGTGACAGATGGATGTTACAATCTGCTCTCCAACAGCAGGATTACTGTGTCTCTCTTGAAAGCAGAACACTAAAGATACCAGTGTCTGAATAATTGTACATATGTCTTCTCACACAGAAGTAAGTGACGTTATTAATTGCACTTTGTCTGTGTCTGACAGGTCAATACGTCTGCTGTAAAAGGGTCATTGAGTTTTATCTTCACTCCATATTTATCCCACTATACCCATCTAGGATCCACACACCTAACCTAAATGATTGGAATTTCTGGAATCGTATAATGATTGTTGCAATGACTGTGTAGCTCTGCTATGTCAATGTCAATACACTAACAATCTCTTTTGATTGTCATATTTGAAGTTTCCACTTACTTGTTGTATGTGGCTTTGATGTGAACGATTGGTAACTCCTCAAACTTCTTTCCAGCCCATCTCAGTGGACTGTCCTGACCAACTGTTGGAGGAAAATGGCTAAAGGATAAAAAAAACAAAAACCCCCGACGGTTAATATCTCGTCAACATTGTCATACTGCAGTGAAAATATTAGAAACAATCCAGAACCCTTCTGTCAGTAGACATGTACAGATGTGTGGCGTTGTCTGACCTGAAGCCTCTGGAGGTTTCCCCAGAGTCTGTGGTGGATGCTGCTGGCTCCTGAAGTCTGACAGCGCTGGTGCATAATGTTCGCTGCAACCCTCTGCTTCCACATCTGTGCACACAACATTTCATTAGCACCATCGTCATAAATCAGTGTGGCACTAGTGTTATGTTGACATTACGTAAAGTTAAATGAATGCTACATAACTCTCAGCATGCAGCGGACTGACTTTATCAGAGCTAACGTTAGCCGTTAGCTAACAAGGATGCTAGTAAACCATACCCATAAAACACTTACAGAGAGCTCCCATTTGCATTTAGGGAGGCAGCCAGCTGTCGGACTACGTTACTCACAGAACTAACTAATATACAATTTAATTTATACATGTTTGATATGGTTCTATACAAATTCGCTGTCGGACAGTTGGCTAGTTTATACACAACAAACGTGACATTGAAGGTTCTACAAGTCCAGACCAGACCAGTATTATCTTTATTTTCTAGGGGTGGTAAAGTCATGACGACATTATTCTTATTCTTATTACAAATACAATCATCGCTTGAAAAATGTATTTAAAAATGTCACTATTCAATTAATAAATATTGTAATCTATTTCTGTAGTACATCTAGCGAGATGTTTTCTTTTTAAAAAATATAATAATATCAGCCTCCCCCACTTTTATCAGAATAGACCATCCGTTTTTCTGCACAGAATTGTGGGTAGAAGTAGAAACGTGCTGCCTTCAGGTACTTAGTAAACCCTCGTAAGCATGATACTATCATGGTGAACACTCGCTTGAAGCCCTCTAGTAATAATCAATCTGCCTCATGTTCTAGAGAAACCAAAACACAACACTTCACATCGAGCACTAGCGTTAATGTTTTTATCTTGTATTCTGGTGTCACCACAAGGGAATAACGTGGTTGAAAATCCCACTTCCAGCCTGTTTCCATGAGTAGTGGCCAGCGTCACGATTTTTGACGCAGACAGTGAATGTAGCAGAAGAAGATGGCTGCGCCCTGTAGAAGGATGGCGAGTCGCTCTCTCTTACAGTTTGTGTCTTGTTTTAGCAGGACAGCGGTCGGGAACACGGGGCTTCGTCAATTTTCCGGCACTTCTGTTTGTCGCGCGACTTTGCAGACCAAGAGCGTAACGGAAAGAGCGAGTTCTCCGTGGAAGTTGATGGCAGCGGTGTGCCTGCAGAGGCTTCCGGTCATATCAACGGACCTCAGCCCGATAGAGCAGCAGTTCAGACAGATGATGCGCCAGGTGCGTTTGGTCAGCATGGAAGAGGAGTAAACAGTGATGTAGAGAGCAGCAAAACGGTTTGCTGTCTGTGCCGAACGACAGGTGTTACACCGAAATCCGTGTCCCGTCAAATCCTGTGAATATAATATAATTCCCAATCAGGTCCAATGGGTCACATAATCCAGTGTAACACCCGGTTTCCTGTTTGAAAACGCATCACTCAGAACTAGTGAAATATGATTTTAAACCCTCTCTAATTATTTAGGGAGGATCAACATATTGTAAGTAATCAATCTAAGACCACTGAACAGTACGGTCCGTTTATAGAATCAAAACATATTTTTATCAGAAGTTCATTGACAGCTGATTTGCGTAAATGTACTATATATGAGTCCTTTAGGATTATCATGATGTATATTTTGTCCATATTACTTTGTGCTTCTGCACATTTTATGCAGCTGTAGACTCTCGGATATTTCACATATTGTCACAATTTCTGTAGAATAATGTTTACAGAGGGATGTGAGGTAGATCAGGTCAGTAAATAGAGGTCTGCAAAGCGTCCTGGAGTTTGAGATCAAGACCCGACTTCTTTTTCAGATGGAGCTGGAGAAAAGCTCGCTGTCGGACCACGAGCTGCGGCTGCTGGAGGACGCTGAGAGAATGAGTCGTAAGCAGGCAGAAGACTACGACTCGGATGAAGAGGATGACCGCGGGGACCAGGAGATCGTGTTGGCTCAGGACCTGGAAGACTCCTGGGAGCAGAAGCTGAAGAACTTCCAGCCAGCACTGAGGGTCAAAGGTCAGCATGGGAAATAATATGTTTGACCTGTGGGGTAAACCAGAATATACACTATATGAAAATATACTTAAATATCCCACATGCGTCTGATGAAATAGATGTGCTTGAACGTGATATATTTTAGTATTCTTCCTTTTGTCTTGCTTCAATCATTAATCAAGTAAAACAGAATGGAAAGAAAATAAGATGATCTGAAGGCATCTCATACATCTGGGTTTAAAGTCATTTATCAGGGAGGAAGACACTTATATTACTTTCAGTACAGGATTCTAATGTTTTTTTGACATTCACAAAATCTATTCACTCCGGCGCTCCATATTTGCATTTTATTCCCTGTGACATTTCCAAACTCTGTGTACATTTTGCTCGAGAGTCACCGAGAGACAAAGCTGTTGTGAAGCCGCTGACGGCCCTGTCTCCTTGTTTAGCTGATGTAGATAAGGACTTGACCTCACTGGAGCGCTGCCTGGCCAACTCGCTGGTCCTCCTGGCCGAGCAGCAGGTCGGCGATGAGAAGCTGTGGCTGCTGCCTCAGACTCAGTGGCAGGAGGGTGAAACGCTGCGGCAGACGGCCGAGAGAGCCCTCGCTGCATTGCCAGGTAACAGGAGTTTATAAAGGCTGATAGGAGGAATGTTTACATGAAGCTGCTGATATTCAGTCTTTAAAGTGCACTGTGCATTCAAGTGTTTTCCCTTGAATTCTGTTAAATCATCGGGCACGTGAAGTCCACTGAATCCATGTTTAATGCAGCTCCTTAATGCACAGAGACCATTAAATTACTATATAAAATGTTATACATACAGACAACACTGGCTGACGTCAGAAGTTTTTATGTGATTATATCATCTTTCTAATTGTTCTGATGCTTTCTGTGATGGTACCTTTTTTATTCTACCACTAGGAGTCACCAAAGTAGAAGTGTTCAAACCCTACACACAGGGGCTTTAATAAAAGCTTGGTTTTGCGTGGATATATCAGCAAAGTCATCTACAGTACAGTAGACAGCAATCCATGCTTTTATCTTAGAGGTATTCTCCTAAAACTCCTACAATATATGCAATATATCTGTATGTTCTCCCTATATGTAGAATTATTTTTATATTGCTAATTAGCTCCTTCAAATCTTAAACATGCTACAAACATGGCAGAGAGTTGGTTTGGTCTCAGAAGGAGGGAGGACACGATGAAGTCAGGGATTCTTCGAACAACCAAACAAATAATGGAAACTGCGTGAATGCTATTTCCTGTCTTTATATTCATTTATGTCAGTGCATTATGATGATATGGATTATCGCTATTATCAACAGACTAATGCTACTCACACCAGTTGCACTGATAGAGACCTGATTATGATAGATAATGTTTTATTTATCTTTACTACAAGAGCGCCCTTCTTAACTGCCTTACCTTAAATCTATGGTCAATTCTGGCGTCTCTTTAGGAGAATGTTAACTGTGAATCAAACAGAATATTAAAGAGTGAGGAGGGCGTGGGGGAAATTGGTTATAATGTATTTCAGTTAGCCTCAAAGCCATAGCTTTCGGCAGGATATGAGGTGCTGTTATAGGTTGTATTATTGTCAACACGCTCCATTTGCTGCGTTATTACTGTATCCACATCCTAATCTCTTTAGCTGTGATGACCCAGTTTTATCCTCGGGATCATTAAAGTTTGATGTGATCTTATCTAAAGAAGCTGTGTGTGTGTATGGTGCAGTACAACCATCCATATTAACCACAAGAGGGTCAAACCTTCCTTAAAGCTCCAACCAACGTTTATACACACTGGGTTTTACCAATCATATTGTAGTAGCTGGTTCCACTTAGGCCTCCGCTGGTGTCTTATTAGGTCAGATTAGGCTTCTGTTCATAGATCAGCAACAGTGAGCAAATGACAGGAAGGACATTTGGGGTCACAGTCAAAATATGGAACCAGTGACCCTGTCATGATCCCTCGCACAAGATATTTAACATTTTCTCTCTGCATCCGACGGATATCAAGCCTTTGAGCTCTTAAGCATTTAAATGAAACGCCAGTGACTGAGTATGTTAAACTGTTTCACAACATCGCTCATGAACTATTAATGTGCCGACTCCATCAATCACTCCCCATTAAGGCTTTCCACTTGACATTAACGTTAAAGTGTCTTACAGTAGCGGGAGTCAATCCATTTTTAATATAGCTGGACTCAGTGGGAATTTAATCACTAACATGCCCTCACTCTGCATGTTGGGACTACTGGGAGCTTGTGATGTAGATGACATGAGATTGGATTATAACTTAATTGAGAAAAGTGTTGTTGTCACAGCAGAGAATGAGAAACGGAGCATTAGGGTAATGCAGCACTTAATTATACGATTGTACAACTGCGTTACATTTAGGAACATCTGCACTTTGGCTCGCCTTTTTGTCTCCAGCTGAATGAACTCACAACCTGTTCTCTTCCTGCAGCAGCTGGTTTCAATGCGACTTTCCTCGGCAACGCCCCCTGCGGAGTGTACAAGTACAAACTGCCCAAAGCTGCCCGGACGGGGAGCTCGGAGGGAACAAAGGTGTTCTTTTTCAAAGCCATTCTGTCAGACGGCGCCCCCACCGCGGCCCCAAATGCTCCTTTACTTTGGGTGAAGAAAGGTGAATTGCAGCGCTACCTGAAACCAGCGTACATGATGAAGATCGACCGCTTCATCCTCGGCCTGTGACGCCTAAACTCAGAACGGGGACACTGACTAACAGAGCAATATTTATGAGGCCCAGAAAGTCACCCTTATCTGTCGTCTTGTATCATAAAATGTCCTTTCATTCAATGTATAAATAAATTGTTTTTCCACACAAACCCTCAGATCTGACCTGCCCTTTAGAAATCGTCTTAAAATTGGTCCTAAACTTTGATGTGTGAGTCCAAAAATTAATTGTAAAAAAAAAAGCTAAACTGTATATAATATATAGTATATAAGTGTGATTCTAAAGTAGTAAGTAGACTACAATTAGGTCTATCCACAATGCCCTCTCCCAAGCACTGACTCTCCCAATAGCAAGCCTCAAAGGGTGACAAGCTGCATCACTTTGTCAATGCATGCATACTTTTAATATCTTAAAACATACAAGAGGAAAGCTTACATAACCCCTACAGCAACCCCAGCCCAGCACTATTATTATTGATGTGGTTAATGTGAACATGGGGGAGGATCGTATTCATCATGTCTATTGGTAGTGTGTATATTGGGACAGACCTTAGTTCCATTAATTCTCTCAGTGAGCAATTCCAGTTAGCCAGCTTTCCCCAAATGTCAGGACCCAGGAACTGGCTCACCTAAGTGGAATGCAGCCATCATTACTGTGCCTTTACTGCTATGACGTGTCAAGATATCTGTTCATGGATGCCACTTTTTCTTGATAGTAAGACTCACGGCAAAAGCAGTTAGGAGTGACCAGCCAGGAAGTTCACCAAAACCACATCTTTATCAGTCATAAGAAAGCGCATTCATATACATGTTACCAGAATAAAAAGAGTTGTGGTGGGTATGAAAGAGCAAACGTAACATAACAGAAATGGCAAATGAAGCCGATTTCTAAATGTATCATTTTGCTTCATGGAAACGTTGCATTTTTAGATCAAACTGTAAGTTCTCTGTTCCCAAAGAGCAGAAACAATTAAAAATGTCTGTGGTGAACATATGTTATGTTTGGATATAGTAAACAGTCACTATATCCTGTCCAAGCTCTTTTTAGATTTTTAATAAAATATCTGCCTTTGTCAACATTACTACAGTGGGAAATATCTATCTAGAAGCTTTCCACTTGAACGCCTCAATATATTGAAGTATATATAATGTGGGATACAATGCAGGATGGGTAGTCCTAGTCACGACAAGGTGTGTATGAAGCTGTGATGACTGATTTGATGCAGCCATGACGCGGCATTTTGGGGGCCTGCTATTGGCTGATTCAGTTCTCCGAGTGAGGGCATTTTGGACAGATATGTTTGTGGTTTAATCACACTTAGATGTTGTTAAAAGTTACTTTCAGTAAGCAGAATTTTATAAGGCAAAGTTTAGGACCATTTAAGACCTTAGAAGTTTTATACCTACTGGCCCACAACCGAATAGTATCTGGTCAGCCGTCAGTGAGAAATTCAGTGCATATCAGGAAGTTTTCCATTATTTTTTCCATATTAGCTTATATATTAACATCATTTTAACTTGGCGTCTTGCTGTAAGTGTTTTTGTTTTGAGCTCACATCGAGCTCTGGACAGGGTTTGCCATTTGGAGTGCACTGTTGAACTGTGTGGGCCCGGCAGGCCAGCTAGAGGTGAAGTGTTGATCTCCAGCGGCAGGCACATTCTCGTTGTCTAACAATAGATGGCAGTATTTGCACAGCAGCCGCAGAGGAGCGCCGTGAGAAGCTGTGTAATTACGCCTGTGTGGTGACCTCAGACGGGGACTGCAGAGAGAGCTTTTCTGATCAACTTGGCTTCCTCTTACTCATACTGAAAATATCCATCATAGCAGGCTAATGTTCTTTTGGAATAGCTACGATAATTTGTTTTAGGTAAGAGCATTCTGATGTTCCCGACCCATTCTCTGCAATCAGCCCTTTCTATTTGTGTCTGCGGGGACAAGGAATTATTAATGTTGTAGACATCGGCATTAGATTTTTCCATCTTTATTTCCAGGGTTTGCAGCTCCGCTCCGACAGTTGAGATGTGAGATGTGAAGGTCAGGCCGAGCTAATAAAGGCCATTTCTAACTGATAAGACAATTTGGTTTGCACACAGAACCTCTTATTGTTCTGCCGGCTGACAATGGTTTCCTGCTGCCCTCAATCTGGTTCTAGTACCTGACGTCAAATCAAGGTGTAATCACAGGTACAAAGAGAGCAACAGTCGCTGCTTTCATCTCTAAGGGGGGTCAGATGAAAGGCATCTTCACCCAGTTTGTAGTGAAAGGGCCTTAGACGTTAGACGTTGACTTGGGATCAGAGGGTTACCAGTCTGAATCCTGAAAACATCAGGGAATTGTAAGTGACCAAATGTCTCTCTACCCTCCTTGGAAAACCAATGTCAAGGTGCCCTTGGGCAAGGTGCTTCACCCGCACCTGCTCTTGTTCAGTGGAATACAAGAGAAGACTGTTTGTTGGTGTGAAATAACTCTAATTGCAGGATAGATGAATGTTAAAGGGGCCCTCCACCAATTCTACATGTCAAAATAGATTCAATCATACTACTTTGACTGTGAAAACAATTATAAAATGTCTTCCGTGTCTCTGGAGGAGCTTTGTCAAGTCTCAGAAAATTACACATCAGGGAGGGTTTAACTAAAACATGCCACGAGTGGCAGTATGGGAAGTGTAGGACTAAAATATTTACCATTTTTTAAAAATCCAGTCACTTATGAGTCTCCCAAACTTTATGACACTAAACCTCCTGAGTATTCTTTAAAATGTTCGAAAAAGGAAACGAGTACCCTTTAATATTATCCATCACTAGTAGTTAAAGGCATAATCCAGCAATATAATGTTGCATTTTCATGAATGTCGGCGACTTGTGAGTGACACAAAAAAGAATGGTCAAAAAGGAAGCAGCAGAGGCTGAGATTTTTAGTTCCTACTGTGGGTCAAGCTCCAAAAACACTGGATCCTACATTTCCCAAAATGCAACTCAGTAGCATCTTGTGTTAGACTTCCCCTGACTGGTAAATGCCCACATCTTTCAACCTCCATGCCCCAGTTTGTAATACAGGCTTTTCATTGTAAACATTTATTTTTTTTTTAGCCCAAGCTGAGATGACCCTGATGACATCACTATGACATCACCAGAGTTACTTTATAAAGTATCCAGACAAAACACATTATACAACCGTTTTCTCAGACTGAGTAGTATTCCTCATGATAAGAAAATGAAAATTAAGTCAAAAGTTTTCCTAATTTTCTAGAGCAATTGATTCATTTTAGACTGTCTCCAAGCAAAACTTAGCAAGACAAATGTGTACACATGTACAATCAGTGCTATTGGTTTGTCTTATGAATGGGGTTTCCCCTTTATAAGATCATGTATCATACCCAGGCACAGTCCAAATCCAAAACACCTGAACAGACAGAGACAGGCAGAGGCAGAAGATCCCGACTTCACTTCAATAAAGTATCTCACCTTCTCTTCCTGCCACAGGCTGGCCCCCAGTCTACCTCTTCATCCAATTAGATAGCACATGATAGCACCAGGAGAACAAATGTCAACAGAAAGGTCTTGCAGTTTTTCGCCACTGAAAAGGGTAAAAGAGAGACGGTAAATGCCGAGGATGAGGCGGCTCGGAGGTGGCTGATGGCCGCTTTTCGAGCCCCCCGTTGAAACAGTTACACATAGAGCAGAGGATGCTGCCGCCCCGCCGCACTGTCACACTCACACTGGCCTCATTCTCACTGGGGATTTCAAACTGATTTTAAAGCAGCTGCTGAATTTTTTAACCTTATTCTTACCGTCCTTTGAAGTTCAATGCACGGAGCGAGGCACTGCCAGGCTGAGGGGCTCAGCTCCATTAGGGTGACCTGTGCTAATAATAGTACACTCACTTATGGCACTGTCGGGCACTATCAGGGGTAAAAGCCTGTATCTCCTCTTCAGTGGCGCTGTCCATGCAACATAATGTTCATATGTTGCATAACAGTTCTGTTCTCTGAAAATGTCCCGCACTGATAAAGTTTGCCACAGTTCCTGGCAGCAGTTTGGCGGGGCAGTGGAAATGAGCTCAGAGCAGCAGAGCACACAGTCAAACTTCTCCACTCTGACCTGTCAGCGTCATCTGTAGTTCTAAACAAAGCCTGGCTTCAGAAGACAGCAACCATCTGTAGAAAACAGGGCAGCTCTGTTTGGTGTCAACCTGACTTAGCGAGAAGAAAAGACAGCTCCACATCTCCGCTCACATAAAAAAAAAACAGCCCCACCCCCCCCTCCTCTTCCCTCAACTGTGTTTACACTCTGCTTTTTGTATTTTATGCAAATCTCTTATGACTGAGAGGGATGTAAGCAGGCCAGTCGTTCATAGCAGCTTACCAAAACAGTTGATAAAGGAGCTTATTAAGGCTCTTTATGTAACACACAATAAAGCACAGAGACATGCAGGTAAAGGGAGTGCAGCTCAGAGCAAGGCTTCTGGATCCCGACCGAGCCGGACCACCTTAAGCGCCTTAACCACCACCCTCCTTAGTTCCACTCTCCCACCATGCAATGCTACCAGCGCTGCACTATATTTCTTACCTTTAATCATTCAGTGACAGTCAGCTAAGCACGCACTCTTTCAGCCCCATGCTGCCTCGCCTTCATACAGCTGCACACACTGAAACGGAAGTCTGCCAAAGGGAGTTTTGCCTTTATGTTAACCACCACTCAAGTGCATTAACTCACCAGTGATCCTGCTACCTCAGCATCTAACAATAGATTCCATTGGATTTAACTTTATTGTCACTGCACGCATTAAGTACAACGGAATGCAGTTTAGCATCTTACCATATGGTCGTAAAACTGTATATAGAGATAAACTAATGTACAGAAGTATGCAACATTACCCCAGCGCAACTTATCCTAGCAACCACACTGCAAACAATTACAGATTACACTCTACAGGAATATGCTAGTATCAAACTAATTCCACATAGAAGTGCTGTGAAAATAGATATTTTGATTTGGCTCGATGCACAAGTTAAAGCCCCAGAAATCTTTCTTGATAACATTAAGAATTCATGACTAAATATTCAACAATCAAAGTTACAAGTTCAGAAAAAGATCAACAACAAACTCAGCTAAATCTGCTTCATCAGGACTGTGTGGGTGTGGTTTGATCACATGTGATTGACAGTGGCCTGGCAAAACAGATAACCCCCTCAACTGTCGTCACATTTTGAGTGAAATGTTGCTGAATCCCGATTGGTGCGCAGAAGTACGTGATATCAGGTTTTCCAACCGAGCTCCGCCCCACTTCAAACCAGTGACAAAAACACAAATGAATACATTTCTCATGTGGAATGACCACAGTTCTAGATAATTTGGCAGAAAATGGTCATGTAGGATCCCATCGCTTATAGTTAGAATCTGATCTAGAAAATATTGTGTTTTTAGGGCCTTTAATATCTTAAACCAGGACATGAATACTTTGATGGTAGAAAGATATTCCACCTGTATTGACATTTTTTTTCAGTGCACTGCTGCCCCAGCACAAATACAAAACCCCCAGAACCCACTACTTTTACCCCAGTAGCCAGTTTTACAACCTCAGAACAGAGTATTTCTACAATGAGCGCAGACTCTTTAACTGCGGAAGTGTTGAAAGAAAATGCAACCAATGCAGTACCTGCTGCGTTGCTGAGGGCTTTGTGACAGCCAGGGTGGCAGACTGGGGGAGGAGGGGGTGGGAGGAGGAGCCGTATTTTGCGGCGACCCGTTGCTCCCACTAAGTTCTGTCCTGTCGCAGAGATGTGATTTGTCTGTCTCTCCATTGGCTGGATAAACATCCTCATCTTCCTCCCATCACAAAGTAGAGTATATTTGCACATTGTCATTTGGTTTCACATTTACATTTTAGGCTTTTCTTTTTACCACAGCAGTTTAGAGCATCAGAGGATAATCAAATCCTAAATCACCCATTTTAAAATGTCAGTTCACCCAAATTACAAAACAACATATTTAATGGCAGGTTGCCATGCAGAAAGCTTGGGTTTTATTTGTACAGGTTTTGAACAACATGTCTTTTCAGAGGTAATGTCCCACTTAGTCTGAATAATCCACAGACCTCACAGTGAACACTTTTCTTTGAAACTGCATTCTATAGAAGAAGCAGTCCATAAAACTGTTTACAGGGAGGTCTGTGAATTATACAGCTCAAGCAGGACTTTGTTTCTGAAAACACACACTCCTTTTGGCTTTTATAATGATTTTTTCTTCAGTGTTTTGAGCAGTACAAGCAAAATTCAATTTACCTCTATTGTATTAGGCTGGAGACAGAAGTGTCGGATGAGGAGTTCACAAAACCAGCACATAAAACCCAAAGGCTGGATACCACTAATGCTAAGTGACAAAACATGTTGGGTTTCCGTTGAACCGGCACTTTAAAGTGAGACTATGCATCCACTGAAAGAAGAAAAAACACACTCTCACAAATATATGCTTGAATTCATGAACAATAAAAAAAAGCACCCTTGCTCAAGTCAATGAACTGGGTTTGTCACTTTGAGCGATCCACATACACGTGGTCATTTAAATTTAAATATATTTAAAGCAATTGGCCCAAGAGAATCTTGGGAAATGAAGGCAAATTCAATGTGCAACAATCCTGTAATTACCACGTGTGGCAACAGTCGCAGCTGTTCAGCAAAAGTGACACAGTTGCGCTTTAAAAGCAAGCTGTGTAAGGAGGTGAAGATGCAGAGGTCACAGCACTCTAATGATCCAGAGCTCCACGGAAAAAACACATTCGGGCTATTATCAGTGATAAATGGGATTTTTTTTTCCAGGGCCATAACCTATGAAGTGCATATATTTTTCGAATGGATAAGCTTAATGTTGAAAAATGTAAATGTGTGAATTTACGTGTGAATGTGCATTTATGAGAGATGATTTATATGCGACAGAGTTAGTGTACTGTGATGCTGTGTCTTTAGTTGAAGCAATCTATTAAATCATCAAACGAAATATTTCATATTTCACTTTTGGCTGTTCCTGCTTTGTGTAAGTCTAGCTTGAGTGAATCTGCATGTATTAGGAAAGAGCGAGAGATTGTGTGCGATGTTGTTGGGATGGAACAGTTGGAGATGGCAGACGCTCCTCCTGCTTCCTCCTGTCCCAGTCTCCACTCGGCAGGAGGAAGCTTCAGTCCTCCACACCTCCGTCTATCCTTCCTTCTCGCCTTCCTCCTTCCCATCCCTCCATTCAAAGCTGTGTCTCGCTCAGTCATGTTCATTGTGAATATATCAGATTTTGTAATGTGTCATGTAATTGTGATTAAATGTGATGTAATTTATCATTTTTATGTATATTTTGTCATGTAAGCATTTGTGGAAGTGTTACAATGGAAATTGTAATATATATATATATATATATATATATTTATAAAACAAAAATTTCATGTCTTTTTATTTCTTCCTTCCCTTATTTCTTCTCCCTTTCTAACCCATCCAGTCCTCCTCCCCTTCATCCCTCTCTGCCTCACCCCTTCCAACACACACACTGGCATTCGCAAACACACACAGATCCGTTCATACTGTGTCTGGCAGGCAGACCTCCGGCCTGCAGGGCGAGTCCTCCTTCCCTCCTCTGACTGCCTGGATCTGCCACCTCCTTCGTATCGCCCCAGATCCTTCCCCCCTTTCCCTGGGAGCTGTCAATCCAAAACGGACTGTTGTGTGGGTTGGGTTGGGGGAGGTGGAGGATGGATGGATGACAAATGGGGTGTTGGGGTTGGAGGCGGGGTGAGGAAAAGGAGAGTGTGAATGGACAGCAGGAGGGTTAAGGTCACATCCCACTGTGCCATAAGATGGCAACGGGTCAGGACGGATGACCCCTTTACTGACCCCGACTTCCTCCATCACTGTCAACCCCTCTCAGCACTCCCCCTCTCCTTCTAGCCTACAGGCCATCTGATTGGCTGCTGGGGTTAGCGGTTCACCACCAGCCACCAGCTGGACATGAGCGTCATCACACCTCCAGGTCACTGGTAGCATATGGAAGGAAGGCTGGAACAAGTTCACTGGTTCAATACTGTATAATAATGTATAAAGAGAGGAGACAGAGGTGATTTTAATGTGATCAAAGAGCTACAAATGTAGAACAACTGCAGATGCAAACTCAAATGAAGCCGAATCAGACGGGTGGTCTTAGTATAAATATAAAAAAGGAAACCTTCACACTTGCACTCACACTCAGTGTGTCCAGTGATTGGTGTGGATAATTTGTTGGCAGTGGCCTGTGAAGGGGCGAGTCCCCTTCCAAAGACCTTTCTGATGACGATCAATGGTCCCTGAGGGATTTCTGAATGGTTCTGCTTTGGCAGCATCTCCCGTCCAACGTCCCCTGGGATCGGAGGGACAACAGCTGCTGCAGCAGGGCCAAACATCTGGCAGAAAGGTAGGAAAGTCAAAGTCTTGTCCGGAAGGTTGTTAGTAGAGACGGTGGCACTGAGGATCGTGTAAGACGGTGCTGTCATCGTTAACAGAGACGGCAAACAGCACGGCACACTACTCCCCAGACAGAGGACTCATCTGTATCTTTCCCTCAAAGTGCTGCTGAACATTTCTGCAATGATAAAAGACACAGCGCGTTTGATAGGAAGGCCTCAGGGACTATGTTAGACTGTGTTGCATCCTGCATGCATCATGGCAGCCGGTGCAGAAGACCCATTTTAATACTGCCTGATGAAGGACTGCTGCACTCCAGCTTCTTTCGTGTGGGGAATCAGTAAAAACGTTTACTTTCCATTCATGTATGTTAACCCTCTGCGGGTTGTTTACAGCTTCAGGGTCACATCTGAGTCAATAAGGTCATGTGAGGGACATCAGACTCACGAGAAGTAAGGTGTGAATGTTATGATTAAAACCAGTGATGGCGGGGAACGTTAGCGCTTTTATGATGCACCTGAAAAGAGAGAAACGCAGTCACTAGTCGTAAGTCCATCCCTTGAGGGTTTTGTGATCATGACGATGAACACAAATTGAACCTGTCCCTGCGATATTTGTATCTTGTAATTTTTTCACAATCCTGCAATTTTTCTGCAAAATAACGATCAAATGTACGGTGGCTGAGAGGGCCAAATGCACCATTTTGGTTTTTACACAATCAAATGAAGAAAAAATCTTCACCAATATGACAACACATACACAGCATAAAGAAACACTGAAAAGACAGAAAATACAAGCAAACCGAAAAATGCTGCAAGTGGCGCCCAACATCGTAATCAAGTTACAACACAATAGAAATTTGGCTGTAACCAAACGGTTATTTTCATAATTAATTATTATTTTCTTGGTTAAATGATTAATTGTTTAGTCTCTATAACATCAGATCAAGCGGTTACGCAAGCCCAATGTGATGTCGAGAAATGTCTTGCTTTGTCCGATCACCATTCCGAAACCAAAAAATTATATTCAATTTAATATGATGTTAAGACTAGGAAAAGCAGCCAATTTTTAACATTTAGAGAGAGAATGTTTGGATTCTTTGCTTTACTAAATTACCAAAACGTTTGCAGATTCATTTTCTGTTGATTGTTGCATCTCTAAATAGAAAATTCTAGGGGACACTAAAAACTGCCTTTTTTCCTGCATGTGTTGCCAGACTGACAAATGTGTTTCTTATTTTGTGTTTTTTTAATGTATTTGCAACATTTTTTAAATTTGCGTTATCACAGTGAAGAAGATGTTTTATTCCTTCACTTGTGTTTTGTCTATTTCTGTCTCTAAAGGTGCAGTGCGCTGAGCTCTCTTGGCCTCCATACAATTAACAAGAATTCTTCAGTGCAGTTCCACGTATAAAAACAAGAAGCAATTAAAAAGACAAAGTTAACTAAAAATCAAGCCTAAATCAATCTCCACAAACAAACTGCCTCGTAATTACAGTGAAAAGGACTTTGTTTCTTCTCTTCTTGCCCCCATGCTATGTATCACTTTGACCCAAATTTTAGGTTACCACAACTGAACCAGTTCTAGTTTGATACCTGCAACAAACCATTGTTTATGCAGGTATCGCGACACTAAATGGCATGATGGAAAAGCACTAAAGTTACCTTAGAGACTAAATTCAGGGGGGGAAAAGATGTTTGCTGAAATCCAAAGAGATTACAAACACTTCATTGGAATTTATTTTAAATTTTTACAGCTGAGTTACAATTTTTAAATGTTACAGCAATTTATTGCATAATAAACATAAAAATAGATTTCTTTTTGGCACAATCTTTCGGAAAAGTTGCCGTAAGTTACTTTCAGCTCAGCAGAACTTGAAATGTGGTCAACAAAGATATGCCAGCGAAAACAGCCCGGCTACAAAATAAGATCAACTCCAGGCATTTACTCCGCCTTTGATAAAGATTTCGAATACCGTTTCTGGTAATGACAATGTCTTGTAGCTTTCATCCCATCATGCACTATGCATTATTATAGCTAGTCAATGCTCTTCCAGCCATTTTTATTTCATTTGCCCTTGTCAGTACTTACCTCTCTTCACTCTGATGGAGAAGTTCCACAGGAGGTTGCTGAGCATACATTCTTAACAGAATCCCTTTTCAAATTAAATTTAAATGACCCCCTCAGCTCATAAGCAGAGGCTCTCCTGACAACTTAATTCATAATTCAGTGCTGAGCCAGGGCCTTGAGGGCCATAATGACGGCCTAAATGGAGGAGAGATGCTACTAAATGGGATGTTTGTTTGCACCTAAACCTCTTTACAGGCCACAAGTCCACAGCTCAGCACTGTGGTGGTGAGGATGAGAAAGGCTAATGTAGAGAGGAGGACAATTTGCTGACCAGCTGCTTTCATGTCTCGGGTCGTCGTGCGCCGCTTGACCATAGTGAGGTTTGGGTAGACTTTGCGTTTTTTTAAAGAGCATCTTGTAAGGTATGCGTGAGTTAAGGTCTGTGGTTTATTTGTGCGTCGATGTAAGCGACGGGAAGAGACAGAAACACACTCATGAGATATTTATGTTGATGAGTGGATGGTTTGAATGGTGACACAGTAAAGCCACCAAACTAGGCCGACAGTTACAAGAATCAGTTAATGGGAGCCTCCAACCCCTGTCAGCTGAGCCTAATGCAACATACCGATTCATGAGGAGAAGGAGGAAGTGGAGGACCGTTTTGAGGAGAAGGTTATGGTGGAGGATGAGAAGGAGAACACTGTAGAAGAGTATGGTGGAGGAGAAAGCTGATAGAGGGATACAAACAATAGAGGTGGAGACAACTACAGAAAACCTCAAAGATGAAATCACGGTTGTAGATGATTGTACAAAGTAGCCCATATTAAACTACTGTTAATAGTTCAACACTTGTCCTTGATGCTGTGTTGGAAGATTATAACTTACTGAAACTGAAAAATAAACAGTGACAGTGTTTTTCTATGGACAAAACTTTAAAATTCGAAATAAAGAAGCCAAAGAAATGTGTGATATTTCGTCAACCGAAAACAACGAGCTAAATTATGAAACACAGAGAATTGTGATTTATTTATCTGATAATCCCTCCAACAATAACTCTGATCATTTCAGTGTGACTGTTTTGTGTGCAGTAATTCAGTTTTTTGGATAAATAAAGAGTATAAAGAGTATTCAATCTGAATGAGGTTCTGCTGCCCTTCTATTGGTCAGATGAGCTGGCCAGGAAAACTGTGAAGCTCTGTGCTACGAGCATTCAGGCAGTAGCACTAGCTAAAAGTTGAAATTAGTATTATTTCCACTGTTGGTTTTCATCACTTATTTCTAAATCCCTACTGCTGAAGACAAATGACCCTCTGACAAGTAAGTAAGAATGTTATAGCTAAAATACTCTTACTGGTTTTACGAGTGAACACTAGCTAACAAGCTATCTCGCTTGCAATTGTTTGCTAGTTTGTTAGCTATCTAGCAAGCTAGCTTGCTGGCAACTAAAAATATCTCTTGGAGCTGACACCAGAGCCTCATTGGCATCAGCCTACAGTTTATAAATGGTTTAAAGGCTGGTCAGCTTAATATTGCAAGTGCAGAACTTGAAAACTGTTAGCTAACAATTGACAGTAGGGTGCTGCAGGAATGAGTCCTAAAACCCAGAAGTTAGTTAGTGTTTTTGCATCTTGAAGTCAACGTGATTTCTTGAATGGGTTTATGGTTATCAATCAGTCAATCAATCAAGTTTATTTGTCACATGTAATCATATAAGATACAATCAGTTAAATGTTCCTTCAATTTGTGTATTAAATATATGTATATAAAAAGAGTTTAAAAAGAACATAAAGATGTTGAAAATAATTGACCCGAGATATGAACTCCACGGCCACACATTTTGGAGAGACAGCCCAAAAATGTACACCTCCTCTCCACCATCTTGGATCTGTGGCCAAGCGTACGTGAGCCTCACCATCCACTACCCCCCCGAATAAATACCTACCAAGAGCTCACTTCCCTGAAGACCACGCAGGCGAAGTTGTTGCCCATAGCCTTACTGAGGCACCGGCATCCAGGGGCTGAGTCAAGACAGACAAGTGTGCATTACAACTGACAGTGGGACAAATATAGTGAAGGCCACTTTACTGAACAACTGGACCCGACTGCAGTGCTTTGCCTCCACTCTTACTGTTTCATTGCCTCTTTGCCAAACATAGAGTAACTGTGACAATGGTAATACAATTTGAAAAAATAAATCAGTACAAAAACAGATAATGTTATTTTACCTTTTAATTAGCCTCTCTTCCTCAAAGAGCAGGCATAGACAAGAGGATGAACTGAACTGTTGGCATCTGGAAAAAAATAAGGTGGTGGCTGCCGGCTGCCTTACGCGTTCCTGGAAAAACAGGAGAGACGTGGCTGCTGCTCAGGAACAACGTGACCTGCCAGTACTCAAGCTGGTGGCAGAGTCATCGATGGGCACTTGTTAAAAGATGATACTGAGTCTATCATACATCATACATAAGAGTATTCCACCTCAAGCCAGACCTCCTTCTCTTTCCTACACAGATTCTGCACAACTCAAAGAGCAGTCGCTGAAAATACAGAGGCAAAGCGAGACATTTTCCCCTCACAGTGTTCAAACAGAGAAGAGGAGACAGAGGAAGAACAAGGAGCTACTGCAGCTTTACCTACGTTGAAGAAGAAGAGGAAGTCACTGTACAGTTTCTTCAAGCAGACACTCTGCCGGACCTCAGGACTCGTGACACAGAGATAACAGAGAGGTAATTACAGACCACGGAAACAGACACTGAAACTTATCCCTTTTCTTCTTCTTCTTCTTTTTTTTTTTGCTTGAAGGCTGCTATTGTCCAGCACAAAATTCACTGACAAGATTTTTTGGTATTTTAGTAATATATTAATAAAATCAATAATCTGACTTTGCATTTCTGTTGGCTGACCATACAGGTCATAGTCATTTTTCATGCTCTGAATCTGCTAAAGGGAAATCCTAAGGGAGTTGTAACCTTAAAGGCCTCTGCATAGGTCTTGTCATTTATTCTGGCTGACTACAACACCATGTTGTCCCAGCCTAATAGGTGCAATTAATGCCGGCCTTACACCGAATGACTTTTCAAACGATTTCACTGTCGCAGACGAATGTCCAATGTCGGAATAAAATCATGAGAGTTTTGCCGGAGTTGGGGCCCGCTCCCGTCATCTCAGTCGTTTGATGTAAGGTGGTCTTAAAACTCAGTCTGAGCTGTCTTAAGTCAGTCTTTTTTTTGGCCTGACGTTCTGATAAAATCAAACTTTTTTAATACTGTCGAGAGTTTTTAGTCTTGGCTCATGCAAATAGTGAAGTTAATTGACGTGAACATTGTCAACAACCAATGGGAGCGCTCTCTCCTGCACCAAACAGGAAGCAGCAAACTGGGTAGTTACTTTGGTAATGGTCAAAAAGATTCAAACACCATCACACACACACGATAGATGGTGAATTAACAGTGTTATGAGTCTGATCCACCAACCAACACTTATTTTAGTAAGACATTTTTGAAATGGTTCGCCTCTTTATCTTTATGAATTATATTGATTATACTGATGCTGAATTGACAAGAAGACTGTCGAAATACAAAACACTTCACTACACTACATCTTGTATTCCTGGAGTGATGTGTTTTTACGGACAGCTTTAGTTTAATTCAAACTGTATAAAACTGTATAAAAATATGTATATTTTTAACATTTGGCACCACTACAGAAACACTAGGTAACTGCTTTGACTTTTACTGCTTTAATAATGTGTGTATTCATAACTGACAGTGGCTGATCAGGCTAATTATCAGCTAATTGTACTTTTTTTTTTTACAGGTTATATATATATATGCATTATCTGACAACTTTTCAAACAAAAACTTTATATTGCAAGCAACTTTATTGGTCATAATCATAGACTGTATATACAGTCTATGGTCTGCTACTACAACCAATGTATATGTATATGTAGGAATCTAGTTGTAGTCTTGTAAATAGTGACCCTGCAAAATCCCCAGTCTTTGCAAAATCTTATAGTCTGTAAATGAAACTCTTTAGATGTGTCAGACTTTAGTCAAAGTCTTCTAGTATATGGTAGGCATAACTTAGACAGTCAGGGAGGTGTCAGTCAAGCACAGTCTCACACACCCACACAGTCCTGAGCAGAGGTCTAATTAGTCACTTAAGTGAAAACACCTGTGCACTATGGGTGTTAGGGGATTTTTAAGCTCAACAGAAATATTGAGCTGATTTATATTTTCATGTATATATCAACATTTTTATGATTCAGAGAGACAAGAAAAAAAGGAGAACGTTGGGATGGGGGTTTGGGGAATTGGTGGAGAGTGAGGTGGCCAAGCAGGTCCAGAGACAGCTGAAGTGCCTCCGGCCCGAGCCCCCGCCAAATGAGACGGGGCACCGCAGGGCTGCACCCGAACAGGTCCCCCGGGTTAACCCATTTTAAATTTCCTCTATTATTCACCCTTTCTGACCCTTTACGTTCTATGGTTTGTGCTCCTAGATATGCTGCCTCGACACGTCACAACACCTCCACAGTTGCTATTGTTGCAGTTGTCTTGGAGCAAGACACCTAACCCTAACTTTAATGGAGCTGCTCAGAAGCAGGTGAAACAACACTGTGGTTATACAGGTCAGTTCCCCAGTGTGAATGTGTGAGGGGTTGTGGAAGTGTGATGCAGAATGTTGCTGAGATTGTACTTGCTTGCTTGGGTTAATAAAGGTTAAAATTATGATTATTCTTAAATAATGATTATTTCTCTGTCACCACTTTGAGGATGACCACATCTGTCACCCCCCCCCCCCCCATTTTAAAAATGTTTCAGTGTGAAATTCTTAATATCTCCATTAACAACTGATACTTGAAATGATCAACAATCTAATATACTTAAATAATAGGAAATTGGCTGAAATAGAAACAAAAAGAATTCCAGAGTGGTGCAGGAAAGAAATTCTACTCCTGGTAGGGGACGCACAAGAGAGAAATTATAAGGAAAAATGAATCCAATATTGACAAGTGCAGACAGCGAACATGCATAGAATGTAATTGCAAACAAAATAAATATCAGCTCTATTCTTGTTGTTTGCACATCTGATAAACAAACAATCAAATTATCCTTTTCTGAATTATACACCACATATTGCTTCAGCTAACGTGTTATTTATTGTGACCAATTATATTTTGTACAGTCACTCCAGAACATGTCTCAGAAGGTGCGCGCGCTCACCTCTATTACTACAGTCATCTACCATCCACTCTTAATCAACTTAGGAGACCTCTGGTGCTGCCTTTTTAATTTCAAGATTATTACTACATTTAATTTTCCAATGTTTTTATCCATTTAATTCCGTTAGTAATAAACTCGCTTCCTCCTGCTCTCCATTTGCTGTGTTAATTTACTGTTACTACTATTTCCTGGTGATACAAACTCAACACACCAGCTCTACTTTCTTTAAGGAGGAACTTAACACCCCATTTTGGCTTGAACACACTCCCTTCATATGTTCAAACAATCAAAATACAAACTCAGAGCAACAGAACCTTGAGTATGGTATGACTAAGGTATTAATGTTGTGGAAATGTACAACACCCTGAATTTATTATGACAATAATCATGTTACAGCTAATTTAACCTTATGACCACACCTCCATTTGTTCGTTTGGCGCATGTCCCTGGCTATTATATAAGACACTGCATTTGAACACAATCTTTTATTTGAAAATTATTTTAAAGTCATTTCAAATTACATTTAGTTTTATTATAGCTATACAAAATAGTTATTAAAAGGAGCAGTGTATTTAGGGGACCTATTGGCAGAAATTAAATATAATATTCATAAGTATGTTTTCATTAGTGTATGATCACCTAAAAATAAGAATCGTTGTGTTTTCGCTACCTTAGAATGAGCCCTTTATATCTACAGAGGGAGCGGGTCCTCTTCATCAGAGCCCGCCATGTTTCTACAGTACAGAACAAACAAACCAAACACTGGCTCTAGAGACAGCCTTTGACATTTTTCGTGAGTTTCGTAAACACCCTTGGTTCTCCTACACGCTTGGAAGCAGACCGACATGTTGCCTGTGACAAGGACTAAAGCTATGAGCTCACATATACTGAACATTCTGTCTACTTAATAGACTGCTCTGCTGCCTCCCGCCGAATATGAGAAAGTGTTGGTGACAAGATCTAATATTGTCTCATATTAGTGTATAATATGATGTGAGCAACAGCAGTAAGAATAATATGCAATCATTTGTCAAAGACAGCGTTGGATGACAAATGACCTGATGTTGATCTGTTTCAGCTTGGTTCATTGCCGCTGAATAGTCACACATTTGTTCTCATCTACAAATGGTTTGAAAACAATCTGTCAGCTATGGCTCAGTGTGTGCAGGTGAAAGATGTACAATCAGTGTTTTGAATATAAAGTTAAAGAGTTTCCATAAGAATCAATATCAAGCTGAATCCTCTACTACTTACATGTATACTAATGGTACCGTCTTCATGACAAATACATTTCTATGCAGATGACACAACACAAAATCTTTGATGATTTTCAGAGCCATAAGACTTGATATAGTAATGTCTAGATTTATACTCTAATGACAAGAAAGTTACCCATAGCTATTTGGAATTCTAAATGGGTTTTTAAAAATTTACTTTCAAGACCACACAAATACAAATACAATAATTTACATATACAGAACCTGTACACCAATGTCCCAGAGGCACTTTACCTAACTTTTGTGTATTATGAAAATGTTATATACAGAGACTGTGCTCTCAAGGGGAATGACAGTATCAGTTGTTTCAGCAAGTGCTCCAGCCGCCATAATAATTAGGGTGGAAGCAAAAGAGGAAGTCAGGTGAAGTTATTATAGAGTGACAAAATCAGCGTAGGGACAAGGTCGGACTGTCTCAAACAGACAGTCAATGTTTTTTGAGTATGACCACAATCATTCCTTAGCCTTAACCATTCCTTATTGTAACCATGACGACAAAGGAGCCCAAACTTTAACGAAGTACTTTAACCCAAATCAAATTTCTTCCCTAAACCTACCCAAGTTGTTTTTGTGCCTAAACCTGACCAAACCTAAACCATAGCGTGGTCACATGGTAAAACTACCAGTGACTCGTTGACGGTTTTGGAAGGCACAGACAAATGATGCTGCCTCTTAAAGTCTTCAATCTCCAATCTCTAGTTATGAATGAATTCATAACTGCAGATATCTGTAGAACTAAGCCCTGTGCCTTTCATAGGAGAGAGGCGTTGCCCTCCAGTTTTCTAAGAATAGTTCATTCTGTGTTTTTATAAAACCCTTTTCTATAAGCCTTTATTGATTTGTGTAAATCCCATCACTACTGGACTTCAGGATTGTTAAGTACAATTCTCAATAATGACAATGGCTGAAGTTCCAGATGCAAACTTAGAAACAGGAAACACTGCTTTTAATTTTATTTTTTAAAGTCCTTTAATGGATTTGTCAGCCTAAGCTCCTCAGGCAGGTCAAGGAGTCCAACTCAGTGTGCACCCTTTAACAGGGAGCCCAACACACATCTACAGAGGGCTGCTGTTACCTAAGGGGCAGCTGCTTTTAAAGAGCCCGGACCACCTATGTCCTGTTGTGCCATTACCTGCTTTAACAGCAGTGATTTGTCGGTGACTCTCGCTGGCACTCTGTGATGTAGGTTTGGGAGTGAGCTCTATTAAAAAGTCATTAAAGCTGAGAGAAAGCATGGTGGGCTCAACCCTCTTGGCGAAAGGCGCCTCTGGAAATTACTCCATCCATCATAATTACACCATCCGGACACTGCCTCACAGAGGCCAAGGGACACAGATCCCGTCATGACCTCACTGAACCAGACTGTGAGCATATAGGGAGGAGGGAAGAAACGAATGGATAAAGAGAGGGAAGGATGAGGAGAATGAAAACTAAAAGAAAGACGGAGGAAAGCAGAGTGAAGTATTAGGAGGATAGAGGAAGTGAAAGGAGCGGGAGGAAAGGAGGAAGGCTTCAGGGAGGGATGGAAGAAAAAGGATGGAAGGGGGAAAGTAAGAACATATGACCCTGTTTTAGCACAGTTTAACTGTGAAGAAGGGCTGCTGTCATAAAACAGATGATAAAAAGAGGAACATATTCCCTCAGTATCTCACTGTGGGCTCTGTTTCTGAGTGCACAGGGTGTGGCGGCTGGGTTTTGGTAATTCTGAGGCCAGAGGCAAACAGCACAGCTGGAAATTAGGTTGGATTTAGAGAAACGCATTATCTGTGCGTCTGGCTTAAGTCACGACCAATCAGATAAGCACTTTTCCTTCCTTTTAAAGTTTGACAATTTTGTGATGTAATAGTCCAGAGCATCAAGCCTCTCTTGAAAGGAAACTAATGTCCTTGTGTGGGAGGTGCAGAATTACCACAAGTGAATATATATGGTACCTTAAATAAACTACTTAGGGCTGTTGATTGTATTTGTTGTCATGGCCGTAGGGGAACAGTTGCCCAGAGCAGGAAATGATATTAGACAAAGAGACAATCAAGGGTTGGCAGCAAATCGCAGTGTTAGCCCACACTATTGACTTCAGACTGTCCCAGTGCACATTGTTTAGAGAAAATAAAAACAACCTCAATGACCTGTCAGTCCATTATGGGGCTAACGCAGATAAGCATACATACATATTTAAATCCAGGGGAGAATTACATTGTCCTCTCTGATAGTTGGAGAATATCCAGTCCCTTATTGAATCCAATTAATTAAACATTTGCAAGTAACTAGTTTAAATAACTAAAAATCAATCATTAGTCGGCTGAGAAGGCAGATATACTACAGTTTTAAGTGGTTGTCTAATTAATCTTCACAACCTGTAGCCACTTTCACACCTTATTTTTCATGATCCCAACACTGGGGTTTCTGATTTAGAACTATTGAATTGAAAACATCCAAATATTGATATAATATGTATAAACGTTTAACTGGGAGATATCATTGTGACACAATAAGCGAGATCATTTCTGAAGAAAAGAGTTGCCACCTTTTAGGTTATGTTGAACTACTAGTGGTTGTAGAGAGGTGTTGAAGAGGAATATTTCTTATCAGACACCGGCTTGCAAAGGTCACATTTACCACACAAAAGCCATACGTTTTATTAGTGCCGTTACAGGAATGTAGCCAGAAGACCATTCTCAGTGAATGTGAAGTTAAGCCTTTAAATATCCACATCAATCGTGTGTAATTGATGGTTATTGGAAAGTGACTTCAACAGCCCTTTGAAGAACAATATGATACAATATAACCATCCTTTAGTATTCTAAGAACCCACTTCACTTTTTGTGTTGCTGTGTGCACCTTGCTGTCTGGATTTAGCTTCCTGTGTGTCTGGACTGATCTAACTCCTCCATCTCTCTGTGCACCGGAGGCCCCCGAGCCTGGCAGCGCTGCCAACGGGCTGGAGGAAACATCAGCCTGGAGACCCAGGAACAGGCAGTGAGAGGGACTGGGGTTATTAATGATGACCGCTGGAGCTTGGTAGAATGACAAAACAGGGAAACAAATAGCGTGTGAAATGCACACCTGTCTGCTGCTGGCATGAGTCTCGGAAGAGAAGTGAAGGAGAAGGTGAATACTATGAAGATGGACGAGGAGGTGCGGGGCACTGTAGAGAGGCAGGACGAGGTGGTGGTGCAGGGAAGGAGAAGAGTATTGTAGAGGATAACAAGGAGGTGGAGAATGCTGCTCTGGAGGAGGGGCGTACAATACAGAAGGAGGTGCAGACCACCGTAGACACAGAAGACTTGAAGAGCTGGAAGGAGGAAAACAGTGCAAGAAGTTGATGAGGAGGATGGGGTGTAGAACACTACAGAGGAAGAGGGGGATGTACAGAATACAGAAGAAAGAGGAGGTGTATAACACTGTTACAGAGCAGGATTAGGTGGAGGAAGAGAAAGCTGCAGAGGAGGCTCTGTTTTTGAGTCTGGAATAGAGTCTGCTGGGTCTGACAGAAAAAATAAAGAAAGACAGAGAAAGGAAAGAGAGAGAGAGTGAGATGCTAACCCATATTTCTATTACTATGTGGTGTCAGTGGTCAGTGTGTGAGGTTTCCTGTTGCTTAGTTACTGTATTGCAACAGCAGCGTCACTGTCTGTGTTTGTATGTGTCATCCTCCCAGTGGTGGGTGTCTGCACGACTCTCCCACTTCTGCTGCCTTGAAACTATACTGCTGTTAACAAGAATCAGCCTTCTGACAGAGAACTTTCACCCATGTCCGTTCCTATAGGCGCCTCGACCGCCTTGCTACATATTCTGCTCCAGACTGTCGGTACTGTAGAGGGAATAGCAGTGTCCAGCTGGTGTTGGAGAGCCAACATGCTCCCTGGATGAGCTGTGTGCATTGGCCCAGGTGCCCTCTCGTAACCCCGCCCATCAATCACCATTGGCTGACAGCCACAGCCATGGCTCCTGCCCTAAGGAAACGTGAATCTCCCTTTTCCCCCCTTCAGGATGATGGATGAGGATGGACCACTGGGCCCTAAGGGCTGGGGCTCTATGGAGTGTGAAGCTGCATGGAGGCTAGGGTGGGGGGCAGAGAAGAAGAAGCAACCCAGGGAGAAGTTACTAAAGAACAAATTGAATCTCATTGTAAGTCTAGAAAATCACATTTTCTTCTTGAAATAAGTGAAAAATGTCGAGCTTTGGAGTGTGATGATTCCACTTCCCTCCAGGGTACATGAACCCATTTTGATCATTTTCTTCAACCGACTGACATAGAAATCTCACACAATTGTCAATTGACCCCAACTTTGTTGATATTAGCATCACACCTCATGTCAGGTTTATTTCACTTGTTTGAGGAAAAATCAGAGGAGACAATGTGAGATGAAAATAATAGTCTACAGCCGTGCTAGCAGTTCTGTGAGACTGTACTCAGGCATAGCGGTGAGTTAAATTATATGTCAATGTGAGAGTCAAGGGGCCGTGGTTAGCTCGGACATGTCTGTAATAGCAGCAGGCAGAGAGGATGCTGTAAAAGTTTGTAGACAGCAGAGATTACAACAAAAAAAAATAGAAGAATGACTTAAGAGCTTTGGGGAATTGCATGGATATAGGCGAAACCAAGTTACTATGACATAAGTAGAATACAGATAGTAAACCCCAGGAACATGCTTGATTGATGAAAGAAACAGTGAAGGAGAGATTTCATTTAGTTACAGAAGCTAGTAGAACAGAGGTTAGCCCGGACGTGACGTCATGACTTCGGCTCTCCAAGTCATTCGTTTTGCAGGCATTTAGTCGTAAACCAAATTAATGGACAAATTTTAAATTTGACCTTTATGGTGGCGCAAGATGAAAAGTCATCCTGAGGGGGGCAAGAATGTCTGTACCAAAATTCATGGCAATCCTTCCACTAGTTGTTGAGACATTTCACTCAAAACCACAATTGTCAACCTCATGGTGGCACCAGAAAAAGTCTCCAGTAGGTAGGATTCAGCTTTTTGGCTACATTAACATCAGCCATTGTCATTTGATTGCCATGAAGATTGTACAATGACATCTTTTAGTTTAGCTTAAACCGAAGTGCAAAACATTGCATCCAGTAAAACACCTTGATGATCAACTGACAGTACAATTAATTAATTTAAAACTTTATATTAAGCCTAATATTGAATAAAATGAATGACTACCTGTTTTCTGGCAGCACATAGGCTGTTGGGTAGTACAGATCTTATCAACTGCCCATATAAACGCAGCCTAGCATGAAATGGTAGACAGCTGAAGTAAGTGGCTGGTGAAGAAAGTTGAGCATTTACCCCTAAAGCCCTGGGTATTTCTTTCAGAAGAACTAAAAGTCAAGTGAAAATTACTTCCTTTCATTTAATGGCCAGTGTAGTGCCTAATTGGCCGTTAGAGGCTAAGCTAGCCAACTGGCACTATAAATGTACGGCTTGAGTTTGTTCTTGAACACGACTAACTTCTTGAACTGACTGCAGTGTAGTGGACGAAGTGGAAGTTTGACTAGTAGCACAGTCTTGTAAGAACTGCTATGCCTCCGACCACCCACACACACCAACTAAGTGCAAAGTTGCATTATATTACATTATATTATTATTGTACACGTAATTGATGGGCAAGCTGGCCGCTCCTCAGGACGGTGACTTTAACATTCTCTAACTATTTGGTGAATTTAACTTAAGGAGCTGCACTTTAATAAGTAAAATAAGCAAAATAGTAACTTTGAGTGTGGAAACCAAGCTTGCTCAAAATGTTGAATGATGGACCAAATACGAGACTGAAAGAATGGAAAGATGGTGATTGTGGATTGTCAAACAGCATGCTGAAGGAGTTGAAGATGCTCAACAGTAAAATGGACTTGCTCACCAAAGGACTTCAGTTTGAGAGTCCTCGCGGAGTGGTGGCAGCTGAAAGACTGAGAGAAAGGGGAGGATGGCCTGGTGTGACAAAGGTGGAATCTGTACAGAATAAGGTGGATGTGCTATGCAAGAAACAAAGGCTGAAGAGTAACGAGAAGTTACAGAAAGTTTACATTTGATCAACCAAAACTCACAACGAATGACTGATTGAATTGAACTTCAAAACTCTATTGGATGAAATACCTTCCGGGCGACAGTTTTATGTCGCAGGCAACGGGAGAGTCAGAAGATGTCCAACAGGCGAGGATGACAACTGAAGATCGTCTGTCCAGCTCGTAAGTCCTGAGCAATTTACTCTTGTCCACTGGAATATAAATGAATGGAAATATGAACTATGAGCTTAGACTCTTGATATTACTGAGCTTTCACCTGGACTTTATTTCCATCAACAAAATGTATTTAACCAGACTAAATACGATTGATATAGATGGATATACTAAGTTTGGCTATAACAGAAAAACTCACATTAAGGCTCCTAAAGGGGCCGGGTGGTGTGGGTATTTTGGTAAAATTTTTTACTTTCAGCTCATACAGGGTTAGTCTAATTGATGAATCAATAGATGGTATAATTGGTTTACAGTTTAAGCATTTGGTGTCAGAGTATTTCTTTATAATATACTGTATATAATTATACACTGCTCAAAAAAATTAAAGGAACACTTTTTAATCAGAGTATAGCATCAAATTAATTAAACTTCAAGTAGCAGAGGGGGTTGTTAATCAGTTTCAGCTGCTTTGGTGTTAATGAAATTAACAACAGGTGCACTAGAGGGGCAACAATGAGACGACCCTCAAAACAGGAATGGTTTTCCAGGTGGAGGCCACTGACATTTTTTCCCTCCTCATCTTTTCTGACTGTTTTTCACTAGTTTTGCATTTGGCTAGGGTCAGTGTCACTACTGGTAGCATGAGGCGATACCTGGACCCTACAGAGGTCACACAGGCAGTACAACTCCTCCAGAGCTGGACAGGGCCGTGGAAGGTCCTTAACCCATCAGCAGGACCGGTATCTGCTCCTTTGTGCAAGAAGAAACAGAATGAGCACTGCCAGAGCCCTACAAAATGACCTCCAGCAGGCCACTGGTGTGAATGTCTCTGACCAAACAATCAGAAACAGACTTCATGAGGGTGGCCTGAGGGCCCGACATCCTCTAGTGGGCCCTATGCTCACTGCCCGGCACCGTGGAGCTCGATTGGCATTTGCCATAGAACACCAGAATTGGCAGGTCCGCCACTGGCGCCCTGTGCTTTTCACAGATGAGAGCAGGTTCACCCTGAGCACATGTTACAGACGTGAAAGGGTCTAGAGAAGCCGTGGAGAACGTTATGCTGCCTGTAACATCGTTCAGCATGACCGGTTTGGTGGTGGCTCAGTGATGGTCTGGGGAGGCATATCCATGGAGGGACGCACATACCTCTACAGGCTAGACAACGGCACCCTGACTGCCATTAGGTATCGGGATGAAATCCTTGGACCCATTGTCAGACCCTCCGCTGGTGCAGTGGGTCCTGGGTGCCTCCTGGTGCACGACAATGCGCGGCCTCATGTGGCGAGAGTATGCAGGCCGTTCCTGGAGGATGAATGAAGTGATACCATTGACTGGCCCCCACGCTCGCCTGACCTGAATCCAATAGAACACCTCTGGGACATTATGTTTCGGTCCATCCGATGCCGCCAGGTTGCGCCTCAGACCATCCAGGAGCTCAGTGATGCCCTGGTCCAGATCTGGGAGGAGATACCCCAGGACACCATCCGTCGTCTCATTAGGAGCATGCCCCGATGTTGTCAGGCATGCTTACAAGCACGTGGGGGCAATACACAGTACTGAGTACCATTTTGAGTTGCTGCAATGGAATTTCAGCAAAATGGACGAGCCTGCCGCATAATTTTTTCACTTTGATTTTCGGGGTGTCTTTGAATTCAGCCCTCTGTAGGTTGATCATTTTCATTTCCATCAAACGATGTGGCATCCTTTCGTTCCTAACACATTACACAGTCCATACCAGAATAGATATCCAGCATGATTTTTTTCCCATTGAGATCTGATGTGTTTTCAAAGTGTTTAATTTTTTTGAGCAGTGTATGTAGACTCCATACTCCACCAGGAAAGATGGATTTTCAAGGAAACGTAAACCTTACTGGAATGAACAGTTGAAAGTATAGTGGGAGGAAATGAGGATTGCTGAGAAAAGAAGTGTGATTTTAAGGATATGAGGAAGCAACAGTAAAAGAAACTGTTAAACAACAGAATTTTGATTTATGTTTTCAGCCAAAGAAAATATGTGAGGGGGCAAGCATTGACAATAGAGTATCTGCAAACCAATAACCCCCAGTTGTTTTGGAACACGATAAATAATTTGGCCCCAAAAAGAGATAAAAACATTCCAATGGAACTGTTGGAAAATGGATCCTCTGTCTTTGCTATTGATTGTGTTCCGCAAAAAATGTGAAACAGACTTTGGTTCTTTATTTTCTGGAAGTAAATGCCCCAAGTCCCAAAAGAATGATCCTAGAGGTCCTTTGAATTATAGGGGGGTCTTCTCAGTTGTGTTCATAAACTTTATTCTAGTATTCTTAATTGTTCTTAAAATTGTATTGTTATTTGGAAACATTTTGTCTGTTGGTAGACAAACAAAATGGATTTTTGAAAGAATAGAGCTTGTATTGACCATACATATTCTTTATCCACTATAGCTCATGCTAAAACACAAGAAGGGAGGCCTACTTTTAGTTATTTCATAGATTTTCCGAACTCTCATGACGTGTTCACTACTAAGTCTGGTATAGATGGTACATTTAAAAAATTCTGTTTGCCATCTATAAAACCTACCTAGTACTAGAAAGTAAGCGAGCAGCTGTTGTTGTCGGACGGGGTGACTTTACAATTGTAATTCTTCTACACGCAGATGATATAGCCCTCCTTGCAGAGACTGAAAATTATCTTCAAAGTTAGTTGAATATTGTGTATTGTTTGTGTAGTAAAAGGAGATTGAAGATAAACAAAGACAAAACTCAGGTCCTGCATTTCAGGAAGAAGGGAGAGTTATAGACTAAGTTTAAATTTCATTTTGGCTCAACACACCGAACATTACAATTACTGTAGATGACCATCTTACCTTTGAAGAAGGAAAAGTCTGCAGGTAGGGCTTTTCCTTGTAATGTCTGCAGAATGTCCTGATTTGTTGTCTATGTCTGTTGAATGTAGACTTTAGTATCTGTTTACAGACAATGTGTTTCAACTAGCTCAGTCTGTGTTAAATGCCTACCAGCAGCGTAGGAGGCACCTTTGTATTTGATATTTTAAAGGCACAGTCTATGCCTCAGATGGGCCTGTGTTTTGTAGATTTAATGTCTAAGGAGCATGATTGTGTTCATATTTGACTTGACACTGTTTGACATTTATGGAGGTGTATTATATGGTGTATTATATTTGTTCTTTCGCTGTCATTATGTTATTGCTGTTGTTTGTCATGTTTGTAGTGTCTTGTAAGCCCATGCTGGCTGGGCACCTTTTGGTACATGACCTATATTATGTAAGGGCCACCACCATATCATGTTGCCCCCTATAGGCCCTTTTCACAGCAGCCATTTTGACACGTCAAAGCAGGGTAAACACAGGTGTAATTGATGCAATTAATTATGGCCCTGTTCCATTTGCAGTAGATGGGCCAAGGCCCTGGTATTGTGTATGCTGGTTCACTTGAATGGCTATGACACACTTAATAGAATGGGACCATAATTAATTTTATGTGAAAAAGGCCTATTGTCCTGGATTGCAAATGCCCAGATACTAACCTCCATAGATTTTACACATCACAGTCTGTGAACAGATCTTAGTTAGAGTACTACTACATATGCAAAAAAAAAGTTGTAGCCATTTTGTGGAGGGAACTGCGTGAAATCTGATACATTGCCTCAAGTGATGTTGGGCGATGAGGGCTGTGAAGTTACAAAGACCTGTGTAGCCTGCCCGTCATTAGTGCTTGGGGCTAGCTACTAGCATAGCACACCCGAATCTCCAACCAAACTGTTGGCAGTTGAGTTGTATTGTGGGTAATGTGGGGGCCAGGATTTGACAAGAAAGAAGAATGCATGGAATATGAAAGATGACATCTCTGGTTCTGCTGCATTGATTTTGATCTTTTTTTAAAACTGTCCATCATGAGTGTGGCAATGTTATTGGAGCGCGATGCTAAATCAGTGGAGTACTCTTATCTTATTAACACATGTACTAGATACAACAGCCAGAATTTCAATCCCAATTGGAATCTCATGTTTCTCTTGTGTCTGCTGGACTTGCAAGTTAGCAGTTGTTTATTTATGTTTTGGCCATAAGCTTTTTATACATCAACAGTATCTCGAGGCTGTATTCCTGTGAGTTTGTTCTGTCTGTCCGCCACCAAGTGGCCTCATTTTTTGCTGTGACAGACTGCTGTTTTTTTTACTTTGTTTTGACTTTGTTAGCCTTTTCATTAACTCTACATGTCCAAATACCCATATATGACGAATGAACAAATACCAGTGGTGCAAATTAAGTAAGTACATTTACTCAAGTGCTGTACTTAAGTGCAATTTTGAAGTACTTCTTACTTATATGCCACTACATTTTGGAGGCAAATATTGTACTTTTCATTCCACTACATTTATCTGACAGCTTTAGTTACGAGTTACTGATGCTGATGAAATATTATATATTAAGCTACCCAGAAGTATGCAGTGTAACATTACAATTAGCCCCACCTTTGGGGCAAAAATGGGTCATTCTGCATAATGAGTACTTTTACTTTCGGTACTTTAAGTATATTTTGATGATAATACTCTACTTAAGTAACACCGTGGTATTGCTACTTTTACTTAAGTAAAATATGTGAGTACTGAGTACAGCACATCTCTGCTGGTTCATTGCTCTTTTCAATGAACGTACTGACATATTTACACGTAAAATGTGCTGTCCTTTGATCACCTAGATCACTTTCTTTTTAGCCCCTGTACACCTCGTATCAATACATGTCTCATATCTGGAAGGTGTTGTTTTATGTCTTTATGACATTAGGACACCTCTGTGAAAACACAAGCACTCCTGAGGGCCTTGTCTCACCTTATCTAAAAGGTTGCCTCTACAGTATGTTTGTGGTTTTTCATGGCCACTGGTTTTTAACACACTCATAAAGCAACATATGATATCTCTCCCAGAAGACATGCTCTCTAAATGAACAGTGGCAGCTGAGAGACTCTGTGGATGCAGTCACGCTAATAAATGTAAAAGAGATGAATAGTTGATTTTTGCTGCTCCTCTTTTAGCAGAGAAATGATAAGAGTGAAATTAGGGCCGTATGAGTTGATGTTGCGGACCAGCTGCAGCACTGCTCAGATTATGCAAATGTGTTTAATGCCTTATCCTCCAAATAAATAGTTGCAGCCAATATTTTTCCCCAACTGGTGTTGAGATGTGCTCAGAACCACAGCTCCACTTTCTTCCATAGACTCCAGCTAACTGTGGTGAAGAGGATTTTCCCTGTAGCATGCTGAAAAATTAGAAACATTGTCTTGAATAGTGTAATGGCTGTGAACACAGGCCTACAACTGGAGTTCTGATGAACACATTAACTGCTTCATAAATGAGCTGACTTTATTTGGACCCTATTAGACACGTCAGCGGCATGATTTAGATGCAGCAGAACTCCTAGTAGCGTAATGAGATTCTCATACAATGGCCTGCTTTGCATCTCCACCGTCCCCGTCAATGTTAAATATGGAGGCCCTCGTCACAGAATGGGAGCTAATTGCTGTAGAGTCATATGTAATATTTTAAGCTTTTACGGGAGACTCAGTATTATTTTGTGTAAGAGGGTAAAAATGTCAAATAAAGAAGGTTTTAGAGCATTTAAACATTTAATGAATAATGAAAAATTAGTAACACTGAAGGGCAGGGTGAAATTGGGACATTATTGTGAGTTTTACAGTGGAGATACCAAGATGGCAGGTAAAATGACCATTCTCGAACCAAACCGTCCTCCTATCAGGTACCGTGAATCAATTAACTGCAATGTGCCAATGAGCGAGGCACTAACACTCTACCTACTCATACTCCATGTTCCTCGGGATGTGAGTTTCCATTAAATTCCATGTCAAGTAAACGTATTTATACATTAAAACACATTTCATACCCAAAGCAATTCACACATACATGTTAGAGTTTATCTGAAAAAAAAAAATGGTAAAGTGCATATAACTTACTTACTTACTAATGCTCAAAAAACAAATCATTTATCACAGAATCATTTTAAACAACCTGGTAATGGTAATCAATAGTTCACTAAAATGCTATGCATCAATTTTCGGTGGAAGGCATTAACTTAAGTTCATTGGCCAATGGATACTCCATCTTTTGTTTTTAAAAGATGGAGTATCCTATGAGTCTAACAAACATAGTATTGTTATAATTTTGCCAACCAAGGACTTAAGGAACTGCTATCCTTCAGAAAAGCAGTTAATTTCATTTCCTGCTATTGAATGAGTGTTGATTTATTTGCCAAATAATTAATTTTGAAAGAAACCCGTCCAACAATTTCCCAGCCCTGAACCCTCTACCGTCTGACTCTGAGACTTAGTGCTAGCAGAATAGACTGCTTTATGTGATGCAGACAGAGAAACGTGGTCTCTCGCACACACTGCTGCTCGCTGCAGAGAGAGGAATATGGAAAAATTGGAACTGACAACAACCTCGTAGACAGAAAGCATGTTGGATAGGATTTTATAGTGCATTGCCTTCGTGTGCCAGTTCCACAGATTCTCGGGTGAACAGCATTGGGGTGACATGTAGAGGATTCTTTGTTTTGATTTTAAGCATAGCCGTATTAATTATATATCAACTTCAATTATTCAGGCTTTAAGGGGACGTCTTGCAAGAGGACTCTTTTTAAACTTGTTTTGTGTGCTACCGAGCTGCAAGACTATTGAAAACACATTTAAAGCAGGGGAATAGTGAGAAAACAGTCTACCATGTTAAAGAACAGGAAGTGAATCAGCAGGAGTGGCATAGAAGCTCTTCTTCTCCAAGATTATACATTTTTCTCAACTGTAGGAGGACAAGATCCGAAACGCACAGCTATGAATAAAGCATTTAATAATGTGCACCTTACATTTAGACATGAAAGTTATCTTTAGAAGATGAGCCATTGGTCGTAGGGATGCTTAAATAGCCTGCAACAGTTAATAGCTGCATATCAAAGGCAGATCAAGTTGTGGGCATTATGTCTAGCAGTGGAGGCAGGAAACCCTCACCACTCCCAATACAGCACGAATGTGACGCAATGATTACCTGTAGTTGCCAAGGTAACGACAAACATGTTAGCCAGCCAATAACATGTTAGCACTAGTCAGTCACAACCGTGGTTACAAAACCTCTCCAGGCTAGCTAGCGCTTGTTAGCTTGGTCACTAACGGGACAATCACACAATTCACACAGTTTATTCAAAAGACATATATGTAACATTGACTCCTGTCTCATAGCGTTCTAAAAACGGCCTGCAGAAAAGATAAACTAAAAGTGGATGTTGCTTTTCCTGTTTCCACATTCTTTGGCTCCCTGTTCCCCTTGAGGTCAGCACTGTCAAGATGGTTTTCTATTGGTCAACAACTGCAAGTTTGTGTGTCAAAGTTGAAATCAACATGAAAGATTGGTGTAGACTCCCACCAACTAATCCACAGATCACAGTGATTCCAGATGAAATGATTTCATGAGATTTACTCATGTGCTGCGGCAAAGTAGACGGGACAGGAAATGTGGGCAGGGTCAAGTATTATTGGCTGGAGGTAGCATGGCTAGCATGCTAAGAACAGCATTCCACAAATTGTAAATTGTACAGCTTCTTAAAGTGAGGTCAAAGTGGACTCTGCGTGAGGTGAACTAGGCTAGACTAGACTTCCTCAATGAAATGAAAGGGTAGTGAATTTCTGTCTGACCTTAAGCCCCATTAGGAGTTGGTCTACAACAAAGGCCCCAGTGGCTCCCCCTCCAACTAAGTAGATCCCCTTAGACTAAAGGTAGATGCTCTCAAGTTTTTCAGACTTTTGCACCTTAAACATTTTCTTTGCTAAACGTAATTTTCTCTTTGAGACAGTGGTGCCAGTCTTTGGTAATAGAAAGATGTTTCCCTTTAAAACAGAGTCTTAGCTTTTTTAAACCACAGAATTGTCACCTACAGCCAATTAGCAAAATAAGGTCTGGTTAAGGTTTTTAAAACTGCTGTCAGGATGAAGTGGAACAAAAACTAATTAAAAGCACCGCATGGTCTAGAGAAAAAGAAATCTAATCTGTTGTTTCTCTGTGGTGACAATTCTGATGTTTTTAATATTGTTCACTATCTTATATGTAGACAGAATAAACTTAAACCATACATGTCCAGAGAGTATTTATTACTGACCTTTACTGATATGATTTTTCCCATGAAATTGTATCCATTCTATCTGATTGCCCTGGCTGTGGGTGCATGATGAATCTCCTTACCTGTTTCTTTACATTATTTCTATGTCTCAACCATCTTCAGCATCTGTCTGTTACCATTTCTCAATGATACGACGCTCCTTTCCAGAGAAATAGACAGTGAATGAAGAGGTGGAGGATCTATTTCTAGCTCAGGGTGACACTGACAGAACACAAGTCTGTTTATGGAAACATTAGCTTTTGCGTGGGTCAAACAAGTGTGTACAATTACAACCTTTTTATCCACTTGGTCATCCTGTTGCCCGGTATGAAGAGATCTGTATGCAGAGCCGACAGACCTGATTTGTTCTAGCTGCTGCAAGTAACGTATTTTGGAATGTCCACCTAACTCAGACGACTCAATTGCAGCGTGCTTGCTATGCTCCATTGCCTCATCTCATATCTCATCCCAACCAGCCCCTCCACTGCTTTTTTTCCCTCTGCTAGTTTTCTCATTACATTCCTGGCACTCCAAAGGAAATAATACAGAGCTTTTCTATTGGTCTCCGTGGAAAAATGCTTTTCTTTTCATCTAGCCCTATGCGTGCGTGCAGAATTCACATACAGTACCTGTCCTATCACAATGTGTATGCAGCCCCTCTCTTCAGGTTCTTTAAATAGGCTATTTTCTCCACTAATGTTGTTTCCCCTCTTCTCTTCTTTTGTATTGATTGGACAAGCTCGCTGGATCAATAGATTGCTGTAGATCAGAGCGATTGCTGCTCAGGCGGGCTACCATCTCCCAGCATTCAGCACGGCCTCCCTATAAACCACTCAGAGAGGCTCTCATTTCTGCGCCAAGGTTATGAAATAAAGGGCTGATAAAAGTTGATGGTGAGGCTTGTTTGTTTTGACCGATGAATAGGTTAACTGCTCTGGCATTGTAGCAAGCCTTCCGCGAGCGCTCTGGGTCTCACCTCATTGTGGAGCAAATTACCTTGAATCTATGGTCTCTTTATTGCTCTCACAAATCCTGAAAGTTGTTAGTGCCACAGGGCTGAAGAACAGAAGGTAAGATTGTATACTAATGGCCCCATGATGCTTGTGTTTTTTTGCGGTTCAGTTGAGATATCAAACCATCAATCACGATGCTGTACTATTAAACTAGAAGTTCTTCCTTACTATCGTTTTACTTACTTTTATTTTATTTCACCTTTTTTGACATTTAGCTGACACTGCATTCTAGTCAGACTGTTTAAGTTCAGTACAAACCCTACCTTCGTTTCTCTTGCATTCATCCTGTGTCTGCGAACTATTCCTTTGTGTATCACACGCACACACAGAGCCCTTCAAAAAAAACAAAACACCAAAAACATTATTTTCATTGGACTTTATCCCCACTCCCAAATTTGGTACAGAACATCTTTTGGCCAAGCCGGAAAAGGTTCGTTTTTTTCTTAGTTTTGATATTCCATAAAGTTTTGCCATAGCTGGCTCTCAAAGTTTGCTCAAATGCTGTGGGCATTTTACAAAAAATTTCATGTCTCCTGAACGCTTTGTGCTATTGCATAGATATGATGTCTGAGTGACCAGGACAAATCTGGTGCCATTTGGCAAATAGGTGGCGCTGTGGCAGCATCATCTAACTATAAAGGAAGGAATCTCTGTATACCACAGTCCTGTACAAAGCTCTAGAGACGTCATCTGATCACACTTGGTGGGTGTATTGCTGAGGACCCAAGGGAGTGCAGTGTCGAGTGTGAAGTCAATGAGATGGCGCGCGTTCCAAACAGCCCCCCGACAACCCTGCAGGCAGGAATACCTGTGGGCTCTGCACTAGTCCCCACTCAAGAAGAGACCATTAATACAGCTGCCCTACATGTCATAAACCGTTACTTGACCACGGCTAATGTCCAATACTCTTTAGCCATGCTAGTGACATTGCGCTAAGGATGACAATGTCGTTATTTTGGACGTTTGGACCACAACTTTGGTTCAGACTGTTCAAAGAGCTATTAGATGGATAACCATGAAATTTTGTGCGTGGTCCCCAGAGGATGAAGCCTACTGACTTCGGTGAACCGTGACTTTTCCTGTAGCGCCACCATGAGGTTTTTTAGTGAAATATCCCAACATCTACTAGATGGACATTCACAGTTCCCAGACAATGTATCCTAATGACTTTGGTGATCCTCTGACCTTTCCTCCTGCGCCACCATGAGGTTCACAGTTGTGGTTTTGAGTGAGATGTCTTGACAACTATTGGATGGATTGCCATGAAATGTCAACTGTACTTTGTGTGGGCAAATTAGCACACACTAAACTAAGATAGCATGCTGACATAGTATTTAGCTCAAGGCATCATTATGCCACGTTATAAAATGAAACATTTCACGTCATAACAAGATAAGAATAGTATATTATTATAACAAGAAAAGGTTCTTATTATAACGTGATAAGTCTACATGTCATAATAATGTATCATCATATCAAACATGAGGAACATTATAATGTGAAAATGATCTGATTTTTCTTTTTCTGGCATGGTAGCACCACTGTGAATGTGAACCACTTGAAACATAGCATGTAAAATGTGTCCTAGTAGAAAACCTACCCTTCTCCCTCCACCACTACAATTGGCATGGAGGCTAATCATACCAGATTGTCAATAGCTCAAAAACAGCTGAGAGGAATGCTGCATTAGACTGGATGCTACACACTTGTCATAAAGCACGGTTTCTGTTTTGCTAATGATGCATCTCATTCCATTGTGGAGTTATTTTACCACTACCAGTTGCAACTCTTTTTCTGGTGGGATACTCCAAACTACAGCCAACTCTGAAACAAGAGGGTTAGAGGGGGAGAATTGGGACAAAGCATTATTATTTGTATTATGACAGAAAATGGTTCATTTATTGTGGTAGCTGGCGTGTAACAGGCGAGGTCTTAATGAGGCCTCATCCATCTTTCTTGCTATGCAGCCTACAACCATAGTATCCAGCACTCCAAAGGCGTGAACTGCAGCTCTGTATATTTTAAATGACTGGCTTCTTCACCTGTGCTATATGCTCTGGGACATTATGCAAATGTCCTATCCCCTCGCCAGCAGACCTCACTGCTCTCTGCCTGTAATCAGACGTGATTATGCACTGCTGGCTGCAAACGCTTCTTCAGCAAATAAATTCACAATGACCATCATCATATTCAGACCTGGTGGGACGAGGTGAGGGAAGGGGGTGGACAGGTGTAATGTATCCAAAGATGCACAATAGCCCAGTACAATAGCTGTGTGTTTGGTTGAGGCGGGGAAATGTCAAGTGAAGGAATTAAGCTAATGACTGGGTTTGATCATAGAGTGGAAAGACCTCTCAACTGTGTAGGGAACAGTTGCTTTTCCTTTGTCAGCAGCAAGACCCTGGAGAGAACACACCTGCAGAGAGCAACAGCAGACTACCTTACAATACATAAGACCACCATGCTTGGTGTAGTTCTATCCTTCATGTGTTCCTGTCTTCATCGCACCGCAGGAGGACTAACTCTGGCCTCATTACAGGGAACAGATTCTGCACTGATGAAAAGCCTGTTGGCCATGCAAAATATCTGGTTCAATGTTTCAATATTTCATCATGCCCTTACGGCAAAGAGAGTAAACAGCGCTCTGCAATTCCCCTGAACTCCCATACTCGATCTCTTTTTCTTTGTCTATGCTAACATATCTGTATTTTGTCTCATCCGGTCCAATCTAATCTTTCTATTGTCCTATGATTCTCTCCTCTCATTTATTTCTTTTTCTACCGTATGCCCTTCATTTCTTTCTTTCTTTCTTTCTTTCTTTCTTTTTTTCTTTCTAGATCAAGTAATATTAACCAAGTGCACTGTAGAGCACACAGTGGGCAGTTCAGAGGTCTTTGGATAGTGGAGCTTTTCCAGTAAATATAGACAAATTCATCATCACGCTGGGGTGAGTTACATTATCTAACAGTTTGCTAGCTAATGCTTACTACTGAGCCAACCCTGTGAGTTACACTTTTCCACTTTTGATCAGGCCGTTGTCTTTGCCATTTGCTTTTACTAATTCCACCCCCTGACGTAGCTCACTTGGTCAGAACACAAGCAAAACACTGCATGCAATTTGAAAATTGACAGAGGTGAGGCCGCCCTAAAAGCTCAGTCACACCAGCATTTAAAACAGTGACCGTTCTGAATAATATCTTTGCATTTCAATAGAATTGCCACAATCAGTAAATCCTGACTAAGTTCAAATTTGGTGACCTGACACACAAATTCTCGCTGTTGACCAATAG
The DNA here is from genome assembly GCF_043641665.1 of Enoplosus armatus. Taxonomy (NCBI): domain Eukaryota; kingdom Metazoa; phylum Chordata; class Actinopteri; order Centrarchiformes; family Enoplosidae; genus Enoplosus; species Enoplosus armatus. Next base: position 25,228,330 of record NC_092180.1, on the reverse strand, counting down.
CAAACAGTCTTTGGAGGGTATATGAGACAATACGCGTCATTAATGGCCTGTGTTAACTAGAGATGCCACGATCCTACAGATCAGTATCAGGCATATTTTAATGGATCATTGTCGGCTATAACCCTGATGAACTGCTGATCCTTTTACTGTACTCTACTGTGTTTTGATCCACCTCTGCCTGCTGTTACAGAGCTGCTCCCATTTAGTCAGCCATTCTCTACAGTGCAAGCTTTTTGTGAAAGTGAAAATTGGGTTTGACAAAATACATGGAGCTCCAACACTAACGCATTTCTGCTCACTCTTGTTAGCAAAGAGCAGTGTACAAAACATTCAGGTCGCAGTTTTGCTTTCTTAACTGAGACTGGCCGTCGCTTTAGCTGGTTAAAATAACAAACGTCGCCACCAGCAGGTTATCAGCTGTTACTAATTCATGTTAATTCCATGATTTTCTTGATGATGGGTGCTCTCTGCAAAGCGGTGTCTGTACTCAGCCAAAGGTCCACTCTGTAACACTATTAACTAACTGTGTTACAGACTTTTTCACGTGAACTTCCTTTCAATATCAGCCTGGACTACCATTCTTGTACAACTAAAATGTGGTAAGAAATGCCTTCCCTCTTTTCATCAGGGTATTTCCAGATCAAAATGGCAGCAGCTATCGTTTCTTTTAGTGCAGTGGTAGATTGGATGCAGGTCTTCAGACGACGGAGACTTGAGAAACTACGTTCAGCTGTGGCATTGGACAGTGATTTAGAGACACAGTAGCTATCTATGACGGTAATACTTGGCTTAGATGTTACCACTTTATTACCATAACACCTGAAAATGAGGGGGCAAAAAGTCTCGTTGTCCCCCCTATTCTCCCCCTAGTGTTTTTGTAGTTCCCACAACTCCTACACTTCTCTCTAGCTGATCGCGTCACATCAGTGTCAGGAGTTGGAACCTTAATTCATGTGAGCTTATAAATTCAATAGTTTGAAACCTGGACCCTCAGTATTTGCATCAAGAATCTTGTGAAAAATAAGGTGTGCCAAATTTAGAAGGCTACACCTGTCACTTCAATGTGTCAGATACCTTTAATCAACATTAAATGTATATTCTGTTGCAAGTACATAATCATTTTTAATATGTATACTGAGCATCTTTAGCACAAGAAATCTTATCTCATTTCCAGGTCGTAGCTTGAGGGTGCATTGAGCAGCTGTGTCATTTCACTAAATATAAGTATTGGATTGGACTAAGAATCAGCAGAGACCCAATATTAAAGGACTCGGATTGGGGCTAAAAATGAGATATCTCTAGAGGTGTCTGGTTAGCGACCGAGCTAGCCCTGCGAGTTGTCACTATGTTAGCAGAATTCCTGACCAGGGCTTCATACGCACGATTATGTAGACTTTAAAATGGCAGCCATGGACTGGAGGACAGGAGTGGTTCAGCAAACCAGTGTGTGCAGTTGTAGGTAGTTGAGTTGATGAACAGTACAGCCAAATAGGCGATACATCATCAGCAACACTCTGCTCTCATGCTGGGTTTCTGCCGCAGCACTCACAGCATGACTAAAAAGAAAATTCTTATTGGACTGACAACTCTGATATTGACTGGAAATTGGTTTCAAGGTTTTCCCTGATTGACTGTTTAAGGACCTGTTAATAAAATATTGTGTGCGTGCCACAACCTGGCTTTGCCCCATCCACCATAACCTAGAGAGAGAAAACCTTATTACACTCGCAACCCTGACAACCAACTCTACAGTATGACCAGTTTGGAGCTGGTCATATTGTTGGTTGTCAGGGTGAATTGTTGAAACACATGCTGAAGTTCTTCCAAACTGGGTCAGCAAACCAATGAATCATCACACTGCATCTCATACCCCCACCCACATCTTCCTCCTTGTTCTAACTCACTGAAGAGATAGCCTAACTACCTTTCTCCTTTGCTCTGTTTCTTCATATATTTATAGAACATCTGTCCCAGGAATATTGTCAGGCTACTTAATGTCCTGCATTTTGTACTACTTGTAATATTAGTGATCTTAAATTTGAAGCTTATTCTGTTTTGCACTCACTGTAATTCAATCGGGGTAACAGTTGAATGCATAAACTCTAAATACAAGTCATGTTTCTAAAAGTGCATAAGCATTGAGTGATCCCTTTTCTTATTGTGGCTTTAAAACACCCCACAGACTCTAAACGCCCATCCTTGAGTTTGTTGCAAAGAAAGTTTAACTAAACCTGAATCAAAGTCAGGCAATAATTTCCATCTCTCAGTCAAACACAAATTGCCCGTGGGGGGGGGGGCACATAACAGGTGTGTAATCTACATAACGCAATCACCACATAATCACAGCAATTACATGCACACTAAATTGTGGCTTGCATTAAAAATCCACTGAACATGTTGCTTGTTTTGGTATCAGGCCCCTCCACGGCAAGACTTTGCTGCGTTCCCGCATTTTTCCATTCACATGTCATGAATAAACTCGTGGATCCTCAACAATGCAAGTGTTTAATAGTAAGATGGTCAGGGCTCGTGGTCCCTGAGTGCTGCGACAGTGATTTAGCATTTATGGGTATCAAAAGTGACAAACATAAGTGTTAGATCGGCGTAATTGATTACATGAATTAGCAGGGGCCATGCAGCCCAGGGGACAGGGACGAGGTTTTAATTAATTTGCTTCATTGTTTTGACACTAAGTTCCTCCTAAATGGCTTATTTGAATCTTTGTTGTTTGCATCTCTTTCTTAAGCCCGAGTCGTTTTTACAAGCTTCCACGATTTTTCTCTCTTCTACCTCTCATTTCAAGTGTTAATCCTCTTCATCCTGTTTTGTCCTGCTTCTGTTTCTTCTTTATTTAAACAGTACCTGTGGTGGCAAGTAGTCATTATTGTAGTGTTTTGTTCTTCACCTCCCAGAGATCACTTGTCAAACAAACAGTGTGGGCAGTACTGAGATGAATTTACCCTCAGATTTTTGTTTTGATTGGTTTCTGTGGGTGATGCTCTTACAATTATCTTATCAATTAGCTTATTGCAGTAATATGAAAAGCACTCTTTATTTTTTGTGTGGGTGAAATCTCATTTTAGAGAATATGTCTGATGATATTCTTTATTTTCTTACTGTTAACAAATCCCATGAAAAGATCAAAACTAACAAATATTTGATTTTTTCTTGGTGCCATAAATATTCACTAGGACACCGAATGTGTATTAATTCGCACTGAAAATAGTCCCCAACAAATGCACAGATTTACTCCTGTTTGAGTAACTTTTTATAAGAACTACAGTGCCCAGCAACTCTGGGAAACTACTGAGCCTTTTTTAAAATGGAAACTTATATTTGTGACCAGGTTTTAAAGATTTGTCTTTAGTAGGAACCAATGATCTTGTGGCTGGAAGGTGGACAGTTTTGAGAGACGGTTTGGACTGTGTTGAAAATCCCTCCATATTTGCTACATAGTTCACCATTTGCTGTCCGCCATTTTATTTGAGTTTCCAGATTCATGTAAAATGCATGCACACAAATGGTGCATAGTGCCCTCATAATTTACCTCCGTGGAATGTAAAAAGTGGTGTTCCCGGCATGTACACTGCTTTCTGCTAACAATCCCATAATGCACTGCATCACATTTTTTGGATGTGAAAATTAGCAGTGGTGGGACAGTACACCCGTCAGTGATGTCGCTAAATATCTATTAAATAAGGAGCAGTGAATGAAGGAGTGATTTCGGACACAGCCCTGGTCTATTCATGAGGTTTGTTGATGATATCTGCTCTATCCTTTACTGGAGGTTTGGGGGAGGGAAGGCTGAGGAGAGACAGGAGGAAGAAGGGTGGAGTAGAAGAAGAAGAGGCAGTCAGGGCTGCTAATTACGTCCACGCTAGGTTTTAAACAGCAGGTCTGCAGGTTAAACAGCAGCCTCACTCTGGAGGCTGTCAGGACAGTCAGGCAGGCCTGCGGATGATAGATGAACCAGCATATGGCTGTTGTTGGACCCATTAAAGAAAGCTCATCAGCAGCACATACATTGCAGGCTCATACCCATTCCCTTGCTTTTACAGATGACATAACTCTTTGGGCCGGACAGTAGCCTCAAAAACGTGTCGCCATTAGAACGGCTAAAATGTTGACAAACTGCTGCTGGATGATTGTTTGTCTATAATTACGCCAATTTAAAAGCTGCTCTCAATATATCAACAGTGATGCAGGCAGGAGCCTGGCTTCATTTGTCTTAGGTTTCATTGACAGGCATGATATCAGGCAAACAATCAATGCAACACTCGTGGGTGATTGGTTATCATTATTTATTGCTTAGTCATCAGCAGCAGCCAGATGGTTCTCAAAGCGGCGTCCCTTTTTATTCAGTGAAAGGAAGAGATTGTGTTCCTTTTTTGTTTACAGCTTTAAGCCATCTGTGTTCATCTGTAAGTATGAGTGGATGGATATCACACTGTCACTGTAAAGGGCACAGGCTTATTTCATTGAATGAATTGCAGGGAGGTTAAGAAGAAACCAAACAGATGGCAACTGCAAAGCCCACTGGCCCAGAGAAACACCTGTAGCTGGTTACAGCACAGGTATGACTGATCTAGAAAGGGGTTTAACAAACATGTGTTAAGAGACGAGAAAGTTCTATAAATCAATACAAAATAATAGCAAAAATCTTCCCATATGGGCTGAATCTGTTTCAACTTGGCGTCTCCAATCTAATGCGTGCACTTCGAGGTCTTTGACATGACAATGTGTAGATCATTATGTGGTATCGCAGCAGCACACTTTGCTGTGCAGATGGGAGTCTTTTATCATGTTAATGCTCTTCATATTGCTGATAGGGAGCGGCAGGGTACTCAAGTACTGGGAGAGACAGACATCCGTCACTGCAGCCTGGTCTTTATCAGATTTTGTTGGTTGAAATACATTTTGTAACATTAAACTCAGATATCTCAAGCCACTTCTTGTGAGACCTGACTTTAAGCGCCTTTCTGTGGCTAGAAAGTGAACTCGTGATTAACATTTCGGAACAGTTTTTCTCAGAGGCAGCGCAAGGCACTTGCCGTGATGTGCAGGACTCCTTCACTAGTCATTCCTGTAATTACATAAAATGCATTGCGAGTGTAAAGAGTCTAGTCGTATCACACTTGTGCATTCGATAGCTTAGATGGGAAAGTTGTAAAAAAAAAAAGGGCTCTGGTGAAACACATGACGAAGCTCTTCATTTTAACCTGAAGGTAAAGCGAAGTTGAAGTCACAGCGAGTGAATGTAACATCTAATCCCTCGGTTTAATCCCAGCCTGAAGAGAGCATCAAAATTCTGACAAACTAATGCTGTCGTTCATGAAATGGAAGAGAATTGCTTGGAAGAAATATGCATTTGCTTAACTAAATATTAACATGTGAGGCGGCTGCGAGCAGAGATAAACCAACAGGCGCCATGCAGGGTATGTGTTGGCATCATTTGCCCACATGATACTACACCCCTCACCTCACTACTGACTGGCCAGACCAACAGGTGGCTGTTCAGAGAGGGAAATAAACATAATGATTCCCTCTGACTCCCTAATGCAAAAATCATTCATTTATGTGCTAGTTCCTGCTTATCAAAAGAGCTCCTCTTCATTTTTGTTAAATATTTAAGATTATTAATGTGTTTTCATCTGTCTGTTGAATTCATGATTAGAAATAACCTATTTCTTTATGCTGTTCGCCCTGTTTTAAACAAAGACTTTGAAGGGGGCGGCCACCTACTGCGTGAGGAATGTGATAAAATGTTTTTGTATAAATGTGACTACAGCTTGATAATAAATTATCTTAACTGCTGAAAAGACTGTAATATTATGAACTATTTTAAACCTATACATGCTTTGATTCATTACTTGAACTGGACTATCAATGCCCCGCTTCCATAAAAAAAAGTATTTGGTGTGATTTTGGCTATTGTGCTATTGTAATTTTCATACTAAGCATTGATAGACCAGAAAAACCTGCTCAAAGACTTGAGGCCTGACTTGAGACTTGACTTGTACTTTGAAAGACTCCAGAACAGCTCTGGACCTGAGGATGATAATAATATGTCCATAGTATTCAGTCCAACTCATTGCATTTAGTATACTAACAGATTAACAACACTTAGATAAAGGACTGTAACGGATTATGATGGTTTGGTAAATGTCACTCACTGACTGGACTGATGCTGTAAATTAGTATAGCTCTATGCATTCTTTCTGATGGCCAGCAGGGGCAGACTCCACTGGTTGCAAAAACAAAAGTATGATTTTATAGAAGTCTATGAGAAAATGACCTTACTCCTCACTTGATTTATAACCTCAGTAAACATTTTCCTGATGAGTTCAGGGTCTCAATCACTAGTTTCAAGTCTTCTTCAATACAGCATGATGTTCATTTAGTAAATTATGGTCCCATTTAGCGTAAAGTAGACATTAAAGCAAGATATGCTTTAGGGCGTGGCTACCTTGTGATTGAGCCAGGTGCGGTCAGGTTGTCGGTATAGGTAGCCGTGCATTGTGTCCTCAGGTTCTCAGGTCCCCAGCTCCACCCTCTCGTCCAAATATGGTCACTTCTGGTTCCAAAAAACCAAGATGGCAACGGCCAAACAAAACGGTAGTCCACAAATCAACTGTTGACGTCAGGGTTGCTACATCCACTTCTTTTATACAGTATGGTATAACTTTGAATATCAGTATAAACCATAACAAGCCTTTTTAAAGACATGCCCAATGATTGTACTTAAATGAAGCTAAATGAAGGTTAAAGCAAAAGGTTAAATAAGAGATGAGGGAGCATTCACTCAGAAATAAACAAGTAATTCATCATTCCGCCTGCTTACAGGATCCTCATATCTGTGTATACTGTAGGAGAGGAATCACTATTTCTTTATTTTCCACTTCTGAGAATATCAACACCCGTACACCACATAAGATTTTAGAGGTATTGGTTCTAGTTAGACGAAGCATCTTTCATCTGAGTTTCCCATTTGATGGGACCAATGGGAGAACTGCTTCCCCTGCTTTCAACGTGCAAACCAAGTTTCTCAACACACATTCACTCTAGTTTTGAAGTAGACGTGATTGTTACATTGCTCCATGTAGACTAGTAAATTGACTGTTTTTCACAGAGTGTCTGCAATCTGAGCAGTCAGAAAAAAAATCTAAATAAAAAAAAAAAATCCAAGAACCTGTCTGTTCCTTAGAGGGGCCCTGTAGAGACTTGATGCAAATTAAAAACAGGTCGCCAATTATCCTGGAATATGAAGAGAAGATATCTAAGAAATCCGGGGAAATGATGATTTAAAAGTACAACAATAGATAAAGAGGCTGTCTGGCTGCTTGTTAAGGGTCATCTGCAGGAAGAACGATGGTCTGCGCAGGTCACTTTCTATTCACAACAGCTGATCTTCATTTCTCAGCCAAACTAATGGCACAGGCGAGTGTTTGAGGAAAAAACAGGAACATCATTAACATATGAATTTACTACGTTTACTGTCAGAAATAATTAACTGTGGCTGCATCTCAAACTTAAATGTTCCCGAAACATGCTGGGACTCTTTGATGCATCAAAAAGAAGACAGAGTGGACCGATAATTCAGTATTCACAGACAGCTCCTTGACTCCATCAGACAAGGTGGAATTGGAAATAAACACTTTATTTTGACATTTAAAAAGCCATTTCTTTACTAATAGTCACTAACTACTGCTTTACTTCCAACTTCTGCATTCATGATTTCATTTCAAGGTAATTCAATGAAAAGGCACAAAAACAGACATCCAAAACAATTTGCCGTAGTGGTCAGACTTAGTGATTAACTTCCCTTTTATAGGATGTAGTTGATATAGTTTATTTTACGTGAACATATGGTATATGCGCTAAATATTAAAAACTAAAAAGAAAGCACATGATACAATGCCATTCAAAACATCTGTATATTTCCATGTTGCTGTTTCCCCCAAGCACAAAATCCCAGATAAGGGGAAGAAGAATCAGGATCTCGACAGCAAGATGCTAGATGGGACTCAAACAAAAAGAAATCTCTATTTTGTCCATAAAAATTGGTGAAAACCAATAATCATGAACCTTGATCATATGAATTTATACAGCAATACAAAAATACCAGATATAGAAAAGTATTTCAACTATTGGCGTCATGAGGTTAGTATGAATCCAGTCATCACTCTCTCAGACTAAAGCTCAGTCTAAATGTCTCCTGTACTGGGATGTTTTCTACTTTCAAGTTGATGCTGCCAGACTGACTCTGTTTGAGTATTAAAGTGAGCATTCGCTCATTCTCTGCAATGTTTCCTCAGTTTTTCTCTTTTTTAGTGGAAAAAATATTGATCTGGCCATTTATTTTATTTGACCTTTTGTGACAAGAAAAATACTTACTTCACTTTGGTAACCTGTCTATTATTGGCTTTGTGCAGTAATCTGATGTAAATGAGAAACCTGGTTTTCTTGAAGGCCCTCTGCACCTACGGTTCACCCACACAGGTCATTATAATTATTGTGCCTGATTAGACCTCTGAGGACCATGTAGGTGTGTGCAGACTGAGCTTGATTGAAATCTCTCTGACCTTCCCATTAGTTTGGTTGCACCTGTTAGGGTGGAGTAGTTACACCTTGATCATTTTATGTAGTGACCTCGAGATAATTCCAACATAGTTCCACCTAACTTCAACCTGAGCAAACATCTAATCAGCTGGTGAAGTGAAAACACCTGGGAGTCAGTCAACATAACTAGTTTTCTGCTGGAGAAACCTGACATCTTGACCGTGCAAGACGAAGAGAGTCTGAAGAGGGTGACAGTGGAGTGGTGGGATAAAAATACAGATAACTACTTGTAGAAGTGTGTCCTTGTATCCAAAATGATTAAATTCAAAGTTTTGAGTAAACCTGAATATCAGTTTCTAGTCAGTTTCTGTGGCTGAACAGTAGAGCTTTTGTAAAATCCAGAGACACAGACGCACGCTGTAAGGAAAAACTGTGCTGTCTCACTACACAGCTTGTTCTCTCACTGCACCATCGGTCCAAATGTTCCAACAAAAAGGCTGCAGACTGATATCATTAATTCACTTGATGAGACGGCCTTAATTCAAAAATATGGTAACAGGATCGAGGAGGAATCTGATTTTGGACGAGCTGAAAGTAAAGTAACCGCCTTCTAATAACCTGGTTTCGTGTGTGCATGCAAACATAATATTTTTTCTTTTTTATCTGAATCCGTTATGCAATTTGGGCCGGTCCTCTTTGCTCCTATCCATTCATGTGTTTTCCCACATACCATTATTATTATTGTATCAGTTTAAAGTCTCTAGGTTCACACTATATCAAGTAAGCCTGGCAGCAGCCAATCATTAATCAGCAATTTACCAAATTAGCTGCACCTGTGCAGACTCCTGATGTTGATATGCAACCACCTGCATGAGGACAGAATCAGACTGGAGGAAGTTTTGTTCTCCAGTTATGGTGAACAAACTGTTACATTATCCCCAGATGGAGTCTCTGCCAAAATCTACTCTCCATTTTATCAACAGCACTTTCTACAAGTAGACTGGTCCTACGTGCTCTCAGTGTGACAAACTGGTGCTGACCGACTGTCAGGCCGACTTGGTGAATATAAACAATGACAAATAGGTGGCACACACTTACTGCGGCCACCCTACATCACAACTACTCTTTAAATAGCTGCAACAGTTAACTGCAAATCTTCTTGTAATAGAGTTCACTGCTTTCAAGAAATACAGGACAGTATCTCGAAACAGGTCGAGCAATGTGGTTTTGTAAAACCTCGAGTACCTAAAAAAACACACCCTGAAACTGCATTTAAAAAAGGGCGAAGTTCAAAGAAATATGAAACTGTCTCGCTAAATTAGCACTTTTTTTCTTTTAAGTGCTTTTCAAATAAAAAAATGTTTGACATCCAACACAACAATAAATAGTTAAGAGTGCATTTGCTGCATTGCACATTACAAGCGATTTAACTGCATAATGCTGACTGCTTACTTTCTTAATTTCCAAAAGGCTTCTGGTAAACCAACTACAAGCCATATGGACAGTGAATTATCCAACCACAAAATGTCTGCATTGGTGCTAACTTGATCAAATGATCTCATTAATATTGAACTGTAGCCGCACCTTGAGGCCTTAAACATCTCCTCATACGACTGGACTGTGTTTTAGCCTCACAAATGACTCTGTGATTGGACAAAACATGCTGATATGCATTTTTGGGGGGAGTGTTGAATAGCATTAGTGGTTTGGTATAGCCAGAGGGGGAGAGAGAGATTGGTGATTTGCAATAATTACATCAAGAAAGTGATACTGGCTGACTTAAAATGGAATAAACATGAGTGCTTAATGCACCCCTACATTATGCTTCCCATCCTCCCTGCATTGTTCTTAAGAAATTGGGCTTCTGAGAATTCATAATTACTTGTTTTACTCTTGGCCTAGCTTATGAAAGATTAAAATTACGTTTAAGGCAGGCTTCTGCCTGTGTTGCTGCAAAAGTGCTTTTGTATGCCAATATCTGGGGTGCTTATCACAGAAACGGATATCTCATAAACGGGTGCTCATGGATACTCACGGCTACTCTGCCAAATTTGTCAGCGTCAAATGTAACATCTAAACTCTGTTCAGACATGCTGGGCGAGTGAAGCCCAGAGGAGCCCTCTGCAGAGGAGATCGAAGGGACCAAACGGCAGAAAATAAACAGCGTGGAAAAACACGGGCTTATGATAAGTCTACAGAGAAATGGTTTGCTGGCCCTGTGCCGTTTGATATCAGTTTGAATTAGAATGATATTATTGATTTTTGCAAGAGCGGCCTGACAATGCGCCTGTAGCCAGTCCTCGGAGAGTGAAGAGACAGGCAGAAAAAAGCAAAGGGACAGAGGGAGCCGGGGAGGGAGATAAAGAGGAACAGGCAGAGGAAGACGGATAGATGGAGGGAGGGAGGGAGAAGAATAGGCGGATAGAGGGAGCGGTGGGATAAAGGAAGAGCAAGAGGCAGAAGCATGAGTGAGGGTCTGCTTGCAGAAATAGAACGACTCCCCAATCAATTGTGCATCGGTGGCCCTGCTGTGAGACTGCAGGGGATCCCTCAGCAGGAACACATAAAGGAGAGGTCATAATAGGCCAATACATTAGATAAATGGCATTTACTGCTATGGAAACGACTCCAACCTGGCTGGAGGTTGCCCACTGTGCTGGCAGCAGGTTTGTATTTATAGTCCTCTCCTGCACCTCGCTGTGCAATTTCTCTGACACCTTACCACCACCACCATCTCACACACACACACACACACACACACACACACACGCCACCACCACCACCTCCTCCTCCTCCTCTTCAGCCTTGTCTTGTCTATCCTTACTCACCTCCCTTGGTCTTGGTGATCCTACATCTGATATCCTGCCACCCACGTACCCAGCTCCCCCTCCTTTCCTGCAACTGGTTCCTGGCGTCTGTGGTGTTCCAGGATGGCGCTGTTGGCAACTCACTACTTCCTGTCAGCGCAAAAAAATTACCTGCTGGTGCACTAAGTGTTGCCCACGGAGCACGAGAGGGGAGGAGCAGTCATGGGGGGGTGAAGATCAAACAAGTCAAGATTGTGTGTCAACACTGTCGCAGATTTGTGACATAATCACTGAGCACTTTATTAATTTATGATCAGTTATCAGATTGTGATCCCAGCACTCGCTGGCTCGAGTGGGAGAAAATCACTGTGTGTAATGTGTCAATCACCCGACTCTGCTGTTGGACTGTTATAGCATGTTTCAGATGTTTTGGTATTGCAGCCTGTAACTTTACTGTTTCGGTTCAGTCTTACATCATTCATTAACCTCGTTCCCAGCTGCAGGCTGCCAGACAGCTGTTTTCAATAAAAAAGGCTCTGTATAACCCACTGTACACTACCTTCCCAACACCAAACGGCTAATCGCTTAAGATTAGGTTGGCGACTAGCTGGTGAACAAAGTGGAGCATTTAGCCACTACAGAGCCAGATACTTCCTTCTGGAGTTGGTGGAGACAGAGCTAATAGTTGGAGGACCCCGCCCTTTTTTATTGTGTTTGCACTGCAAGAACTGTAGTTCTTGTAGTAGTTTTTAGAACGCCGTTTTGCGGGACTATTTTAAGCCCTATGTCCAGACGTAAGTGTAAAGTAATTGGTCGAACACGAGCCAATGCAGCACCAGCAACCGCCATCTTTAAAAACCTGTGTAACAGCTCGACCAATGGACCGACAGTGAAGTCCTTGAAAGTATTTGGTTTTCGGTGGAGCTCCCCAGTGGGCATTTCCTCTCGGGGAGTCCCCAAAACAGTTTCGTCCGAAAATGCCTCAAGTTGCAAGTTTTCTTGTACTTTTTTGGTTTTCTTCCCCAGTTTTTTTGCTGGAAGAGGTCCCAGTGATTACAGTGCAGGTGTGATAAGGTAACATTTATAAACTCGCTCAATTATCTCACATCCCGCTTTGGGAAACAACGTTGGGAAACAATGAAATCTTGCCTCCTCCATTCCGACAATTAGTGCAACCCTGTATGACAGGCATTTTATTTGGTACTCAATAAGTTAAGTGCATTTTAAATTAAATTGTGATGATTTTAAAGATTCAACATGTGAGTCAAGCCTCTCTGAGCATTGGTGTCACTGCATGTCTTGGGCAGGGAGATGATGTGTCGTAACAGTATATATTTAGAGAGATAAATGCTCTTACAGTCGGACCCCTGGACTTGTATGGCTCCGTGGTGCCATAGCAAAAAAATACAAAGGCTGAGGACTGCTAGTGGTGTCTCTGGCTTCTGGTGAAATAAATCATGTGGTAAAAAGGTGACAGGGGTACTGATCTGATACTGATCATTGTTACAGAAGGGAGATTGGGGAAATGATGGCATGAATGCATTTCTGCATTTTTAATTTCCGTGGCTAGCTTTGATGTGGTTCTCAGAGTCAGTAATACAAGGACATTTTCATTTAGAATAAAGATGCTCCTCTGTCTATTTCCACTGTTTCCATTTATCCTGATGCCTTAATTTCAGCTTTACTGACACCTAAGAAGATTTCAGAATCTATTGTGTACAAAAACACCTCCTCTTCTCTCCTCCGCACTCTTTATCTCCCATTGGTGGATGAATAATTAATTCCTTATTCAAAGGAAAAGGGCAAGCAGACTCACAATATTGTCTATGAAGTACTTATAACCCACAGACCATTGTCACGTTCATGTCTCCCAGGGGAGCAATTCCAACACAATTTACTGAGCATGAACATTAGACTGTCAGAACCAGGCCAGAGCCCAACACAACAACTCTGGTCAACTAATGCACAGGGGAGGACAAGACATCGGGGAAGGCTTTGCTTTCAGGTAATGGCTCTTAGCGACGCCTATTCATTAAACAGAGTGTCTGAACAATAGAGCTCTACGTAATGCATCTGCTTTACACATCCTGCATTATTTATGAGTGTAGAACAGCTTTATATTCAGAATGGGTTAAAGTTAAAGGTTGTGGAGGGACTTGTTTTTACTCAACTCGATGCATTCAGTGTAATGGTGAATTTCTAAAGGGACACTGATTAAAAGCTACAATAACCAACTTCTTCACAGTAAAGTAACAATACTGAATTATATATATTGTTTTGCTGTAGTAGTTATGTGCCTGTCCGTCCCCCAGTGTGTATGTGTGTGGTCTATAAATTGTCCCGTTTGCCTAAAGGTGTCAGCATGCTGGAAACGAACCACTTTGTGCAACATGTTGTCGGACCATCTCTGAAGGCAAAAGTGTTTATAGTTGTTCCGAATGGCCACACTCGAATGCGTGGTGAAAAGTCTGCCGTCATAGAGTGGGGCGAGATGCAATAATATTTCAAATGAGGATAGCAGCAAACACTTTCAGACAATCTTTCTTCTAAAGCATTCATGGTGTTGCACTTGGTTGTTCACACGAAAAGTGAAGTTGCGTGAAAAATAAGTGAGAGCTTGAGAGAGAAGTTCAAACCCTGCTTTTTTTCTCACCTTCGCACACATGGCCAATTGCTGCTTGAAGGGGGATTGCTTATTGTTCCGACGGCCCATTATTTCGACCGCAAACCATAGTCCGAAAAATGTCCCATTGGACCAAAAGCCCATTTGTCCGACAGACCCTTATATTCCGAAAGCAAATGCCCATTGCTCCGAAAATATACTCTCCCTGCAGTTGTTAGTTTAGTGACTGTCGGCCCTGTCCATGGTACTGAATCGTTTTGCCCTTAATACGCTATCTTTTAGACCTTACACATTAGAAGCGATTCTTCTGTCGCAGACAAATTTCCAGTAATGAGAGTTTTACCTCATTACCTCACCCCTTGGTGCGCGCTCCCGTCACCCGAGTCGTTAGATGTAGGCTGATCAAAAACTCAGTCGAAGCTGTCTAAATAGCCTATGGTCTTTGTGTTGTCTTGGCCGACAAAATCAAACATGTTTGATATTATACGCTTTTCGCCCAACTGACAAGCACTTCGGTTGAGGCATATTGAAACCTTAAATCTTTTGCCTTTCACGAAAACATGTTTTGAATTACGTAAGAGTAAAGGACCTCCAAACCAAGTACAACACACAAAATATGATGTTAAAAAGACACAACAAGCCTTCAGAACCTACCTACTGTGGCTTAGCCAAGGTCAGCCTGCACTACTAACCTCAGACACACCATGGAGAAAACCATAAAACCTTAACACCAAAGCAAATTAAAGAACACTTTGGCATACCAAGTCTAAGAACAAAGACTCAAGGAATAAGAGAACAAAAGACAGAACAGCAAAAGTGACATAGACATACAGTATGTAAAAAGGTAGAGATGGCTCTTATTCCAGCCAACTGCCTAGTTACTGCAAAACCAAACCAGCATTCACGTCAATCGTCATTGAAATAGTTTAAAAGTTACGTGTCAAGTAAAGCTCAGTGTCTTTCCAATAATGTTCTGATGGATCTGGGTGTGGGCTATAAAGGAGACTTCCGGTTACTGATGAGAGAAGACACAACAAAGCTAAATGTGGGGCAGAAAATATTTGACATAATGTATTTGCACCACTGTAGTGTTTCTCATCGTCTCCACACCGGGGGCAAACAAGCTGCCGCTGCTCAAACTTTAGTATCTAACCAAAATGTCTGGGATTATGTGTAGAAATGACTATGGCTAATATTGGAAGGGGACATTGCAAAGCAAGTGTTTAGATACTGTAGCTTCTCACTAGCAGCAACCCTGTTTTCTGTATCCTTTCCCATATCCCACCTGTAGCACCGGTCCAATCAGCCTTACCAAGTTGAGTGAGGTCAAATTTCAAGCCATGGAGGAGTGTAGTGCAGGTGTGTGCTGCCAGGAAATAGAATTTTAAAAATAGAAGACGATTTGGCATCTCAGAAATGGAAAAAGGACTTCCAAAGGCCACTTTTCAATTGCCTGCACAAAGCCTGTATTATTTGTGCAAGTGGCCTCTCTTTAGTCGATGAATTTAACATGCAAAAAACACATTCATACCCACTGCCAAGGCAAGGTTACATAATTCCAAGGTCTAATATATAAATAAAACTAAATACAGTAATAAAATAGGTAGTTTGCACAGCA